>NC_133541.1:119186759-119489789 GCF_048773025.1 Camelus bactrianus
TCTGTTAAGTGGAGGTACTTACTGTACATAACATAATAATATAAATGAAAGTACATAGTTTAGTGCCAGCCTGTGATGAGTACCAAAAATCATCAAATGATTATGATGATTATTACAGAAGTGTTTGTAATTTCTGGTTTTCTAAAGTAAGTGAGTTTTCTGTGTGGGTTTAAATTACTTTATCTGTCTTTAAGGGAAAAAATGATGGGACAGGGCTTAGCCTTGTGAGGGGCCCTTCTGGGCTCATTAAAAAAAAAAGTGCCCCTCCCACCCCTGCTAATCGTTCTTGTAATGCTGGTCTTTCCATATATTTCTCTGCATTAGTTTCTGGTTGCCTTCAACATGTTTCCTCCATAATGGGCTATATGAGGAGAATGATTTAGTGGTGACTTTGGAACCTGAACTTAGACACTTCCAGGTACATGGGCCCCAGAATTCTTCCTTTATCCCAGTCCAGGCATCCAAAAGGTCAGGACCATTTCCCCATCTTTGGCTGTATACATAAATACCTGGGCTGAAATGTATCTCAGCTTTATAATTTACTTATTTGTCAGTTCAGTTTTTTGGTATATTTTTACAAAATAAGTTGTAAATTTATACTGTTTATTAAATTAGTCCTTATCTGGAGAGAATATGCATTTATACGATTTTTTTTCCTTTAGAATTTGACACTGAACTATAGTTTTGAGTATCTTTAAAATAATGTACTTTGTGTTGCTAAGGCTAACAATATTACTAACTGAAGGTGCAGTAGAGGAAGACTTCTGAAAGGAAGGGCACAAACTCTTACAGAAACTAAGTCAGAAAATTTGAGTGTGGTGGAGACAATGCTGTAAGTGAGGCGCAACTGGAGAGCTCCCCAAGGCAAACTGGAATCATGCCTCCACTTCACAGTGGTTAGTAGAATTCTAAGGACAAACTCTGTAGTGCCCTTTTTGATTTGTGATGCAGTTCTGCTTCTGGGATGAAGCAGAGGCCCTCATGTCAAGTTTGTCACTTGTGACAATGGATGGCATTCTCTGGAGGTTACCATAACTTTCCCAACATTTTTATAACACTTGCAAATTCAACTATGAGTAAAATTATTGTGCTTTCTCTCTGATACTGGATAAATTCTAGGGGCTTACCTGGAGGACAAGGGGAACACTATTTTTTTCACAGACAGGATTCTGATTGAGTTGGTGTCCTAACCTCAAGAACTGAGTTGGGTTATCTTGTCAGTTGGATTCTGTAGCCGGGGCTGTGAGCTCAGCCGTGTGCTGTCTCTGGCAGGTGTACCCTTCTTCATCTGATCTTATCTCAGAATGAGTATATTTGCTTTTTGAGCCATGTTCCAGTCTACAGTTCATATGAAATTGCTTGTCATTCTTGCTTATCATGTAAAATAATAACTGGCTCCTTTCTGTTGTAGCATTTGTTGGTAATGGCAGAACTATCCAAATGATTATGATAATCTGTCAAGAGGATTACACAAAGTATTGCCCCACCCCCTTCTCCATAGCACAGTTGAATTGAACAACATAGAGGGAACTTTCATAGCTTAGGATTTTGACTGATTTACTGTGTCTTTAAACTGATGTGAAATGACTGGAGGCATTGAGTTTTTAAAGTTGGAAATATTTACACATCATCCATGGTAAACATTATGTGCCATCAAATTCTTTTTGTTAGTATCTTTTTTCTAGTTCCCTCAATAAATATGCTTTTAAATATCTTTGTCTTTGTTGTTCCCTGTCTTCCCCTGTCTCTGTACTTACATGATCAAGGATGTGAAAACATATATGTAGTTAGTAAATATGACTTTAAGGAAAGACATAAAATGTTGATAAATGTGGTTACACCTGGGTGCTAGAATTTGGGATACTTTTTACTTCTTTATACTTTGCTTCATGGAGAGCATATATTTATTTATTTATTTTTGCAGGGTGGGGATGGTGGTGGTGTAGTTAGGTTTATTTATTTATTTACTTAGGTTTATTTATTACTTAATGGAGGCACCGGAGATTGAACCCAGGATCTCGTGCATACTAAGCATACACTCCACTGCTGAGCTATACCCTCCCTGCCAAGAGCGTGTATTTTTAATAAAGTCAGTAAAAATTAGTAAAAACTGTAAAATTTTTCTATAATAAGCACATACTACTTTTACAGTAGAAAAATGTTTTTAAAATTGTTAATAATTAAAAACACAATAAAGTTCTTTATATTGAGCAACATCTAAGTTGAAGCTAAACACCACTTATATTCTCTTAAAAAAGAAAATATTTTTACCTATAAATTTAAGAGCCATACTCATGGGCATGTGAGAGTTGTTGCCCATTATAAGTTCAGTTTATATAAAGACTGTACGTGGTGAAACAACACTACAACTGGGTTTTGGAGAAATGGGCTTAGATGTTCCTTTACTTGAGAGAGTTTATTTGCTTTTAGGTAATGCTTTATCATAGTAAGTTCTTTTAAAATTGTTATCTTACTAAAATACAATGTAAATCATAGTTTATGTTTCACAGCAATCAAGATTCCTTAGAAACAAATTTTGTTGAAACCTTTAAGAATTTGTCTTATAATCAATTTCTTTGTTAGTGATTTCTTTCTACTTTTTTATATTTATAAATTGAGATGTGACTGAAGAAACACTTAACGGTAAAATGTCTTAAATTAGACAGTGTTTAATTAAAACTTATTCTCCAAATGGAACCTTAGTTACTTTTCCTTAGTTAGCTTAGACTTTATTAGTTTATTTACTGGAATGATACTTAGAGACATCTGAAACTGCATCACAAGTTGATTAGAGCTCTTGCTTTTATGTAATTTTTGGACTTTCTAGCTTTCTGATTGTCATATGTAGGTGACATTGTCATTGCTGTTATGTTTCTTTAATGAAGATTGTAAGCAGTTCTTTGCTGCAGCCATTTATAATGGTATATATATACCCAAGAAGTGAATAGTTATCTCAGTATTTTTGAAAGGAAAATAAAAGCAGAGAATCATTTGTTCAAGTTGTGACCAAGTTCATATATATGTTTAACATTTTTTTATCCTTACCTCATGTGATATTCATGTTGTCCAAGAGGAGTATATTTCCTTTTACTGCTAGTGAAGTATGATTTTCTCATTCCCAATGATCCGTTTTCTGGAAGGATAGAAACAGAAACTGGTTTACAGAATTCTGGGGGCTGTTTACACACTTTGGACTTTTCTCTAGTTACATGGAGTTATCAAAAACTTATTAACAATATGTTGTTAGGTTTAAAGATTGATTTTTCTGATCATTTGATTATGTACAGGTTGATTTTAAATTTGGAATTTTTTGTCAGTTAGGTGATCCCATCAGAAATTCTTTGGACATTAAGACTTGAAGCAGACAGCATTAGGTTATGTGTGCTTCTTCAGTGTTTTAGAATGTTTGTAGAGAGCTTGCCCACATAGCTGTGGTTTAGTGTTCCTGGTAGGGCTGATATCTAGGTCGTTTCCCAGGGGGAGTGTGCATGTGTGTGAGTGCTGCACTTCTCCTCTCCTGCTGATGTTCCTGCAGACTTTGTATTCTCCATTTAGTGCCTGATTATTTAAGGATTCTCTGAGCACTTTGCTTAAGTCTGTTTTACCCTTTTAGCCATTGACAGCAAAACACATCTGCCTGAGTGAGGCCCCTTTGATCTGCAAAGAGCTTTATCTAATGGGAGATTAAAAAGAAATCTGTCAGGTGTTTTCCCAGGGAAATTGAAGGTGCTTCCTGAGATTCCAGATCAGGTGAAGCTTCTCTGAAATAAGACGTAGGGAAACAGCTGTGCTGATCAATGGCTTAATCGTTGGCTAGGGATTTCAGAGATCTTGACTTGGTGTGAGAAAATATTTTTAATTTCACTTCAGGCACAAAGTTCATACAATTGTACTGATGGGTGGAAGCAGCTGCCTTTCAGTCATTCTGCTGTATGTCGCACTGCTCACGTCCACGCGACCTTGGCCTTACTGGTGTCTGACATCTTTGGAAGGCTTTTCTGAAGCTAGAGTTTAAAAATTTCAAAAATCTACATGCCAACCCTCCTCCCTCCTTTAAACAAATATGTACAGAGTGCTTCTGCAGTGCTATCTCTGGGTTTGTGCGATCACTGCTGCTAGGAGCAAACCTAGCAGGTACAGGGTCAGATGTGCTGTGGGCCTCAGAGCCAGAGAACTGTCCTGAGAACACTGCACACAGCTGTTTGGAGATCTCTTGAAGGGCCTCAGTTTTAGTAAAGAAATATAAAATCTGTAATCAAACTAAATTTAATTTCTGATTTACTATGAATTTAGCCTTTTAAAACTTTAGAGCTAAGAACAGCTAGTGAACTGTTAATTTATAACATAAAATATGTCCTCAGAAAGTCTGCTTTGAGGCTCTCATTCAGTCAGTTATAAAATCTTGGGGAGACAGTGATAACTGGGTACAGTGGACACTTTCTGTTGCGTCTGGGGATGTGAAAGGAGAGGAAACAATATGAAAATCTAACGAAGGGTTACAGTCTGATTTCTGAAATAAATGGTTGAAAGGACACAGAAAATAAGGAACTGACAGGAGAATCAAGCTTTCCAAAATTCTTTTCAGAAATTTCAGGCTTTTTATGAAATTGTAAGTAGTGGCTTAGTTTTATATTCTTCCATTTTGAGAGGCTTGGAAGAAAATGCCATATAAATGCAAATTTCTGCTTTTCTGAATAATTTCTGAATAATTTGTTCACCTTGTGTCATGTGCCTGAAGAGTTGGGACAATCCAGAAGCTGCTTAAATAGCTGTTTATAGGCATGGCCTATAAATTATTCCTTTATCACCTAAACAATTTGCTGTGTTTGATAAGCAGCTGCCTGTCTTTCCTCCTCATTTACACCCCAAATTAGTCTCAGAGTCGAACAAGAAGAACCTGTCAACATCTGGCAATTATTCCATTTGCTTGAGGACTATTGGTATATGGGACTTTAGTTGCTATTAGTTGATAACATTTTGATGTCCTTCATTTCACTAATTAGTTTAGAAAAACAATTTGGATTTAATATACAAGTGCTTGCTAATTACTTGGGTCACGAGAAGACTGAGAGAAGTCCAAATGTCCTGTTAATTCCTTTGAGTCTGAAAATTTTCTTCTAATTGGTTTGGCATGGAGAATAAGTGAGATTAGTTGCTAATGAGGAGATAAGTATGCAATTTTAGTGTGATATAAAGCTGTGATTGTCAGTAAGTGATATTGGGAATTTAGATTATTTTTATTAGACCTTGTTTCTTGCTGCAAGAATCCTTATCATCTCCTGATATTGTAAATTGGGTTATTTCACACTATTATTTTTAATATGTGTTAATCCTCAAACTATAGGAACTTAGAACCTTTTTAATTAAGGAGTCATTAATAAAGTCAGCAATATGAACACTCAGTTTAGATTCTTTAATTCAGATGAAATTCAATTTTACTTATTTACACTTTGTTTTCAGTTTGTCTGAGATGTTTAAAGTCAGTCAAGATAAGAAATGTTGTCAACTTACACAGGCCAATGTAGTTTGTGTTCAAGTGAAGGACAAGTAACATTGCAAAGAAATAGATAAAATACAACTTTTACTAGGCGAGAACAAAATGAGTTTTGTATTATGGTTCAACTTTTTATAGTCCGTTTGGCTTTCTGTTTTTAACATGAGACTTGCCTGATGATACTAGTTTGAAACATTCTCTGGTACTTTAAATTTCAATTGAAACATGAGGTTTCACTGAAATAAATATTGAAGTATTTGATTTGCAGAAGAGGCTTTTTTTTCTCTTTAAAAAAAAATCAAGCTCTTCAAATTATCCATAGCCACAGTCACTTTTACTTGAAGCATACATGTCTTCTTGAACATTTTTCCATTTTTCACTTTTGTGGTCTTTATATCCTTCTTTTTGCACTTTACTTTCCAGCGAACACAAGTGCTTTTCTGTCCTTTGTCCACGTCTCCTTCTCCATCGTGTTTTGGGTTAGTAAACTCATACTTCCCTCCACTACTTTTTCTTGGCAAAAAGGATTGTAAGTATTATTTTGCGTCTCTTGTTTTTTGATATCTACAAAATTCCATTTTTAGCTTTAAAATTAATAATTTTTTCCTGCCTGAAGAGATTTACTATGTAATTACAGGGACAAGGTTAGTAAGTTAGAAAACAGTACATGATAAAGTTAATTTGTAAGGATATTTTGAAGGAACAGTTTAGAACTTTAGCATAAATTACTCAATTTACATTGGAAGAAATTGAAGCCGGTGACGTGCCTGAGTTACACAGCTGGCTAATGGAGCCAGCATCAGGACATGGGCTGACGTGCGCGTTCAAGTTGTTGGCAACACTTAGGGAAGAGGAGCTCATGAGCGTCACTGATTGGTGAAAATGGCCGACATTTACATTCGTGTACACCAGTTTACTTGAGCATCTCAGAAACCTGTGAGGTAGGCCAAGATTGGCTGATCTATGCTGAGAAAGCATACCTACAAATCAGTGAAACAATCTGCTGAAGTAAGTGAAGCAAGACCTCAACCCCAAATGTGCCACTCCAGGCCTTCCCCACTGCCCATCAGAAAGCTGGTTCCATCCCAGGTCCTTCCCCAAAGCAGGGAATCATTTAGAACATGTAGAAAATGAGGAGTGAAATTGTGTTTAAATACTTATTATAATTACTTGGTTTGTGCGTTTAAAAAATGCTTTATAAATTTACATCTTTAATAATCCTTGTAGATTTGTATTGTATGTACTATTGGAAGTTAGACAGCATAAACACACATCTAGGCTGGTTTGAAGGATAGCTTTGTGAAGTTCTTATACCCTAAGGACCACCCTTCTCTAGATGGGTCTCCGGGGTGAAGTGGGGTGTTGATAGTCCTCAACGACTCTGCAAAAGCCTTTTGAATTCTATTGTGTGCTTCCATGTGCTTATTCATTACTACATTTCCCCCCTAGATTCAGCTACTATATCTTGAATTATTACTTTCTTTCATTTTATATTTCTAGTTACCTTAGTTCTGCTTCTAGCTTCTTCTTCCTAAACAGAGCCCTAGCTCCCCAAATAAGGTGCTAATATATATGGTAATGTTCAGAGTATGTGATAGGAACCAGGTGATCACTTTAGACCATTGTAGTGTCTTCATTTATTTTTCCTAGGCTGTTTTCCCAAATTTGTATATATTCCTAGCTACCACAGGATATGTGATGAAGGATAGTGGAAGGACCTTGGCTTTCAAGTCAGAATGATTTTTGTTTTAAATTTTTATTGAAATGTAGTTGATTTACAATGCTGTGTCAGTTTCTGGTATACAGTATAGTTATTTAGCTATATGCATATGCTTTTTCATTATAGGTTATTATAAGTTACTGGATATAGTTCCTTGTGCTACACAGTAGGGCCTTGTTGTTCATATATAGTAGTTTGTATCCGCTAATTCCAAACTTCTGATTTATCTCTCTCCCCCTTTCCCCTTTGGTAACCATTAGTTTGCCATTAGTTTGTTCTCTATGTCTGTGAGTCTGTTTCTGTTTTGTAAATTAGTTCATTTGTGTCATTGTTTTAGATCCCACATATAAGTAGTATTATATGATATTTGTCTTTCTCTGACTTACTTCACTTAGTATGATAATCTCTAGGTCCATCCATACTGCTACAAATGGTGTTATTTCATCCTTTTTTATGACTGAGTTGTATTCTATTATATATATACACCACTTTTCCTTTATCCATTCATCTGTCAGTGGACATTTAAGTTGCCTCCATGTCTTGGCTATTGTAAATAATGCTGTGAACATTGGGGTGCATGTGTCTTTTCAAATTAGAGTTCTCCCCAGATATATGCCCATGAGTAGGATTGCTGGATCATATGGTAACTCTATTTTTAGTTGAAAACAATCCTTTAGTTTAATACCTTAGTTAAAAACAATCCTGCCAAGTGGATGTTGCATTATCAGGTGTGCAATGACATTAATCTCATTGTCCATCTCCATCAGAGCTCTTGGGTGACCAGAAGCATCATCAGTGAGCAGTAACATTTTGAAAGGAATCTTTTTTTTCTGAGCAGTAGGTCTCAACAGTGGACTTAAAATATTCAGTAAACATGTTGTAAACAGATGTGCTGTTGTCCAGGCTTTGTTGCTTCACTCATAGAGCATAGACAGAGTAGATTTAGCATTATTCTTGTTTGTTTTGTTTTGTTTTAGTGGGGAGATAATCATGTTTATTTATTTATTTGTTTATTATTATTTTTTAATGAAGGGACTGGGGATTGAACCCAGGACCTCATGCATGCTAAGCATGCACTCTACCACTGAGCTGTACCTTCTCCTCTAGCATCATTCTTAAGGGCCCTAGGATTTTTGGAATGGTAAATGAGCTTTGGCTTCAACTTAAAGTCACCAGCTGCTTTAGCCCCTAACAAGAGAGTCAGCCTGTCCTTTGGAGCTTTGAAGGCAGGTACTGGCTTCTCCTCTCTTGCTATGGAAGTCCTGGATGGCACCTTCTTTCAGTGTAAGACTGTTTCACCTATGTTGAAAATCGCTGTTGTCTGATGTGGCGCCTTCATGGATGATCGAGCTGATCTTCTGGAGAACTTGCTGCACTTCTGCATCAGCATGGGCTGCTGCACCTGTGCTTCAGTGTGACAGAGACGGCTTCTCTCCTCATGAACCAGCCTCTGCCAGCTTCTGAGTTCTCTTCTGCAGCTTCCTCATCTCTCTCAGCCTTCATAGAACTGAAGAGCTGGGGCCTCACTCTGAATTAGGTTTTGGCCTAAAGGAATATTGTGGCTGGTTTGACCTTTTATCCAGACACTAAGACTTTCTCCATGTCAGCAATAAGATTGTTTAGCTTTCTTATCATTTGTGTGTTCGCTGGAGTAGCACTTTTAATTTTCTTTAAGAACTTTTACTTTATATTCATAACTTGGCTATTTGATGTAAGAGGCCAGCTTTCATTCTGTCTTGGCTTTTGACATGCCTTCCTCACTAAGTTTAATCATTTCTAGCTTTTGATTTAAAGTGAAAGACATGCCACTCTTCTTTCATCTGAATGCTTAGAGGCCATTGTAGGGTTATCAGCCTGATTTCAATACTGCCTGTCTTGGAGGCTAGGGAAGCTCGAGGAGAGGAAGCGAGATGGGGCAACGCCAATGACTGGAGCAGTCAGAACACAATGCACATTTGTAGATTAACTTCATCACCTTATACGGGCACCGTTACGGCACCCCAAAACAATGGGAAGAGTAACAGCAAGGATCGCTGACCACAGATCAGGATAACAATATAATAATAATGAATGCTTTGAAATATTGTGAGAATTACCAAAATGTGACACAGAGACACAAAGTGAGCAAATGCTGTTAGGAAATTGGTGCTGATAAGCATGCTCAATGCTGGGTTGCCACAGACCTTCCCACTGTGGAAAACACAGTGTCCGTGAGGCGCAAGAAAGCGAAGAGCAGTCAGACGAGGGGTGCCAGTAGTCTGGACTGAGGCCATTTGGCCCGAGCAGCCTGAAATATTTCCTGTCTGGCCTTTTACAGAAAAAGTTTGCAGACCTCTGCTCTGTGTACTTACTGTGATTTATAATTCTTTTTATCCCTTAACTCTCTGCTCCTTCCTCTCCCCTTTATATATAATTATTTGTTTATTGCTTGGCTCTGGTCACTATAACGTAAGCTTCAAAATAGACTTTGTGTTTTCACTAAAATAACACCATGTACATACAGGAGCTCAGTAAATACTTCGTTGAATAATGGACGAGTCAGCAACATATGAGGGTTTGGTCTTCCCACATCTGTGCCAGTGCCAGATATGATGAGGTTTATAAATTTTGCCAGTAAATGGGGTGAGGTGGCGTTGCGTTGCTGTCTCCGTCTCCACGTCTCTGGTCACTGCTGGTGAGGGTCTGCATCTCTCTGTGCTCTCTGTTTACTGATGGTGCACACTGTATCTGCTGTCAGGTGCTTGCTGGTCCTTCCCCTGGCTTTCTGTTGCTGCCTTTAGTAATGCTTTCAATCCTGGGATGAAGCTGATTTTCCTCCAGAGAGGGTTTGTATTTGCTTTTGCCAGTTGCTGGGGGTGCAGCCACCTGAAGGCTACATGTAAAAACTGTTAGCAGGAGGTGGCTGTGTGCTTCCTGCTAGTGCAGCGGGAATCTGGGCTGCAGACCTGTGTGAGGCCTCCTGCTGGTTAGAACCTCTCCGGGAGGGTTTCCCTTCCAACCCAGTCAGCCAGACTTGCATCTCACCCTCCTCTCCTACAAGGGGCTTCTTTCTCATTCACCTTTACACCGGGGGTGAAGACTTCAAATTCTAAATTTATTCAGAAGCCTCTCTGAGGTTCCTGGCTTGTGGAGACCATCGGCTTTGTTGCCATCTCTGATGCCTCATGCAGCCATCAAATCAGAAGGGTTCAGAGAGATGGGAGAGCTCCCTGCCCTCCCAGAGCTCAGCTTTTAGTTTTTTCCCAGCCAGCTTCTTACTCTCTTGCCTGATCAGAAATACATTTTAGAATACCTTCAAAAAAATATTTCACGTAACATTTTTAATAGTTGTCAGTAAGTACGTTATTTAGGGTGTCTGGTCTGTCATGATACTGTGAAGGGAACCCTGTTTTTTTTAAAATACCAGCATCTCCTTTATTGCTATATGTTTACAAAGTGTCTAGTAGACTGTGTTCTTTCACTCTGCTACTGTGTGTCTTATCTTTTTTAGTAGATATTTTGACATTCTTTACATGCCTTAATTATTAGTGCTTTCTTTTGTTACAGGTTTTGCCTGCCAAATCGGTTGCTTTTTTTTTTTTTTTTTTTGGTCACACAGAAATTTAAAATTTGATGTCATTCAATTCATTTTTTCTCTTTTGTGTTTTGAGTTTTATGTCTTTTTTAAAAGGAATTCTTTCCCAGGCTTATAAAATATCTTCCTATACCTTCTATTGATATTTATATAGTTTGTTTTGAACATGTTGATCTTCAGTTTGTCTATAATAGTTTTTGTGACTGATATGAGGTAGGCTTTAACCATTTGTTTCCCCCAAAGGAGAGCTGATTTGATAGCTGATTCTTTCTCAGTGTGTCAGCCAGGATTCTGGCAGAAAACGGATTGTGCAAGTAAACTGGAATAGTTTTTAAAGAGTTTAAAAAAGAAATTTTCACAAATGTTTGGCAGTTTAGGGAAACTAAAAGGAATTCTGCCATATCCTGGAGCAAGTAACAACTGCTTTTTCTACCACCAGGCCTTAAGGGATAAGGTCAGTGGAAGTAGAAAGCAGACATGAGTGAGCTGAGCACAGAGGGCCATCTGACAGGGGCTGGGACATTCTGGCAGGGGATTTGGTGAGCTCTGGAGAACCCTATAGAAAGGGGGCAGTTCTGTGTGTGGAGGACAGACAGGGTTCAGGGGTCAGAACAAATACCTTGACCTAATTCTTTACCCTCATCCCCAATTCACTGAAACCAAATGGAAGTCATAGGAGCCCACAGTTGTAGTTCCAGCAGGTCAGCCTCTTGGGCACAGAGAAGTGTGCAGAAGGGCCCATCTAGAGAGGTCGTGGAAGGTCCTCAGCATGTCTGCTGCTTGGAAACTACCTTTTAAATCCTCAACCTCCATAAATTATGTGGCACCATACCAGAATAATTTGGTGGTTACTGTGGTTGGATATACTGAATTTGAATCCTTATCTGCCAAGCACTAGCTGTGGGACCTTAGACAAGTTACTTAACCTCTCTGAGTCTTAGTTTTCTCAGCTGTAAAGTGGGAATAATAAAAATATACCCATTCACAAGAATTGTTGTAAGAATTAAATGAGCTAATCTATGTAATAAATTTAGAACCATGCCTGGCACATAAGAAGAGCCAAGGAAATCTTAGCTGTGATGATGGTGATGATGGAATGATGATGCTGATGATTTTGAGTCTTTTTAATTCTCTTCTGTTAATTGATTTGTTTCTTCCTGTATTAATATCACACTAATTAATATAATGCTATTTTATTTTTGTATTATTTCATATAGCTCAAACTCCTACATTGTTCTTTTTAATAATGTTCTTTAAACTATTTTTTCATGTATTTTAAAATTTTATGTAAGGTTTAGAATTAGCTTGTCAAGTTCCTGAAAATTCATGTTTGAATTTTGATAGGGATGGGGATTACATTTATCAACAAATTTGTTAAAAACTGGCACTTTCACAGTATTAAGTCTCACCATTCTTGGGCAGGGTGTGACTTTTCATTTATTCAGGCTTCATTTATGTTCTTTAGTAAAGTTTTATAGTAGTCTTCATAAAGATCTTGCACATTTCTTTTAGTTCTATACCCACTTTGGTGTTTATGTTGCTTTTTTCTATTAGATTGTTAAATTGGCTATTTTGGAGGTGGAAGAAAGCTATTGATTTTTGTGTTGACCTCGCATGTAGTCCACTTGCCAGAATTTCTTACTGTTTTTCTTTTGATTACCTCTGATTTTCTCAGTGAATAATCATACTGTTTATGAATTATGATGATCTTATCTTTTCCTTTCCAATATTTATAGTTCTAAATTTTTGTTTATCATATTGCGGTACCCAAATTGGATATTGGGATGTGGGATTTTAGCAGGTAGAATAGAGCTTCTTGTTTTATTCTTCCTTTTAATGGAGATTTCTAATATTTTACCATTACATATAAATTTTTCTCTAAATTTCTGATATATACCCTTTATTAAAATTTGCTAAGCATTTGTGTTAGGAATTGGAGTTGAATATCATTACATGATACTTCAGCCTCTATTTGATAATTGTATGATTTTTTCTCCTTTAATACAGTAAATTCATTGGGACTCTTTTTTTCTTTTCCTTTTTATTATTGAAACATATTATACCTTGGATAAATCCCACTTGGTCACAACACTTGGTTAACTTTTGTAATTTAACATAATACTTTATTTTAAAATGTTGCATCTATGTTCATAAATGCTATTTCCATTTAAGTTTCTGTTCTCTTATTTATCATGTTTATGAATTCAATTATATTGGCCTCTTAAAATATGTTAGCTTTTTATAAAATCTTTTTCTTTGTCCTAAGATATTTTATATAACATGGGAATTTATTGCATAAGATTTGGAAAACTTTTTCAAAAACCATCTGAGCTTACTGCTTTTTCATTTTTTTAGAGTTAAATCATTAACTATCATTTTAGTTTTTTCTATGATTATTGGTGTGTTCATGTTTTCTTTTTGTTCTTATGTAAGTTTTAGTGTATTTTTCTGATATTTTACCTATTCTGTCTAGGTTTTAAAATTAAAGTTATATGGAGAGAAATTAAAAGAGAAATGTCTTTCATCCTGAAGTTGTTTCCTTTTGGGTTCCTAGTGTGGTTTATTTGGATGTTGTCTCTTTTTTCTTAGTCAGACTTGCTAAAACTTTGCCATTTTTGTTCATCATTCCAAAGAACGTGGGTTTCAAGTGTCCTGATATTTTTCTTTTGTTTTCTAATTAATTTCATCCTTTATCTTCAGTAATTTATTCTACCTTCCTCTTTGGATTTATTTGTGAGTTTTGGTTTTTTTTCTTGTTTTCTGAATAAGAACCTAAAATCTCTTGTGTTTTCTAAATAAATGTACTTTATATTATGGTATTCTTCTGGCCCTGCTTTGGCTATTTCCCAGTCTTTATTTTATAAACTCTAATTGTTATTCATGTATAAAGGGCATGGAAATTTTTCTTTTCATTTTTTTTAATTTACCCCAAACACATTTGTAAGTAAGGTTTTAAAGTTCAATAGATAGATAGATAGTATTTTTGTAACCATGTTTTAATTTTATCTCATTACATTCATTTAAAAAGATATGTGTGATTTCTGTTTTTTGAATTTGTGAATATATTCTTTTATACTAATATTTGGTTGGTTATTTTTGTGAACATTCACATGTGTTCGATAAGAATGTAAATTATTCTCTGCCTTTCATAACTGTCTTATTCTCTATTAATTTCTCCTTGTTTTTATCTCATATACACATTAAATCTATTGTATTAAATGCACAAAGGTTATATGTGCTTTGCAAATGTTGTATTACCTATCTTTTATGGTCTAGAACAGGGTTTGGGAATTTTGTCTTGTTAAGGGCCAGGTAATAAATGTTTTAGGCTTTGTAGCCAGATGATTCGTCACAACTACTCAACTTAGCACTTGAAGTGTGAAAGTAGTCTTAGATGATATGTAAGGGGGGGAGAATGTGGCTGTGTTCCAATAAAACTTTATTTACAAAAACATGTAGTGGGCCAGAATTTGCCAACTCCTGATCTAGCATAAAGATTATAAGACTCTGAAATTTAGATATTATCTTTCTGTAATATTATCTGTGTCTGTTAACCTTTCTGGTAGTAATTTGTTGAAAATTTGTACAGCTTTACCCATTTTTTTTTAACATTTCTGGTATTCTCCCTCTTGAATCTGCCTTGAAAATCTTTATCTTTCTAATATACAGTAGTATTAATGCATGCATTCTTAGCAAGAACAATACTGTGAAAACTGGCTTAGGTCAGGAGGGTAGACAGAAAAAAAACAAAAAAAAAAAACTTAGAGATTGTAATCGTGCCTTACAAAGCTCAGCCCTACCCAACAAAGTCTTACTCCTTAGCATTTAATTTCAAGGGCAGGTTATTGGTTAGGAAAGGCTTCTTAAGGGCATGATCATGAGAAAACAGTAAGGTATTCAGACTTAGTATTGTTTCCTGAATGTAATGTTCTTTACAATTTTTATAGTGTCTGTTTCTGAAGTGACACGTTTTTCTTACTCCTATGTTGCATATTGTGTGTTTTCTAGTTGTTCTTTATTAGGCTGGCTGGAGGCTGGTCTCTCTGGCCGCTTCAAAGAGACTCTCTCGGATTAGTTTTCCAGGTCTCTTCCAGATTCATCTATTTTTATCTTTATTTTGCTTATTGCTATTTTCTTTTCTTCTAATATATATCTGGTTATATTCTGGTCATATTTCTTTTTTCTCCTATCTCTTCTTTTCTTTCTTCTTTGGTATGTGATGTTCTTATTTTATTTTCTAAAGATTTTGCAATTGTTTCTTTAGCTTCTTATTTATTTGAAAAATGATTTATTACTTGAGGGGAATTAAAATTTTTTTTCCTTATTTAACTTTTTTTGTATTATATTTTTGTCATGAATTTCAGGTTTTATTACATTATGTTAAGAGAATGTGATCTCTATAATTTATGTTCTTTCGAGTTGAGCCTTAGTTTGTGGCATAATGTGTAATTGAACTTCATAAGTGTTCTGTGATCACAAAGTGATTTTTGAGGTCTGTTACCGTGGTCATCAGTTCAGGCGCTTTCACCTACAGGTAAGCCCTGAAGCAGGGCGTTTCTAGGGATTGTTAACTGGGGACTTCAACAGCATCATAAAAAAAAAAAAAACCTACGTTCCTTCTGTTTTTTGTTTTCCCCTCCCAGCTTGGGTGTGTCCTCATAGGCTGCTTCTCCCCATGTTTTCAGGATGACTCTCATGGATAATGACCAGATAAAGTGTAAATTCCCCCATTTAGTGCTTGTGGTGTGAGCGTGTGTGTGTGTGTGTGTGTGTGTGTGTAAGGCCTTCCCAGAATCCTCTTGTAGATCCAACAAGCCCTTTCAGTGACGAGAATTGCGTTACAGGCTCATTCCTAAAGCAGTCCCTGGGGTTAAGACCACCGTGGGTAGTAAGGGCAGTAATAACTTGCTGCTTGAGGGTGCGTCGTGGTTGGAGGTGCAGCTGTCTCTCCGGAGGAACACAGACCCTGAGCCAGAGAACAAAATCAGGGTTCTTAGAGTACGTTTAAAGGCCGGGTGGGACAGGGAGTTCCAGGGTGGTGGTCCCATGGGAAACGAGTATAATTGTCTACACAGTGGAATGCTTTTATCAGCTGTAAGACAGCATAAGCAATCCACACACTTCATTTGGAATTATTTTCTTTTAGAAGTAACTTTTGACTGTAAATAATTGAGTTTATCACTGAAAGTTTGGTGTGATTTTTTTTTACTTTAATGCTGCCCCACTGAAAAATGATTACTATAAAATTCTTTTTATTACTGTATGTCAGATATATATATATATTGCTACTTTGTTTATAGTTTGGAATCTTATGATTTTGAACATTGTGTCTTCTTTATTATTCATCAAGCAGTGAGCACTTGGTTTCCAGAAACTATTTATTATTAATAATAAAAGGTGCATATCTGGAGATAGACTGAAATGTAACTCAAGATGTGATTAGCTACCTAGTTTGTTTTTATTGAAATGTTATTTCCCCCCACATATTTGTAGTCCAGGGAAAGCTTCTAATATGAAAAATAAAGTAGATTTATCTTAAGGCAACTTATAAGAATAGTTAGTTTAACAAAATTGTGTGAATGCAGATGAGATGGTCCTATTAAAATCTGGTCACAAAGTATATATGGTAATGCAACAAGATTCATGCCAGCTAATTACTAGTTAAAGTTAATTGTAAAATGCTACATTAATATGAAGTTGTGGTGTCACTAAATGAGTCCTGTCATAAAGAAATCATTTTGCCAATTATACCTAAAGTAGTCAAAAGCTAATATGTTTGGATAACTAATTATCAGGATGAGCTTTTTTACCCCCTTGTGCTTACTGGTCCTTTGTTTATTTTCGCTTTTGTTGAGACAGTGCACAGAAGTGATATATTGTCACTTGCCTTCAAGCTGGAATTATTTTTCTTGATGTTTAGGCATCGGTATCAATTAAGTGAAAAGAAATTCATCTTAATTTTTACAACTAGTATAGTGTGTCTTGTAACTGTTTAATCTTATAGCTCTTAGGGTCTTTACTTTGCATCCAGGTAATTTAGTAAGAATAATGGATTATTCAATTTTTTTATAGGAGATAGGCATATTTAAAATTCATAGTCCTTATCACTAATATCAGTTAGCAAAAGAAAAATGAATTCCCAGAACTTGCATTTCTTAATTTCTCTTTCAGGATCGTTTTGTTACTCCTGGAGAGGATGTATGGGATTTGGCCTAGGCATCATATCTGACATAGAATAAATTTATTCATTAATTTAACAGTATGTATGGAGTGCTTGTGATTACCAGTCACTCATGTGTTCTACACATCATTTTAAACATCGTCTTTCCTTTTCTTTGGTATTTCTTTAGAGACTTTATTTTATGTTAAGACTTTACTGTATAGGATGCTATCCAATCACCTCCTTTTAACTTTCTGTCAGGAAAGCAATTCAGCGTGAACACATGCATGAAGCCCTACCTGCTCAGACACTCCACTACCTGGCGTGGCTGGTGAGGGCAGGCACTGCTGAGCTCGCCTCCCTGATTGGGGCATTCTCTGGGCACCCCTTCTCCTGCCTCACAGCTCGGGATGTGCAGGGACTCTTGTTCCCTGCAATTTTGGGTCAGTCTCCCAGATTTTCACGAAGCAGCAAGCTTCCTTTAGGCCTTGGGGAAGAGTATTCTCTCTCGTATCTTGGGGCATTCTTAGAAATCTAGAAGACTAGGAGAGTAGTGGATTCTCCCTGTCTATCCCTTGCTCCAACAGACAAATTTGCTTCTGTTTGGCACTCACTCCTGTGTAGCATTCACCCTGGGGTCCCGGAATGCAAATAGCCACCATCAACAGGTCTATCATCTCCACGCCTTGTGCTCTGTGCACTTTTGCTCTCAGCCTCGCAAGTACCCACTTCTTGTTTGGATTGCCTCATAGAAGTTCAAGCATATGCTCATGGAACTCCCATTTTACGGGTGTATGTAAGTCAAAAATGAGCAGGAAGTTCCGGTCTCCTTGGTTGCTAAGGGGCCCACCTTGGCTTCTGTTCAGGTTGACATCATACGATGAGACTGCGGTGAGGTGGGTCAGTGTATCTCCACATCATGACACCACAAATGGAGCACCAAGTGCATATCCCCATCAGAGACTCTGAGGGTCAAACCCGGGCCATCAGGGTTTTGGAAGTCCTCACATGGCTGCAATTTGCAGCCGAATATGAGAGCTACTGGCTTAGAGCTTGAACAATGCAGCTGTTGCAATTTTGTGGTAGATGTTACAGAAAAATGTTATTGAATTGTCTATAAAATGAATTAAAGATTAAGGCCTTTCTTTTTTTTCTCCATTCATGAACCATTGTGTTAGCAGTCTTCTATAGAATTACCTAATTTTGCCTGGTGAGATTTACTTAGAAAAAAGAAATAAACATATAGCTATGTCTCCTGAAGTCTTTTTGCAGGTACTAATTAAGGCAGGATATATATTCTTAGCTGAGGCAGAACTTTAGATCTTGTCTCATTGCTCCACTGAAAGTACCCCAAGTGCTATAGCTTTTTAAATGAACCAGAGCAATAAATCCAACATTGTTTGCAAGCCAAATGCTTTTTCTCATATGCCAACAATTATGTAATCAAAGTATAAAGAAGCCATTTAAAGATTCCTTACTTATGAACAGAATTTAAAAATTAGAAATAGTAATTAGTGTAGATGAAAGTTTCTTATTGGCCACTGTTTAGTTGATGCACTGAATATAGTTCCTCCTATGAAATATATTATAAGCATTTAAAATCCTCTATCCATATGAAACACATTACCTTTAGTTGCAGTTTGCACTGACTTCCTGTTGGTTTCTGGATACAACTCACGGTGTTAATTTTGTTTTCAAAGCCAGATGTGATTGGGACATTTGGCAGGATAAAACTCAGATTTCCTCTAATATATGCTATTTAGGGACTTAAAACATGAAGAAATAGTAATAACTGCTTATTTAAATCCAGAACATTTCCTAAAATCTTTTGCATTCATCTCAAACTTCCTTCTGTGCTAAAATTTATTATGCGTGAGGGCAGGTTTGTGAGTTAAAGAGTAACATCTCTAATTAAAAAGCTGGTGTCTGACAGATGTGTCTGTGAAATTGGGTGATCTTACCAAAGGGAGGGTGGACAGCAGGTGTGCAGTGAGTAGTTCTTCATCGGTGTCCCTCCTCCTTCTAACACAGCACACTTGATCCTGAGTCTCAACAGTTCACGTTTAACAAGTGCCCTGTTACTTTCTGGTTGACCGATGTTCTGTTTGTTACATAATGTCCTGACATCCCATTAAGACTGTAATTATGAAACAAAGTCCCGACTCATTGACAGTAATGGCGAACAAAGAGGCAGCTGCTTAGTTTGCTCTTCTTGATTGAACATAGAACTTAATTTGGCCTTCAGTTGCCTAATGACTTAAATTTTTATATTTAAAGATTAGCCAAGAAAACACTGGGAATTTAATTGAGATTCAGATAATTAGTAGCTTTTGCATACTGTGTTCCAAGAGAATATTTAAATATATATATCTGTCCATCTACCTACCTACTTATCCGTCCTTGACATTACTTGAGAGCTAAAACTCTTGAGTTTTTAGTCTTTAAGTCTAGAGCTCAGTCCATTGTGTTATTATAATGATCAGATTTTAATGATGCTTATGGTTTTTGTTCTCAAAAAAGAAAATTAGAAATATTACTTCTGGTGTAGTGTGCTGTTTTCACTATAGAATATTGTTTCCTTTATTTCTAATTAATATGTATTTATAAGGATGTGCCCACACTGATAAAAGTTATAATTAATGAATAAATTTGATTTTCCTAGGATATTACTTAATGAACCAAAGAAAAGGGGAATTACAGGAAGAATTTTATGAATCCTATCTTCATGAAGCAGGGCTTTTGCAGTGTTCTGGCTTTTCAGTTTCAGTTTATCTCTTGCAAGGTTAAGAGACTTATTCTTGTGTTAGCTTGCAAATACTACATTTGATCTTCCTTTCTCAGTTATGGTGTAGCCTCTGTGACTTATGGAACATTGGATTTGCTATAGTAGATCAGTCTGAAACTGTCTGTACATGGAATGACCTGACTGAACTGGCACCAACGTTCCATTACAAATCCTTCATCCAACCTTCCAGTTTGAATCAGAAATATCAGTTCAAGCATCTCATAAGTCATCAGATGCTTTGATGGTTTGATACAGCCAGAGAAGACCAAGGAGTAAGTTTTGGTATAGACTGTTCACTGGAAGAGCCCATTTCTGTATCATACTTAGGTGAGTTCTGAAAAGGTAGGTTTTTAGTAAAATTTCATCTCATTTATTTAGAGTCAGATATATTCCAAAGATCTGGGAGAAAGAAAACACCTCCTTCTGCTCTCAGCATTCAAAATAGTTATTATTGCATAAGGAAGACCTTTATGCTCTTCTATCTTGAATCACTGCTTTTACTTTATATATGATTTTAACAAGCCTTGTTATATGTTATTCAATTACAGTCCAGATTAAAGATAGGAGTTTGGAGGGAGGTGATGGATAGTGCTAAATGGAGCTGTGAGAAATGACAGGGGTATCACATTTGGAAGAGAGGGAAGGAATTATCATAGTGTGGGGATGTTTAGGGTGGTGCTGAGTAACTCCGAGCCAATGATAACTTGTAAGGGTATCAGAACATTATGTTATAGTAAGAAAATAAATGTTAGAAATTATACATTTATGAAAAGGATTATGTTTTATATACTTTATTACAGAAGACATAATATATTGGCAAAACTACTGAAGTCATTAAAAGTTTAACCTAATGTTTACAATAAGAGCAAATGTTTGTAAAGTTCACCTATTTGGATCACCTCATTCACAGATCATGCTGCCCAATTCAGATTACTGCATATGCTTTATTTGGTAAACATTTATCATGTGCAGGCAGTGATGTGGGGCCATCTCCTTTCCCCATGTGGACACTTCTTGGTCCTGTGGTTTCATGTGTGGCTTTATCTCTCAGTCTACAACCTAATCACTTGCTAAAGTTCGAGATCATTATTTCTTATGGGTTAATGTTGAGCAGTGACCTTTTCTCTTGTAAGAGCATGAAACCTGCTATCACTCAAACACATTTGTGCAAAAAGAGGTAGAGAATAACAGTAGTACATATGGCAAAAGCACCAAGGGCCAGGGGGACAGAGAAACTAAATCAGCTCCAGTGGAAAACTTGGGGACAGATCCAGGAGTGTATTTTGGGAGTAGCTTTTTTTCCCTGTTGAACTGTATACATTTTATCCTCTTTGTTAAGTGTAGGAATTAACCCATAAATTCTGGATGGTGAGACAGCCTTACTAACCTTGGTTATATGACTGTCTAAAGATTGCACTGCCTGTTAGAAGGTGGACTAATGTCTGTGGATATCATGTTTTACCTATTCATCAGTGATATTTTAAAATAACTTGCTCTGCTGTTTATATTTATGAACTCTTTGGGTGGGAAAAAGGAGCTTCCCTAGATTTTAAATGTGTAATAAAGACATTTTAAAAAACCCTCTCTTCCCTCTGTCTCCCTAAACTTCTGCTACTCAGGGGCATTTCCTGCCTTGGTTAATGAGGACACCACCATCTGTATCTCAAGTTTGAAGTTTAGAGTAATCTCAGTGCTTTTCTTAGTATCCATAGCCTGTTGATCACAACGTTATGTTTTCCTCAGAACTGTCCTCTCAAACAGACCCTTCTCTCCTTTCCTATTGCCGTCAGCTGGAATAAGTAACAGCTCTAAATGTTTTCCCTTTGTTTAGGCTGCCCACAACATGGACAAAATTCTTCCCTTTAAAACGATACTGATACTGCCATGCTTGCCACAAAGACCACCAGCCCTTTACCTGTCTTCTGGTTCCTGTGTGTTTCTCCCTGCACTGCTGTCTTCCCACGGGCCCCAGCTTGGTCTCCCCAGGGGCTGTGTCCCACCACAGCTCTGTGCCTTTGCACGTGCTGTTCTCATTGGCTGGATGCTCTTCTAAAATATCGAAGCCAAGGAGATGATACGCTGTTGTCTCTGGAGTTAACGTCCGTTTCTGACTAGTATGGGTCTATTAACATACACTTCTCAAAATGTCTGTGTGTAAATTCCAGGAAAATTTTGCGCATAATTAGAAAAAGTTATCATGTTTTCTCAGTGGACTGTCACTGTAAAAATCAAATAAGATCTTAACTGTGAAATGAAGTTGTTGATAAACTTTTCCCAGGGAATAGCGATGAAGAGATTGACTCTGGAGGCACATGGCTTGGTACTGAATTCCTGCCCTAGCACAGAGGAAGTAGCTGCGTGGGTTTAACCTCCCTGTCAGCCCTGCTTCCTTCTCATTACAGTGGGGCTAATGTGTTACCTGCCTCCTGGGACTGCTGCAGGAACAAACAAGGCAGCATATCTGAATCTTCGAGGATGGTGTCTGGTATGGAACCATGTGGTATACATTCTAGCCATTTTGTTGTTATATTATTGTTGTCAGTTATGACCCCATGGTCATAGCTGTGTTTGTAAGTCCCAGAGTTTATTTATAAGATTCTGAATAAAATCATTCTGTTTTTTTTCCAAACACACACACATACATATATCATCTTTGTAAGTTTCTGTAACTTGTCACGGTATCAAATCCTAGTTTTTATATTGTATATTGAGCATTATAGACAAAGGTTGTCTGTACCTACTTTGTCTTGTTTTGCTTCCTACTTGTAATCCATGGGGGAAAATGATGTTTTGCACTAACAAATGAGTTAATGGGAACAGGTTGCATGGTGAAGGTGAAAATTTAAAACAGTGAGGATTCAGGTCAAATATAATACATTATTTTATGCTCAGTAAATTTCAACACAGTGAATTTTCATACATTAAATTTCTCCATTTTATGAAGAATGTCTGTAATGTGAATATTTTGCTTCTCAATTTGGGTTCATTTGTTACATTCTGAAAGCAGAAAGAATGAGCCATTGGTTAATCCATTTAGTGTAGTGAAGCTATACAAATTCAAGCTAAATTTGGCTAGTTTCTTCTACAAGCTAGAAGATAAAAATCCTTTTACCTCCCATAGCAGTGCATGACCAGACTCCTCAGAGGTCACCTGATTTAATTGTGGTTGTGAAGCAGCCAAGCAATCTGAATCCCCATATCTGTATTTCTATCCCTCTATGTTCTCAGCGTGGAATAATTAAATAATTAAATAGTTATTGTTGGCGGCCATGCCATTTTCCAGTGAAAAATGTCCACAACAAATAAGTGAGGGTTGAAATAATTCTCGCTAAGAATGTGTATTAACAGCCAAGACAGTTCTTCTTACCTAAGGCTTTATTTTAATCTATGACTTAACTAAAAAGAGAGATCCTGAAAAATGCTCCTGCAAGGACATTACCTCTACATGAGTGCAGTGTTACTCTTTTATTTTTTAAGATTGTTTTTCCCTGAAGGTAGGCGTCCCCAGCGAGGAAATTGTGAAATAGAAATTTACATGACGGGCTGCAGCTGCAGATTTGTGTGAGTAAATATAGTGTTTGTGGGAATGTCAACCTACCTACTCTTTACGTTTTATTTTTGATAGATGATGTTTATCACTCTTTTCAGAGATCTCTGCTGCAGACATCATTGCCCTTTATTATGAAAGTGCTGCAGCTTTCCAGTCATTGCTATTCCAGAGTGAGTTTCTGAAGCAGCAGGTGTGAGATGATTTTGCAAATTGCAATATAATACTACATATGATCTTGTCTCAACCTGTAACACACATATCCTCACAGAAATAACATTTAATTATGGTAATATCCTTCCTGATAGCAGACACAGTATGGCACCCGTTAAGACTGCACTGTTTGTAGTAAGATGGAGTAAAGAGTGGTTTAAAGATGAAGGAATAAAATCACATACCTTGATAAACCCCTTAGATGATATTTAGGCTGTGGAGAGCTTTTGATTTTGTTTCCTTTCTTTACTCCCCAATAAAAATACAAACAATAATTTGACAGACAAACCCTGCCAAATGCTGTAGCCCTGTCTAATCTCCTCACTGCACAGCTTAATCTTTGATGGACTCTTCTCAAATATATGGGCTGTGAGGTTAGGGAGTTTCTGGATGTGACACTTTTTCCCATCTCCCAGTGACAGATGCAGTGGCCTTATCATTCAGACAGCTCTATCCAGTTTGACAGTCCAGCCATCTGGTTTATATCGATCATAATTGATTTAAAGAAACCAGCCCTCTGAAAGTTGGTCATTTAAAACCCTAAGGCTAAATTGGCCTACATTTAATTTGAAGTTTTCAACGATTTTTCTCGAAACTTATTTTGGACTTATTTGTAAAATTAAGCCTTGTTTCTTGTCTTTGTGAGGTTTAGGGGTTTGAAAACTCACGGCTTGCCTTGAAAAATTCAACTTTTATAAAAAAAAATTTTATACTCTATAAACTGTATATGAATATGTCCTCATAGTTTGAACTTGTGTCTCTTTTTAGATTTTGGAAGAGCTGAAAACATAGGTGGACTTTGGTGTTATAACCACCTTCTTTATTGATCAGCTTTCTAGATTTGAGCTCCTTAACTAACTTTTCTGAGTCTCTTGAGTCTAAAAAATGGGGTGATGACAGTACCCATTGCATAGCATTGTTGGGAGAATTAAGTGAAATTGTTCATGTCAAGTGCTTAACATGCTGCCTGGCATATTTTATATGAGAAAAAAAGATTTAATTTACTACTAGTTAGCAGTACTAAGTTCCAGCTATAATTAATAGCTGTTACTTCTTCCTTTCTTGAACCTCTTTCCTCTTTTGGCTTCTAAAACCTTCTTCTCACCTTGCTCTGCTCCAGCATCACTGATGCAGGGGCTCAGCCTTTTGCCTGCTTCTTCGTCTACCTGCCTGTTCAGTACTGGGTTTCACTTGTAGGCGTTATCTTTTATTTGCTTGTTGAGGGTTTCCACATGGTTATCTCCAACCCAGATGTCTCTTTTGGGCTCCTCTGAAAGACACTTCTGACCCTGCATGTTGGGGGACCCAGTGGCCATAAGGATAGGTAGAGATCAGTTTGGAAATGAACACCACTGACCTGTTGTCAGCTCTTGATTAATTAAGAATATGTGGAAATCCAAAATTTAATTAAAGTGTAGGTGTTTTATACTTTGCTTTTTACAATCTCATGTTGCATTGTCACACTATAACACAAATAAATTTTAGTCCAGTGTTCCATCTCTACAATTCCTGGTAATCATGATGCCTCTGAGATTACTTGTTTTGGAAAACCTGATTTTTTGAATTGCTGGGATTGTACCCAGTGCAACACCAAATTGTTTCTTTAAGTAATGGACATCTTTTCAAATTAATTTTATGTGTTGATTTAATTAAACAATTAACAGTCATATCTACAACATTAACTTGCATAAATACTTTGTCAAGATGCCTACTCTTTTTACATTTTATTTTTTATTTTTTGACTGATGATATTTATCACTGTTTTTCCAGCTCTCTGCTGCAGGCATCTTTGCCCCTTTATTATGAAAGTGCTGCAGTTTTCCATTCATTGTAGCTTTTCAGTCATTTTAAAAAAGCACTAACTTTCTGTATTAAAATGGGGTTTATTAGCCAGTTATTCTTTAATACCTTAGCCTTTTTTCCTATTTTTGTTCTCTTTTTATTAAATTGTGAGCCGTATATACTACACGAGGAAGAGTATTATGGTTTGAAGAATAATAACAAAATGAAGACCTAAGGAATCAACTTCCAGGCTGAGCAAGTTACACTGTCAGTACATGAGAAGCCGCCTGTGGACTCCTTCCCTGTTGTTTGCCTCTCCCTCGCCCTCAGTCATAAACCCATACTGTTTCCTTACTTTTCTTTACAGGCTAACCACCATATTGCTATTTTGCATAGAACCATTCGTTGTTGTTTTGGAAAACTGAGTACCTTTTGTGCAGTCTGGCTTTGTAAGGGAAAAGCAGTGTTGCTGCTGTCGTCTCCATAATTAGAGACACTGAACTGAGTCTCTGGGCCACAGCTGGGCTTCATTTTTCTTTTTTTCTTTTTAAACATTTTTTATTGATTTATAATCATTTTACAATGTTGTGTCAAATTCCAGTGTAGAGCACAATTTTTCAATTATACATAAACATATATATATTCACTGTCACATTTTTTTCTCTGTGAGCTACCATAAGATCTTGTATGTATTTCCCTGTGCTATACAGTGTAATCTTGTTTATCTATTCTACATTTTGAAATCTCAGTCTATCCCTTCCCACCCCCTACCCCCTTGGCAACCACAAGTTTGTATTCTGTCTATGAGTCTGTTTCTGGTTTGTATTTATGTTTTGTTTATTTTGTTTGTTTGTTTTTGTTTTTTTTTTAGATTCCACATATGAACGATCTCATATGGTATTTTTCTTTCTCTTTCTGGCTTACTTCACTTAGAATGACATTCTCCAGGAGCATCCATGTTGCTGCAAATGGCGTTATTTTGTCAGCTTTTATGGCTGAATTGTATTCCATGGTATAAATATACCACATCTTCTTTATCCAGTCATCTGTTGATGGACTTTTAGGCTGCTTCCATGTCTTGGCTATTGTAAATAGTGCTGCTATGAACATTGGGGTGCAGGTGTCTTTTTGAAGTAGGGTTCCTTCTGGATATAAGCCCAGGAGCAGGATTCCTGGGTCATACGGTAAGTCTATTCCTAGTCTTTTGAGGAATCTCCATACTGTTTTCCACAGTGGCTGCACCAAACTACATTCCCACCAGCAGTGCAAGAGGGTTCCCTTTTCTCCACAGCCTCTCCAGCATTTGTCATTTGTGGATTTTTGAATGATGGCCATTCTGACTGGTTTGAGGTGATACCTCATTGTAGTTTTGATTTGCATTTTTCTGATAATTAGTGATATTGAACATTTTTTCATGTGACTATTGATCATTTGTATGTCTTCCTTGGAGAATTGCTTGTTTAGGTCTTCTGCCCATTTTTGGATTGGGTTTTTTTTTTTCTTATTAAGTCTTATAAGCTGCTTATATATTCTGGAGATCAAGCCTTTGTCGGTTTCATTTGCAAAAATTTTCTCCCATTCTGTAGGCTGTCTTTTTGTTTTACTTATGGTTTCCTTTGCTGTGCAGAAGCTTGTAAGTTTCATTAGATCCCATTTGTTTATTCTTGCTTTTGTTTCTATTGCTTAAGTAGACTGTTCTAGGAGAATGTTGTCGACATGTATGTCAGATAATGTTTTGCCCATATTTTCTTCTAGGTGGTTTATTATATCTTGTCTTATGTTTAAGTCTTTGATCCATTTTGAGTTTATTTTTGAGTATGGTGTAAGGGAGTGTTCTAGCTTCATTGCTGTACATGCTGCTGTCCAATTTTCCCAACACAATTTGCTGAAGAGGCTGTCTTTATTCCATTGTATATTCTTGCCTCCTTTGTCAAAGATTAGTTGACCGGAAGTTTGTGGGTTCATTTCTGGGCTCTCTATTCTGTTTCATTGGTCTATATGTCTGTTTTTGTACCAATACCATGCTGTCTTGATTACTGTAGCTCTATAGTATTGTCTGAAGTCTGGGAGAGTTACTCCTCCAGCCTTTTTCTTTTTCTTCAGTAATTCTTTGGCAGTTCTAGGTCTTTGATGGTTCCAGATAAATTTTAGGGTTATTTGTTCTACTTCTGTGAAATATGTCCTGGGTAATTTGATAGGGATTGCATTAAATCTGTAGATTGCCTTGGACAGTGTGATCATTTTAACAATATTGATTCTTCCAATCCAAGAGCATGGGACATCTTTCCATTTTTTAAATTCTTCTTTAATTTCCTTTATCAGTGGCTTACAGTTTTCTGTGTATAATTCTTTCACCTCCTTGGTTAGATTTATTCCTAGGTATTTTATTACTTTGGGTGTTATTTTAAAGGGGATTGTTTCTTTACTTTCTTTTTCTGTTGATTCATCATTAGTGTAAAGACATGCAACTGATTTTTGAACATTAATCTTGTAACCTGCTACCTTGCTGAATTCTTCAGTCAGCTCTGTTACTTTGTGTGTGGACCTTTTAGGGTTTTCTATGTATAGTAACATGTCCTCAGCATATAGTGTCACTTTTACCTCTTCTTTTTCCATTTGGATCCCTTTTATTTCTCTCTCTTGCCTGAATGCTGTGGCTAGGACTTCCAAGACTATGTTGAATAGGAGTGGTGATAGTGGGCATCCTTGTCTTGTCCCAGATTTTAATGGGAAGCTTGGGCTTCATTTTTCTTGAGAGTTTACAAAGCTCCTTCTGGGGAAGTTAGTGGCCAAGGTCATGAATGAGTTCTGGGAAATATAGAGTTTACTGTAGTCAGAACAATTGGCAGGGGTGGTGTGGGGTCACGTGTCAGATGCCTGGCAGAAACACAGTAAGAGGGGGTGACTCCTTCTCTGTTTTCTGTTTTTGAGTTCACTGTGCCCACCGCAGCTCTCCAAAGTAGGACAAAATAGCCATCATAGAGTGAAAAGAAAGTCCTCAGTGGATATGAAGGCTTAAAGATCAGGTTAAGAATTGGTTGGGGATAGAGCAGGAACTTCATTAACAAATGGTTAGGGTAAGCCATGTACAGGAAGGAGTCTGGGTCAGGCTCACCTGGGCAGTTTGTGTTTAGGTTGAAAAGGTGGTGAAAATAAAAGACATGGGGGAGGGATTTGTGGTGATAGCCCTCAGCATGACTATCTCATTGGTCACATTCCTGAAACTGGAACAGTTCTCTCTGTGTTTGTCGCACATCTCTGATCCTAGGATCATTCTCCACTGTGTTCTGATGGTTCCGTTTGCTGCTTCTCTGGGCTGGATCTCATGCTTCCTGTATCTCACATTTCCCTCTTTTTTAGATTACTTTCTTGTTTTCGTGGAAAACATCATCCAGGATCTTTTGACATAAAGCTGCATGGGAGATGATTTTTTCTGAGATTTTATGTATCTAAAAACATCATTATTCTACCCTCATTCTTAGATTGAAAGATAGAGGATTCTTGATTGGAAATCATTTTTGTCAGTAATATGAAGGTATTGCTCCATTGTCTTCTCACTTCCAGTGTTGCTATTGAGAAGTTAAAAACCATTCTGTTTCTTAAATCTTTTGATGTGACCTTGGGGTTTTTCTTAGGCTATTTGCAAGAACTCTTTTCACTAATGTTTTGAGATTTCATAATGGTATGTCTAGGTGGAGATCAGTTTTCTATTGAACTGGGTGCTTATTGGTCTACTTAACCCAGAAACTGATTTCCTTCAGTTCTGAAAAGTTTTCTTGAATAATTTCATTAATGATTTTCTCCCCTTCATTTTTTTTTTTTTCTTGTTCTTTCTCTCTGGAAATCCTATTATTTGGATGCTCCACCTCCTGGACTTGTCCTCTATTTCTTAGTTGTCCAAATTTGCATTTCTTTGACTTTTTGCTTCACTTTCTTCTGAGGATTTCTTTAACTTCATTCTCCAACTCTTTCTTTTTTTCCTGCTATAATGCCGTTAATTTTTAAGAGTTTTTGTTGTTGTTGTTGTTGTTGTTGTTGTTGTTCTTTCCCTTTTTATAGCATCCTGTTCTTATTTATTAGATGCAGTATTTTTTCATATCTCTGAGAGTTTTAATGATAGATTTTGGGGGGAAGTTATCTTCTCTCTGTGCAGTCTTTACTGTCCTCAAGTTGCTTTTATTTTCTTTATGATTGTGTTGATTTCTAATTTCTCTGTTGAAGTCTTTCCTTAGATGACTGTTAATCCTAGATGTGTGTTTATAAGGCAAAATGGTAGGCTAAAAATTTGACTGAAAGTGCTGCTCCTGTGAGTGGGACATGTTGAGTTCCATTGCAGGGTGAACTGCTTGAGGTGTTATTGGGTCACTTTTGACATTAGTGTCATTTCAGAGTTTCTGTTTAACTGATCAGATTCCCTAGAGAAGATTACTTCAACCTCTTGCTTGGATTTGAGTTGTTGTCACTTTTTCTTCCTTTCCTTTTCTCTAATTTGCTGTTTCCAATTTTCTATAAGCTAGGGGGTCAGGGGGGAAACCTGATTAGCATTGTTTGAAGTTATAACAATTAGATCCTCAATGACAGCCTAAGGAACTGGCCTGTGCATAAAATTCTTTAAATGTGTGGATTTTTTTGGATATATATTTTGGTGACCCAGAAACATGTCTTTGTTTATTTGGTGTTCTTGGATGTATTCTGGAAACATGATGTATTCATGTAACAGAATTCTAAGTAGATGAAGTATTAATGCACATTGTTCTGGAGTAATTTGTTTTATCTTGCTCATTTCTGTTGAGCCAGTAATATACTTTTCTAGTTGACTATAAAATAACTTATTCATTAATTTGTTCTGTAATCTTCCTTGTTACTAAAGTAAATACTACTGGTCCATAATTACCATAATCTTCTTTTAATTTTTGTTGAAGTAGAGCAGTTGTTTGAACTTTTTGCAAGTGTAAACTAACTGCAAGTTCTCAAAAGTAACGGGACACTATGTTTGCAAAATATTTTTTAGTTTTGACAAGTTCTCCAAGGTTTGTATCATGATTTCCTATTGATTTACAGACATTCAGAAATTTGAATTTTTCTGTAATTATCTTAACTTACCTTTATTCTTGCTTGTTGTTTTGCCGTCCTAGACCAGAGATGTTTGTTCTTTATAACTTTGGTTTTCTTTTATAACAGTTGCATTTCTAGTGATTGAAAAACCTTTAATAAAAAATTCCACTTATACATAAGCTCTTTGTCATTTAGTCACTAGGATTAAATCTGTTAATGTTAAAATTACTGTTCAGTCACTGCAATTAAAACAAAACTATGAAATGAAAATTCAGATGTGTACAAGGATCATTAATGGGGGCTTGTTTCAGAATTTTAACATTTATTGTTTTAATAAAATTTTAATATTTTTTTGAAAAATGTTTCATAAGATGATTTGTTTTAAATAGTACCTTTAATACATTTAAAGCCTGATTGCATATACAAAATTTGGCTTTACATACATTTTCAGCAGTACATATTTTGTGTGAGCATATGCCTGTATTTCTTGACAAATGAAAGGGCCTTTTATCAGCTCCAGCTTCTGATTTTCTAAATGACCTTGAACAAACTATTTGTTCTATAACACACTTTTCTTGGCTATAAAACTGAGGTGAAGATGCTAAATCCTCATTCTATCAAATCATTGCAATATTGTAGGGATTAATGAACTAATGTTCACAAAATATTTTGTTCTTAGAATTGGAATTAACTAAATAGTTGACATTATCATTAATATTATGTACTATGTTCAGTACACTGGATTAGATAATGGTGTCATTGTGTCATCTAAGGTTTTGGATTCTTTTTATTTAAAATTACATGGCAGTAGTGGTATACTTGCTGCAATCTTGTCCTCCTCTGCAAATGGCAAGTGAATATTAACATGAAATATTTAAATTGTACATAATTACAAGGTTCTTAAGAATTTATCAGCTCTAGGGAGAAACAGAGTAAGAAAATATTCATTAAGACTTGGGAAATCTAGCAATTGTATTTGGAAGAATTGGATTATTTGGCTTATAGTATTCATAATATTTCAAAATATTCATTTTCAGCCAGTGATGATTGAATCTTTTCAAACACAGTATATAGCTGTGAACAATTCACAAATGAAATTAAGAAAACAGCTTTATTTGCAATAGTATTAAAAAGACAAATACTTAAGAATAAAAATTTAAAAGTGCAAGACTAGTACACTGAAAATCATAAAACATTATTAAAAGAAATTAAAGAAGCTCTAAATAAATGGAAAGACATGACATATTTATAGATCAGAGGACTTAATATTGTTAAAATGGCATTATTCCCCAAATTGATCTGCACATTAAACACAATTCATATCAAAATCCCAGCTGAATCTTTTTGTCAGTGTTGTAGAATTTGACAGACTGATCCTTAACTCATATAGAAATACAAGGGATCTAGAATAATATTGAAAAAGAAAATAAAAGTAGGAGGATTACACTTTCAAATTTCAAACACTTCAAAGCTGCAGTGATCAAGAGAGTGTGGTATTGGCATAAAGAAAGTCATATAGATCAATGGAATAAAATTGAAAGTCCAGAAATAAGCTCTTACAGTTATAGTCAACTGATTTTACCAAAGTGCAAAGACAATTAAATGGAGAAAAAGTTAGTCTTTTCAGCAGATTGTGCTGAGGTAGCTAGATATCCATGTTCAAAGAATACTTGGACCCCTACCTCATACCTGTATAAAGATGATCTCAAATGTTTTTATATCTAAAGCTATAAAACTTTTAGAAGAAAACATAGGGGTAAATCTTGAGGCCTTGGGTTATGTATTAGTGTCTTAAATATTACACTAAAAGCACAAGAAACAAAAGAAAAACAATCTCATGCATTGCTCATGGGAATGTAAAATGGGGCAGTCACTTTGGAAAGCAGTTTGGCAGTTCTTCAAAATGTCAAAGATACAGTTACCATATAACCCAGCAATTGCACTCTTAGACATGTACCCAGTAAAAGTAAAAAAATGTACATCCATTTAAAAAATGTGACCACACTTGTTCCTAGAAGCATTATTCAAAATGGCCCCAAAGTGGAATCAATCCAAATATCCATGAGCTAATGAACTGGTAAATGAAATGTGGTATATCCATACATTTGAATATTACTCAGCAGTAACAATGAATGAAACATGGAAGAACCTTGAAAACATTATTCTAAGTGAAGAGTGCAGGCACAAAGACCACTTATTGTTTGATTCCACCTATATAACAGGTCCAGAACAAGGAAATCTTTATGGAGAGAAATATTAGTAGTTGCCTAAGGCTGGGAGTGAGTTGGGGAATGGGAATTAATTGCTAATGGAAATGAAATTTCTCTTAGGCGTGATGGATTATTCTAAAATTAGGTTATCATAGTGACACAACTCTGAGAATTTACTAAAATCCATTAAATTGTCCCCTTTAAATAGTTAAATTTTATGGTATATGACATATGTCAATAAAACTTTTAAGAAACCCGACTATTACATAGTTGTCAGTAAAATGATATAAAAGGTTTTGGATTGTGGTTTGTGGACCATTTTTGTTTCATGGAAATGTGATTGGAGCTGCCACAGGTGAGAGGGAGACAAGTGACAGGGGCCTCAGGTGCCGCAGGCTACCTTCCCACCTCTAACAGAGTCCTTCTTCTTTTATCCATTATATAGATTGTAGTTCCACATAAGATTTTGTTTGGAAAATGGATTGTACTGCTTTAAGAAATAAAATAATAAGTAAATATTTAGAGCATGAACTACCATTTATAAGCATTTGATTTATTCATTCAGCTAGTATTTATTGAGCATTGAGCACTTCTTATATGCCTTGTGTAATAACATAAGTAAATAAATATAAACAAACAAGTAAAAAATATAACATTTCAAGGGATGATATAACTCTAGATGTTTCACTTTGTTCTTTTTCTATATGGTAATACTTTGGACTATTAGAGTAATTGTCTTTTAAAAATACAGATTGTATGTACTTCAAAAGAACAAAATAGAAATTTTCCTTTTTCCTTAACTTCTTTTGGATTCAGAATTTTGAAGTGTAACCTGCTCTGTTCTTTTTTGCCTTATTAATTAAAGCACTTTAAGTTTTGCTCTCAGGTTTACAATACACATATTTACTTTATTGTCTATCTTTAAATAGTATATCCTTTCATGTAAAAGATAATACACTAAAGCAGTATATTTTTATTTCCTTCTTCCTACCCTTTATGCTATTATTACCATCCCATGTTTTTTACATATGTATAAGCTCTACAATCATTTTTAATTTTGCTTTTAACTCTCAATTATATTTTAAATAAATATAAGAAAAAATCAACTTATATTTACCCATATTTATCATTTAGAATGCTTTTTATTGCTTTTTGTAGTTGCAAGTTTTTATTTTATTTGTAACATTTTTCTTTTACTTGAAGAATTTCTTTTAGCTTTCCTTGTAGTTCAGGTCTTTTGAAAACAAATTCTCTTAGCATTTTTTTTTTTTCTTGGCAGAGAAACAATGTTCTAGTTTTGAATGACATTTTCATTAGATTTAGAATCCCAAGATGATACTTTTATTTTTTTCTGAAAGATAAGTGTGTTCTTCCATTGTCTTCTGACTTGCATTGTTTCTTATGAAAAGTGTGTAATAGCTCTCATCTATTTTCTCTGTTGTTCCTCTGCTGCTTTGTAAGAGTTTCTTCTTGTCACTAGTTTTCAGGAATTAAATGATGATGTTCCTTGGTATATTTTCTTGGTTTTTACTCTGTTTGGGGCTTATAGGACTTTTGGATATATGAATTTATGTTTTTAACTAATTTGTTAAAAACATTTTGTCTTTAAATATTTCACCTTCTTCCAGGACTCCAGTGTCATGCAGAGTAATATTGCTTGATGATTTCCCTAATTATGCAGACTATTTTTTTTATCATTCAGGCTTTTTCTCCCCATGCTTTAGTCTGTACAGTTTCTATGGTCCTGCCTTCAAATTCACTCTTCTTTTCTGCCCCTGTTTATGTGCTTTTAAGCACATTTAGTCACTTTTTCATTTCAGTTATTGTATTTTTCAACTCTAGATCTTTCCCTGTATTTTTAATCTATATTCATTAGGTTTTTTATTTTCCTTTAAATCCTCAAATATAGTTATGAGTTCATTTCAAGACCTTGTCTGTTAAGTTCATCATCTCTGTCATTGCTGTTTGACTTTTCTTCTGGTTAAGTTACATTTTCCTTTAAAAGCATTTATTATTCTTCTGGTGGCAAGCTAAATTACCTGTGTATCAACTTTACCTCTTCAAGTCTGGCTTTTGAGTTTTGATTGAATAGTGTTCTTTACTGTAGTGGTGTCTTGGCCCAAATTCTAATTCCTAGTCTTCAAAGGTCTACTGCTTAATGCCTCTGGTGATTAAGGAGGTTCCAGTGGGTCTCTGATGTCTTCCAACCCTGTGCGCTCCAGTAATTCTCCAGCTTTCTCCTCTCCAGTTGTTTCTGTTTTTTGCTGTGCCTCTAGAAACCTCACGTTACACATCTCACAATTCAGGATTCAGACAGAGTCGAGGTGTGTAGAGTTGCTGTGTAGAGTTCTAGACCTCTTTCTCTGTGGAACTTCTCCTTCTTAGTGTTCTTCCCAGTAGATTCCTATGATCTCTGTCTCCTCAACTGCCCAGACCATCATGCCTGTTTGGGCTCCCATCCCCCCACATGATGGTCCCATAAATGCCTCCAGGCAGAAACCCAAGGTGACTATAGGGCTCGCCTCCATTTCCTCCTTTTTCTCAGGCATCATAGTCATCTCTCATATTTTGTTCTGTTTTCTAGGTTCTTCTCTAGGAAGACTGGTCCAATGCTAGGTACTTCACAGTGTTCAGCTGTCTTTTTGTTATTATTATTTAACTTGATAATATTTTGTCTCCTTAATTAATGCAGGGACTTTCTCCAGTCTGCTGTATCATTGCATCTAGGATAAAGCCTGATATATAAGTGCTTAATAAATATTTGCTGAGTGTTTTATCGAATAGATGATCCCTCCCTTTCTCCTGTATTTTCTACTTCTGGTACAGTGCTCATGTCCTCAAATTAGCATTTAAATATGCTTTAATCTCCCCTTGTCTTAAACAGGCATATCTGTATCTGCTGTCTTGCTTAATTCTCAGCCTATTTCATGCTTGCTTCCACCTAGTAGTTCTCCTGCGATAGCATTTGTCAGGGTTACTCATAGTTTCTCTATTGTATGTATCACTGGACTGTCTCCATACTGATCTCACTTGATTTCTGGTGACATCTGACACTTGACACCTGGAAATTATTTTTTCCTTTTTTTTTTTTTTTTTGGCAACATAAGTTTCTGTTTTCTTCTTTACTTTCTGGCTGTCCATTTCTTGTCTGGTACCCTTTTCTCTTATTAGGCATAAAATACTGGTGATTGTTGGAGTATTGTCCATGTTTTTTTGTCTTGTCTAATTCTGCATATACCTCCTCGACAATCTCACATACTTCCATAACTTGAATTAGCAACCAGAAGCTGGTATTTTCCAATGTTATTTTTCCTGGCCGCACTTTCATCTGAGCTTCAGATTCATGCAGACAGCTGGCTGCTTGACTTTCCTGTCCATCAGACGTTCAGACCCAGTATACCCCAGATTGGACTAGTCATTACTCTTGCTCTGATATTATCATTCTTGAGATTGTAACTTAGATATCCAATTCCAAGTATCCTTTCCTAATTCTCCAAAGCATTCTGTACTTTTTCTATCTTAATGTGTAGAGCCTTTGTATGGAAATTGTCTTGTATTGAGTTGGCCTTACCCCAAACTTGTTTGTTTCCTTCATTAGGTTGTAAGTAATTTCTTTGGTGGCAGGAGCTGATTCTGTAATGAGGTACTTAGTAGGTATATGTTCAGTGAACAAATGAAGAAATAAGATTTATACAAAGTGATTATTTCTTTTATTGAATGTGGCATGTAGTTTATTCTTTTGCTTTTAATGAATAAATGTATCTAAAATGTTTTAGTAAATAGAACGTTCTAGTAATAACTGTGGCAGTGATAGCGGCCCTAGCAGGCAGGGAGCCATGATGAATTCCATATTTTATGGTAGCCTAAGGAATGAATTCTGTGTGTGTGTGTGTGCACGTGAGTGTGTGTGCTTGTGAGAGATGTGCACACACACACACACACAGTCCATCCTAAAGGAGCAGAGTATGGAGGAAGATTAAGTCGTATTAGACAATAGAAGTGTGTCCAGTGACTCGATCCCTGGGGTGCTGGCCTTGCAGCAGGTGCCTGGGGATGGATCCTCGGGCTTTCCTAACTGAGCTGTATTTCCAGTGATAGTGATGGGAGCTTCTCAGGTGACCCTGGGGCCAGTGCTGCTTGGGTCTGAATCCCAGCTTGGCCAAGATGTGACCTCAGGCAAGTGAAAATAGGAATGGTAATCTGTAAAGCACTGCAGAGTGCCTGGCGCACAATCATTGCTAATTAAGGGTTTATTAAGAGAATTCTTAAAACCACAGTGTTGGGGGTTATTCTGTCACCTCCGTTTTACAATCCACTGCTATGAGCAGGTCAGCTGAGTGACCTCGGGGTTCCTCCAGTGGCAGAGTTGATGTGTTTCCGAGTCTCTTCCCCCAGGTCACGCCTGCCTCCTCCCTCTGACCCTCCGTTTAAGGGCGTGCACAGACTCCTGTGCCACTGCCAGACAGGACGGTTGTTCTCTTCCACCGGCGCTGGGCAAGATCCCTGAAATGAAGGGAGCAGGACAGGTAGAGAGCCCTCAAATATGCCTAGGTAATGAGCACGTGGAGCCTAAAGTTTAGAGAGTGGGCTGAGTTAAATCGGTGGTTCTCCACCCAGGCTGCGTGTGAAGATCAGGACCTCCAGGGCTTCTCCGAGCTCCCCAGGGGGCCATGAGGGGCAGCCATGGTTGAAACAACCCGAGATGGAGACTGGTGGGGGCTCAGGCATGTCTTGTGCTGCCAGCCTTACCAGGAGATGGCCTTATCAGAAGTAGATCTCACAGTGTTTTCACAGTGCTTGGCCTGGGGGGTGTTCTTTAATGCAGCTTGAAACCGCTATGTGCTGCTAGTCACTGAGGGGAGAGAGGAAGCTGTGTGAGGCGATGAGGAAGCCCGCGGGTTGAGGAGGGTACCACTTCGTGGGGAAACGGTGCCTGGACACTGCCATCTGCGGGCACGGAAGATCCCGTGGCACCCTAAGTGTCCTGGGCAGGTGTTGTTTGCTTGAAGTTTTTACTTCACTGTGCTTGTTGGCCACACAGTGTGCGATTGTTTACATCATGCAATCCAGGATTAAAACTGGATACTAATAGTCTGATATTTTGCTTTTAGGAAAGGATTAATTTAACAGATGGAGGATTAAGTGAAAAAATGAAGGACTATCAGTGGCTGGCTTTGGAGAAGGAATGTCTCCATCTCTTTTACCAGATGTTCATTTTAGATACTCCGGTGTGTATTTCTCTCCACAGAGAGGATAGTTTCCGATGTCTGGTAATAGTCACCTTTGGCAGTACAGACAGTAAGTGTCACTGATCCTAAAAGAGAAGCGAGCATTCTAAATTTATTTTTAGGCAGATTTTCCATGGTATGCTTGTATACCACAGTGAATGTACCAATTTTTCATTTATTTAACACATTTATTTAGCATGTACTATGTGGAGCTCAAACTCTAGATGCTTGGGAGGCATCAGGGAACAAAATGGACAAAAATGCCTGCCCTTACTGACATTTATTTAGCGGCAGCACTCACCAGGGATGAAGAGTAAATAAGTGAGTGGGTAAACCGTGTATGTGGTGTAAGGTGGTAAATGATATGAGGCCTGAAGGAGCAGGGGTGAGAGGTGGGCTTGAGGGACTGAGCGAGTGGTTTTTTGGAAATGGTGACATCTGAGCAGAGACTGGAGAGAAGTGAGGGGGTGGACAGTGCGCTTACATCAGGAAAGGGTGTTCTGGTGATGGCAGACGCAGGGCCCAGGGGTAGAGGATGGTCAGCATGCTTTGGTGAGCAGCCGGAGACCACAGGTCACTAGAAGGAAGTTGAGCCTGAGATAGCAGGGGCTTGGGCATTGGTGCCCTCAGAAGGGTTTTTGTTTCTTCCTCTGTGTGAGACAGGAGGTGGCAGGATCCCACGGAACACAGCCCTGACTGCTGGCTGGAGGTACAGGTGAGGGTGGAGGCCAGGGCCAGGGCTGGGCTGATGGCGGTGACCAGGCAGAAGATGCGCTGGGCCAGGCTGGCAGGGATGCTTGTGGGGTCGGAGCCAGCAGGGCTCCGTGCTGTGTGCATAGTCCGAGGAATGGAGTCTAGGACCACCCCCGATCATACTTGTTTCTACTGATGTTCACCACAGGCTGTGGCTAATTTAATATAGTGATTTGAGCTTTATTTCTCCCGTTTATGGGCACTTGTAACATAATTTAGTAGGCTCTGAAAACTATATTTAGATTATTCTCACTTCTCATTATCATTCTCAGAGTGAGGATATCTTAACTATTTATATGTTCTGAGAGTTTCCATTTGGTATCAGGGCTCAAGATTTTAAATGAAGCTCTAGTTCAAAAATAACTTCAATTCTTTAAAGTTTAAATTATTTGAAGTTCAATAAGTAGATTACTTAGGTCATTTTACTTACATTAGTACTTTACATTAAAATTTTCCTGTTTAATGGATATTTCATTAACAAGTAAAATCTGCTAATCAAATTGTCAGCCTCTGTTAAATGGTTTCTTGAAGTGTTTATTCAGCAGTTATTCTTGTCTTCTTAATGTTATGGAATTCCCTCTAATTTATTTTTTTCCTGGTAATTATTTATTTTAAAATAATTCTAGAAAAAAAATAAAGCATAAGAAGTTTAAAGAAGTAAAAAATAAAAACAGAAAATCAACCAGAATTCTACCATTCTGAGACAGCCATTCTTAATGTTATTTTTTTCCCCCATCTTTTTATTTCTGTGTTTATTTGTATGAATAGTTGAGATTTGGGGTAAATATAATTTTGTGACTTTTCTTTTCCCACTTAACATCACAATAAAAGCTTTTCCTGTTTTGTTAAAAATGCGTCATGTTCATTGTAAGAGCTCTGTTATTGTAATGCGATTTAACAGTCACCTATTCTTAGAAATTTTAGTCATCTTTATCTTTTAAAAATTATAAATAGCATTGCCATTCAAATAATTGTGCATAAGTGCATAAAAACTTTTTTTTTTTTTGTATTCTGTATTATTTCCTGAGAGTGCATGCCCAGAAATTAAGCAGCTGTTTTGGAGAGTAGAAACATTTTTGAGGGTGTTTATACATGTTCTGAGGTTGCTTTCCAGTAGTTATACTAACAAAAATAATAGCAGTTAACACAGAGCTCTTATTCTTGGCCCTTCTGATGTTTTATCTCATTGTATCCTCTCAATGACCCTGTTGAGGAGGACCTGTGACTCTCCTGCTTTCTCGCTGGAGAAACTGAAGCCCAGAAAGTTGGTAGATGCTGAGCCAGGACTCAAACCCAGGGGATCTGTCTCCTTCAGGGCCCCTTAGCTGTACTGCTTTGCTTGGCAAGAAGGCACTGGATCAGCTTGCAGTCCTTGGTCTTCTCTACTGTCAGGTTCCTGTTCTGAAAATCCCACTGACTTTTATGGTGGAGACATGGCTTCTTGTTCTGGTGTGCTTAGCTCTCAAAGTTAATGAGAAGTGATTCATATATGTATTAGCCATTTGTGTTTGTTGTTCAGTGCCTTATCTTTTCGTGTCCTTAAATTGTCATTAACTTGCTGTGAACTCTTTATCCATAAGGGAATTAATTTATCTATATTGTATCATATTCATTACAAATATTTTGTCCAGGTTTGTGGTTTGCTTTTTAATTTTAAGTTGGCTTTGATCGCAAATTTTGAATTTAAAAAATATAGTCTGAATGGATAAATCTATTTCTTCTATGATTTCTTCTATTTCCTTGAAACATAGAAACATCACCTAGAAAGTTAATAAATGTTTGCATCTACATTTTCCCTTAGTTTTGAGGTTTTGTTTGGAATTTTGTTAACCTTATAAATCAATTTGGGACTTACAGTTTTCCTTTCCAGTCTTCCTATATGTAGCAAATCTCTATTCAAATCTTTGTCATGCTGACTGTCTCTTAATGAAGGCTTAAAACTCACATGGCTAAAAGAGAATATTATGGTGGAGAATATAAGGAAAGTATTAGTATTTTAGAAGTAAGAAGGAAAAGAGCAGAAGGACAAGGTAGGTTATCAGCATTCTAGAGGAAATGTATGCAGACTTACTGTCTGATGAGTTTGTATGTTTTCACCAAGTGTGATTTTTTTTTTCTGCAAGAGATTTATGATTGACATTTCTGCAGTTTATAAGTTGAATCTGTTGTATAATCTGTTGTTTCCTGGGAATGTTTTTATGTGTTAACGTGTATTTTCTGTTCATGAAACAAGGAAAATACATGGTTAAAATTCACAAATATGTTTGTAGAAATTTTACAGATGAGGTAGATTAGCTTTGATTGCTTTCAGTAGAAAATCCATGTGGCTTAAACAAGAGAGAGGTTAATTTTTTCCTACATTTTGAGAAGTAGATAGTCCAAGGCTGGGGTGGTGGGATTTGGACTCCATGTGACTCACCTCTGCCACCCATAGCATGTCCGAGTTGTCCTGGATGGATGCAGTCATCCAACTGTCCTGTGTTTCAGAATTCCAGGGGGAGGAGGGCCCAGGAAAACAGGGCCAGTGGCATAGGCTCAGCTTCTGACTAAGGGTGTGTCTGGACGATGCTGTGCAGTACTGACACTATTTCTCATTGGCTGAACATTAGGCCCATGGAACAAGACACAGTGAAAGTCAGGAGCTGTATAACCAAAGAGAAATGGGAGGAGGCATACTGGGCTGGATAAGTAGCTGTCTCTGGCCCACTTTATTTACATTTATCTCTTAATGTCTGCACACAGAAGCATGTATTTCATGTGTAGTAAGAGCAAAGGAAACATTTCTAATACTAATTAGAACAATAACCCTTAGGCCATTTGCACCACTGAAGGTGAAGTTGCGTGACCACTGGTCACCAGGCATGGACAGTACTTTTAACCCTGTTGTCCCCTTGACATCACTGGTGTATCCGGGGGCCGACAGGGCAGGTGAGGGAAGGTGCAGGCTGGACTCGGCCAGGAGGAGGCCGGACCTGGAGGTGCAGTGACTTCTTGTTCTGCTGTGTTGCCAAACAGCCCTGGGAAGTTGAGCCCATCTTGGACTCAGAGCTGACTCTGAACTCTTGGGACCATCTTGAGAAATAGCCCCATAGGAAGAAAGACTTATGCATTTTAAGAAAAAAAGAAAGTTTGTTATTTTATCTTACATCTAAATTTAATTCAGGAGGAGAGGCATCCCTAGGATGGGTAAGATTCTGGAAGGCAAAAATTGCATCCTTTGAAATGTGTGCATAAGGCCCACATTACTGATTACTTTAAATTACAAACGTATTATTAAGAAATCACAATAGTACAGTCTCAAAGCTATAAATCACCTTATTTTGATCAATTTTTTGAAGATTGAAACAAAACTAATGAAAAATACTCTTTACTACGAGTAAGACTTAGCTAAAATTTTTCATTTTTGACCTTTGAAAATATTCATGTAGTATAATTAGAAGGGCTTTCTGCAAGTGTAATTATTTCATTACTAATTGTTATTTTATACTTATAATTCATCAGATGAGAACTAGTTAGTGTTACATCTTTTATGCTTTAAGTTGAAAAAATGTAAGAAAATTTTAGAACTCTCCTTTGTTCTTAACTTTTTACTCAAAAGATATTTTCTTGATTTTTTGGTCCATTCAAAATATGTGCATGTGCATGAATTCTCTCTCTGTATATATGCACCTATTTACTGTAGTTATATAGATTATATGTTATATATGTACATATTATATAGACCATAAATTATGCATTTATATGTGTTCATACATACGTGCACCTGTGCACAATTTGTCTTACACACACACAAAGCCCTTCAGTGGAAGCTGCCTGTGCCATACCATCCTGCTCAATGATTCTATATTCTTTCAACCATAACCTTGATTTTTACATTTATTTGCCACAGGCTAATCACTGAAAGCACAATAAGAAATTTTAGAGTATTTTACTTAAAGGGGCTATTCTATATTTTAAAAAATAATTAAAGAGATAATAGTCAACCTTTTTATGGAAACATCCTCCTGATTTCTAAATGAAGTCTCTTTCGAGCTTCTGTGACCTCTTAAGGAATTCATTCTCTGGTGTACTAATGACAACACCTTTGCAAAGTGTTCTGAGAATATTTTAATTAAGGTGTAATAGCCTTTCACATGGCTTATTGTGTGTTTGTATAAACAATGATTTGGGCAAGTTCATGGAAGACTTTTGTGAAGAAATCTAGTTATTGTCTGACAGTTAACAATTTGAAATACATCTAGTTTTATACATTTTTACTTTAAAAGAAATTGATACAAGATCATTCAAGGAAAAGCACTTTACTTTCTCAAGAATTCATTAACTGAAATAGACTTCATTACCCATAATTTGGGGCATGAAAAAGTACTTGCTTAAAGAGCTCTGAAATGCCATGTTGGGTCAGATCAGCCTGCTAATAGCTTTCTGATGTTGACAAGCAGGGACTGTTTCTTGGAATGTTTGCTTGTGATTATGTCATTTTAGAGGATTAGGGTTATAAGCAAACAGCCCTGATATTTCTCTGTGACCTGTAGCATTCATAAATGTATGAAAACTCTTACTGAACCTACTTGCATGTTTAGTCAGAGCTGTTTCTGGAAGAAACTTACTCCTAAGCCTTCTGGAAAAATAGCAGCAATTGCTCTGATGGTCAGGAAATTACAACTTTCAGGCTTATGAGAGTGCCCCATAATTTGAGCTTGTCCAGCTTTCTGTGAAAACTTGTTATGTCCAATTTACTCCTCTGTTTTGTAGAGCACTAGTGTTTTTAGTCTGTCTTTCCATGGGTCTCTTGTGTCTTCTTAATTATTTCAGCTTATTTCCATTTTATTTATTATGTCTCCTCTTGAGCTGTCCCTATGCAAACTCTACACAGTGGCAGCAGCAGAAACATGTCATGGTTCCACCACAGAGCACACCATGTGGTGTTCTGTGTTTCAAATACTCTTCCTGATGGCCCTTGTCACTTTTCCATGCTTTCTGCAGGAACTTATTGAGCCTATTTCATTAGGAAAAAGCCCTGGGCAACTTGGGGAGCCATGAGTATGTCACCTTCCATGATTCAGAGCTCGGAGCCTGTCATTGCTGGAGTAGGTTGAATTATTATCTTGAGTGTGTTACCTGCAAGTTGTCCATACTGATGCCCCCCTCTCTTCTGATAAAGCTCTCCGCTTTTCTATGTCACATGATCTATTAGCCTTGAACTTTACCACCACCCAGCGCTTTCTCTTTCTGGCTCATCTGGAGAATTCCTTGTGCATTTCTTCTTCTAGGTCATCATTAAATAAGACCATTTTTTCTAGCACCTGACACTGCAGTTGAAATTGCTCTTTGCAGAAAACAAATTCCTTGTCTTTATGTTAATTTTAGCCAGTGACTCAATATTTTTTCTCAGTCTGATGGTTAATTCATTTTGTATTTTGTTAGTTTGTTTCCATGCCCTCTCTCTTTTTGGTGGAGAAAACTACCAGGGTATTTAGAGCCAAATTAAGTTGTAGTTGTAGGCCCTTTCTTGTCAAAACATAATTTATCTTTCAGAGTGTTTCAGTGAGATGTTTGTGTTTGTATGAGCACTGTTTTTACCTAGATGATAGGCTGAGTTTATATAGTATACCCAGTACTGATATGAGGCAAGAGAGTACATTTCTTTAGGTGAATATTTTCTACTATCCTTTCTGGAAAAAAATTAGTAATACACATTAAAAGTGCTTAAAGTGTGAGCCTTTCTACCCAATGATTGAATTTACAGTGGGAAATAATTAGCAATGGTAGTTAACTTCTCTAGTCCCCTCACTATGCCTTCAATGCTCTTTGCTTTTTACATATATTAAATTATCTAACTCACCATAACCTGTGAGGGAGGTACTGTGGTTATATCCAGATTTTAGGTTAAAAAAGTGAAGTGCATAAAGTAACTTGCCTGATATCACTTAGCTAGTGAATGGAGAAGCCAGGGTTTTACTTTGCCTCCTATTACTCTCAGAGATGTGTACAAAAATGCATGTAAAAAAACTAAAAATTCTGAAACCACTTATATATCCACAAATAGAGGTTATTAATGAAATAAGAGGAGAAACATATAATAGAATTCTGTAAGGAGATTAAAATTTCAAGTTGTGGAAAGTGCTTTCCATAATGCACTCGGCCGGGAGGAGACCGGACCCAGATGTGCAGCAACTTCTCATTCTGCTGTGTTGCTGAATAGCCTTGGGAATTTGAACAACTTTAAAAAAAAGGGATACTATTTTTATACTACACATAAGTTGGACTACAGATACTGTATAAATAAACCAGGAGCTCACCTAACAGAACACTAGCCATGTTGGTTACCTCTGCATGTTGGGACTGTGGATGATTTTATTTATGCATATATTTTTTCCATTTTCATTTTTTCCTTTGAGTATGTTATTCTGCAAGTGGGAAAAAGGTTATTTAAAACTGCCTTAATTAGATTAAAAGTTATTACCTTTAATTGTATCTTTGCCATTGTGCCAGCTAGGTAAGTAAAAATGCTAAGTATCAAGCTGCCAGAATCTTCTCTGGAGCCCTTCCCGCGGGGTTACTTTCACACTCTACCTGTATTTGGCTGAGTGACCTTGTAAATGACATATCAGGATTTTGACCAGCAAGAGCGTAGTTTCACTGGCTATTCCTTTAGAGCTCTTGGGTACATGCTCTGTGGGTCTGCTGATTTATCTGTCCTGGTATCCAGTCTGTCTGCTGAGTTAAGAGCATCAGGTGCAGTTATCTGTTTGCTCCTTGGAGCTCCTGGACGGTTATGTCATTCATGTAGCATTTACGACATTGAAGCTCTGTGAACGGTCTCCCTGTAGGCTGCATAACTTTGCCGTGTTCTGTGGTACAGACTGGACCCCCAGTCCTATCAAAGAAAACCCATTGGGTCATAAGGGGATGTTTTGCCTAAATATTTGGAAATGTTTATATAAAATTCTCACTTTATTTCAAATGCAATTGAAGCAAATAAGCCTTGTTATACACTATAGTTCTAATATATTTGACCTAATGACTTTAAAATTCATTTTGACTATGGACGTCTCTCCAGGTTTTCCTTCATAAAAACTGCAACATTTTCTGCTCCTGACTGTTTCCTCTGTTCCAGTGGGCATGTTGGTCTTTAGCTAACCAGTTTACCAGCATTTAGCTCCTGTTTAAGCAGCATGTCTCAATGTACGCTTTGACCTGTGTACCTTCTTGTCTGACCTTGTGCCACATATTTGTGAGCAGGTTAGCTTCCTGTTACTACTGTAATAAAAACCACAGGTTTAGCAGTTTGAAACAAGGCCCATTCCTTATTTCACAGTTCTGTGGATCAGAAGACTGAGTACATTAGGGATCGACCTGTTCCTCTCCTTACAGTCTTATAAGGCCACAGTCAAGGGGCCAGCGGGCTCATGGATGCTCTGAGGTTGACTCTGCTTCCAAGCCCACTCAAGAGTCATCTGAAGTCAGTTCCTTGCAGCTGTAGGACTGAAGCCCCATTTCCTTGCTGGCTCTGAGCCAGGGGCTGATCCCTGCTCCGAGGGGCTCCCCGCACTCCTTATGTTTTCCATGTGGCTCTCTCCGGGAACAGTTTGACTCTTCTTCAAGAGAATGTTCCACTTCCATTCTGCTACATCTCTCTGCTTTAGGAGCTCAAGTGATTAGATTGGGCCCACCCAGATGATCCAGGATAATCTCCCCATTACATTTGCAAAATCCCTTTTGCCTTGTGAAGTAACATATTCAAAGTTCTAGGGATTAGGGCATGGATATCTTTTGGGGGCTGCTCTGTATACCGCAGGGAGCCTGTTTGTTCTCACGCCATAAGCACAGTCTTTCTATGTGTTAGCCCCTGTGTTATCCATAGTAGTAAGCACCCAGAAAATAAGGGTTAGAATCCTATGCGTGAGTTGGTAAAAACTAGTTGAGGACTTGGGCTAACCCTTACATTGGTATTAGTACTAGGATCTTAAAGGAAAGTAAAATGAGTGAAGATGGAAAATAAGGAAGGCTTCATAGAGGTGGAAGCTCCTGAGAGGGCCCTTTAAGGCTGCTATGGGTCTTGATCTTCCAAGGACTGAGGAGTTACAGAAGGTGGGAAGAACTCAGTCACCTTGAACAAATACGATGTAGGGTTGGGCATGATGTATTTATGTGACAGCAAGCACACTACTTGGCTAGAAATTGTAGGAAATAATATGTACAAATAGTATGAGACACACAGTGCAATTTAGGTACGATTTCTTAAAATGGGAAACCACTTCATTTTTGAGCAAGAGAGTGATGTAAGGGAGTGGGTTTCACAGAGATTAGTCTGGCAGCGATGCATGGGTTGAATTGAAGGTGCAGGAGGCAGGGTTTGGACGAGGGTCTGAGCAGTGGTCATTAAGCACCTTGCTTATTAATCTCAACTTCAAGTATTGACGTGAGACTTTTTATGACTTTAAAGCACAGACTTTGAGAGGCGATTTCATTAACTCCTTCATTAGCGATGCCATCTTTTGGTTTTACTGTATACAGTAAATCAGTCTCTCCCTCTCCCTCTCTCTGGAGGCTTTGATGTCAGTAAGAGTGATAACCTCTTCTCCTGTGTCAGACTTTTAGTGCCTCACATAGCTGTCTTCAGAACGCATTCAGGATAGAAAGAATTGCTTTTTCTATTTGACTATGAAGAGCTGAAATTCAGAAATCTGAGGTTATTTTATCAAGATCATTCAGCATGCCAGTGTCATAAGTTGAAGTGAAATTCTGGGCTTTAATTCTGATCCAGTGCCCTATCCATGCAGCTTTTCTTGGAGATCAGTTGAGGAAATCTTCAGACACACAGCTTAAACTACATTGAATAATCTCCCTGCTAAATAAATATATGTATTTATTTGCTCACTTTTAGGGAGATAGCTTATCTATGAGGCATGTGGTAAATACTTTGCAGCTCCTCCGATGCAAGGACTTGATCATCTTGGTGCCCTGGTGCTTGTTACAGGGACTGGCTCATAGAAAGAGCCCTCTAATACTTATTAAATTAATGACTGATGATTGTGGTCACCTTTGCTGACCTTTGAAAGGCTTCTTACTGCTTTTCTTCCAAACTGCCAGAGGCCTGAGGGCCAGTTGACAACCTGGCCAAGATCCTCCTAACCCTGAGTTGCTTGATGCCCGGGGCTCCAGCTTGAAGACTCACAGCACCCTTTGAAAAACGCAGTCTTGTTTTACAATAATTTCCATATTGATCCTTTTGGTGGGGAGGAGATTGGAAGTATTCCCATCAGAGAGCGTGACTAACCTTTTAGGAGATCTGATTAGTTTGTTAAATTCAAACTAGCATTTTAGGCATGACTTCAGTAAAGGTTACTGCCACTCTTTGGCTCTAAAATTTCATTTCAAAGTAAGAGGTCCCTGAGGGCTAGTCTGACTTATTTAATTATACCCTATAGGACTTGGATAATAGTTTTATAAAAACTCTCTTCAAGGCAAATTCGTAATTTATTACAAAGTGGTAAATTGGCATAACTGTAACATTTGTATCATGAGACAGATGATGTAGATCAGGAGTAAATAAAGGTAAAAAATTTTAGGTACCACATTTGAATTAGAAATGACACTATTTGTATATTTTTGAGGAAACTTGGGTGAAATCTCATGAAAAACACTATCTGCAATTGACCTGAATGATGTAATCATTAAAGAGATGCCAAATATGGCAAAAACACTTATAAGTCATCAGTGAAAATGGCTTATTGTCTTCTCCGTTAACAGTTACTGATGTCTTCCACATGCGGGGACCATGCTGGGTACTAGAACCTGGAGACGCGGTCTGTGCTGTCCCTGGGCGTCCAGACTGGTGGGGGCGAGACCCGCAGACACAGGCATGCTTTTCCAGGGTGTTTTGCTGTGGGCCCGGCGGCGTGCCGTGAGTACTCAGGGCATGGGATGTTGTCCCCGAGTACTGGATCAGTGGATGAAAGTGACCCTTCTCCGAAGCCCGTCTGCCTGGGCAGTGGCTCCTAATCTTCTGAGATTTCGCTAAGACCTGTAAGCGTCCTGTGGAGTCTTTTTTGACCCTTCACCACTTGTATGAAGTGTGTGCTTCTGTCACAGCTTCTACGATACCCCAATGGATGTAGCCATCAGAATGAGTGCAGGATGGGGAGCCCTGGGGGGCCCAGCCTCCCAAAGCAAGAGAAAAACTTGTAACTGTCAGAACTCAGAATTATCAAATTTTAAGTAAGCTGTGCCAGTTGCTAATAGCTAGTCAGACCTCTGATTTGCAGCAATGTGAAACTTTCTTTTCATCAAGCTAGAAAAGCAAAGCAAAGGAAAATCAGAACCGTACAGCAGGGACAGGAGTCAGCCGCGCTGTGGAGGGTGGGGGTGTAGCACCTCTGCCCCCAGCCCTTCTCCCTCCCCTACCGTGTCCGGTGCTTCCGCGGGTGCCCAGCAGAGCACAGGAATTCTGTGCGGCACACTCTAGCTCGAAGGGAACTTTTCACTGTGCTTCTTGCTGTTATCGTAAATGATTTGGTTTCTTATATTTTCATTTACAGTTTTGTATTCTCTTACAAAAGTCCTCTTCTGTTTCACTAGCTTTGTCTGATGAAAGGCAGGGGAATTTCTGGAACCAAGCTCACTCACACGCAGGACTGAGAGTTATGCTGTGGTCCTGTGTCTTGTTGTTCAGGAAGCATGTACTTCTCTCTCCCTTTCTCCAGGTGATGGGCTCTGGATTTTCCATCACCTAGAGTTCACTCACCTATATGAGATGAATTTATTTATTTATTCATTTGTTCAGTAGATGTTTATTGGATGACTATTATGAGCCAGGATCTATTGTTAAGTATTGTTTTAGAATTCAGACATGATGCCTGACCTTACAGATACTAGAGTCCATTAGAGAAAACAGACAACTAAACAGATAATTATAGTGTAATGAGGGGAGAACTGTCTTAGGGGACATACGGAGTACCGAGGGGGTCTGGGAAAAGAGATTACAATGTTATAATGGAAAGTCTTTGATATCAGAAAGCTTTCTGAAAAATGTTTAGTAGAATCTATATGCCAAAGACAAGATTGTTGATCTTTAAGAAAATTCTTTAGAAAGTAGTCACCAGGAAGTGGTAAACTTATCAATGTCAGTTAAAAGAAAAGCTTAGAATTTCCAAATTACAACCTGTCATGGGTATTTTTTGTCAAGAGAACATTGAATAGACGTTTGACCTAAGGAAAAAAAGATGAAAAGCCGCTATTAATATTTTTGTATATATTTAAAGGAAGAATTATTATTTGATGGGTAATTAAGTATTCATTATAAAGACATCCCTTCCAGTGGTGCTTCACAAACTGTGGTGAAGGACCAGCATTTTCTTCTTTTAAAAGTTCTAATTCATTGCCGACTAATTAACGGTCTTTCTTCACATGATTAGAATGTAGCTCATACTACACGGAACCTGAACTGGTGTGTACCCTGGTCAAATTCACCGATGTATCACAGCAAAGCCGTGTTTCTCAAAGTTTCTTAAGTGCTCACTCCGACTTTCTGTCCTGACCGTGTGCAGACTGGCCGTGTTGGGTCACATCTGAGCAGCAGTTGTACAGTGTGACTGGATGATTGATTTTGCCTGTATTCTCCCGGATAATTTAAGTCTCTTTGTTCTAATGTCATCATCACCAAAAAGTCTTGTGGTGGTTACTTTCATGGCAAAAATGTGACATTGCCAGTCCAGGCCCCGCTGTCAGATAACTTAGTGTCAGCACAGACCTGTCTCCCTGGAGTCTGGGTTCTTGCCCCTGGCCAGTGATTCCATCACTGGGACTGGAATCCTGCAGTTCCTGGCCTGAGTCAGCACAGCAGCTCTGCTGACAACACTGAGTCATTCATTCGTTCAGTGAACGTTGCCTGAGAGGATGACGCGTCAGCAAAGACCTGCAGGAAGGAAGGGAGTGAATTAAGTGGGTGTGTGAAGGAAGGACTTTCCAGAAAGAAGGGACAGCAAAAGTGATTGCTCTGAGACCTGAGAGTGAGGTAAGGGCCCGGGTCATGCACGGTCCTACAGGGCCTTCTGGAGCATTTACAGACTTTGGCTTTTATCTGGAGTGACTTGACAAGCCCCTGGAGGAGGGGTGAGCTTTGAGTGGAAGTAGAAATGAGAAGTTTCTACCTACATTTGAATGAAGTTACTCTGGTTGTCTTGTTGAGAGCACTGTGAAGGGGACAGGGATGGAAGCAGGGGGAGCAGCTGGGAGGCAATTTAAATGATCCAAACAAAGGTAGTGAGGTGGTTGGACCCGAGGGTAGCAGGAGAGAGGGCAGGGAGTGTAGGATTTGGGGATGTATTTTAAAGGCTGTGCCAGTGGGACTTGCTGACAGGTTGGATAAGGAGTGTGTGTATGTGTCCACTCACATGTGCACATGTGTATGTGTGCCTGTAAAAGAAAGGAGAAAGGGAAAACAGAGCCAAGGATGGCTTCAGTTGTTTTGAAGGTTACGTTTCTGTCCACTGGGATGGGGTCACTGAGAGCAGCAGCTTGGAGGGTGAACGTCAGGAACGTAGTCTTAGGCACGTTCACTTTGAGATGTCTGTTAGACATCCAGGCGGAACTGTCAGCCAGGGAGTTGGATGTACAAGTCTGGAATTATGCTCCGAGAGGTCTGGGTTGGAAGTAAAAACAGGGACTTACCAGTATGACAAAAGGCTTAAAAATCATGAGAATAGATGAGATCACTAAGGGAGAAAGCATAGGTAGAAGAGAGAAGAGGTTTTTTAAAGTGAGTGCCGAGCTCGCCAATATTTAGAGATCCGGGTGACCAAGAGGGAACAGGCAGAGCGGCAGGGGCACTGGTGGGTGTGGCGCCCAGGACCACGAGGAAGGCGGGCCAGCCCTGCCCGCTGCTGCTGCTGCGTCCACTCAGCGAGGAACCCTGACACCTCCACCACTTGGACGTTACCTTTGAGGAACAGTTTGATGAAGTGATGTTGATGAAAACCTACCTGGAGTGGCTTCCAGAGTCAATGGGAAAAAAGAAACTGGAGAGTGAAGATGAAGTTGGTTGTAAGGGACAGTAAAGAAGAGGAGAGGGAAGAGCTGGTGACAGCGAGAGACAGGGTGGGATTGCTGGAATTCCTGGATCGAGTGCGAATGCAGGTGTGGCCGGAGAGGGGAGCACAGCCAGGGCATCTACAGCGGTGGGTCTGGGGGCAGAATATCCAGGCACAGACCGGGCGCTGGGCAGATAAGGGGTGGCTGTGTGCAGGAGCCTGTCATCGCATTTACTTCCACAGAGAAGCAGGAACAAACTGCAGCGAGGAGGAAGGAGGCCACGTGGGAGGCATGGGGAAAGGCACACGCAGTCGTCATGCCGGGGCTGGGAGAGGAACTGGGCCAACAGCAGGACCCCTCACCGCGAGAAGGGCCCTTCTTGCAGTTCATAAGCGTCATGCATTTGAAGGGAGCCCAGCTGCTAGGATTACGTGTCTTCCTTCTAATTCCCAGTCAGCTGCCTGGGAGTAGACGTGGGGGTCTCCCATGCGAGAGAGAGATTCCCTTCTGTAAGTGGTGGGCATCTGTCCCTGGGTCCGCACTCCAAGGATTGGGTCTCCACGCAAGTGTCATCTTCCGCCGCCTGCCCTTTCTTTATTCAATGAGCCTGTCTTGCGCGGTTTGCTCATTTGCACTTGGAGAAATGCCTCTTTGCACCTAACGTTGTTTAGACCCCTCGTCTCCCTTTCCTTGTCTTCTGGGAGGTTGACGGCACGGTCCATTCACTCCCCGAGCAGAGTCTGCAGGTGTGGCTGGTTAACAAGAGAGCAGAGCTCACTCAGAAGTGTCCCCCAGCACCCGCAACCTGGGGAATATTTCTGTAGCTGTTTCACATACAACATCCTTCTGATTGCCAAAGCCTCTGCCCTTGTACTGGGTCAGGCTTAACTTCTGCCCCTTCTCTTTTCTCTTAGAGTATCACTTCTGACCAACGGATGGCTTCTGGACATATGGCTGCCATATTTACTGTTGATTTTCCGAAGGGCTTTCCCCACTTGTCTTGTTGTTTTCTGTCTCAGTTGCTTTGTAGAAAGATGTCTTCTGCCTGGAATTCCCCAACTCCCTCTGACCGATAAAAAAAAAAAAAATCACATTTAAAGTAATAACTTGTCCTGTGTAATTTTGTTCACTTAAGTGAAATTCAAATTTTACCAAGGACCCAAAATGGGGTTGGGATAAAGATTAATGAGCTAATATATTCCTGCTCTCAAATAATTCACATTTAGGTCTGTATAGTATTTGTTATTTTTATCACCCAATTTTTACATTGTAGGATTTTCCATGGATTTTTATTATGATACCTATTTCACCATAAATTGGCATTATTTTTCATACATTGGAGAAAATTTTTAAAGTCAATCTTTTCCCCTATGATTTGATATAGCTTCCACTTAATAATCATGTTTTAGATTGAAATTTTATCAGCATCCTTTTTGTATCATGTATTTTCCTGCTAAGCAGTAATGTGAGTGTATGTATTCATTATCTGCAGATAGTTTTCAGGTTGGATTTTTATTTTGAGTTCTGCTTTCCTTTATCACTGTGCTTCGGAGTGCTGGATGAAATGGTTACTTTCATTTCTCTTTCACCATCATGATTGTTTCCTGCAGCCCCATTTATTTCTGTCAGGTTTTCCTTCATGCCATCAATCTGTCTCATTTGTGTAGCGGCTCTGTTTCTTTTGCTTTTTCCACTGCTGCAAAGAGCTGTGGTGGTGTTTTATTTGCTTGATTTTCATTCTCGATGCATATACAGAGCACTGGAGTATGCATTTTTGAATTCTAGATATGTCTTCCAGATTTGGCTTTATATTATTATGAAGATATTTGTCATTTGGTCAGTTCCAACAGGCTTTTTCCCTGAGACTGTCTCTACCTACCTTTTCTACTGCTTACAGGGCAGGTTGTCAGTTAATTTGCTATAAGTCTATCTCTGGTTTCAGTACCCTATAATTACATAAATTCTGTTATGAATGGCACACCTCTGGTTTGGTGGCCTGTTCCTGATGTTGCTAGTGGTTAGTGTCACTAACTCTGTTACTTTGACATTCATGGTGAATCTACATCTTCAGGTGATTTTATTTCTCTTTTGTAAACATTATGCATACATTTGTGCTAATGTGTCAGGTTAGCAAATATTTATCAAATGCCCACAGTGTATCAGGCACATAGGTAATGGGAATACCATGGTGCACAGGATGTCCCTGAAGGAATTACATTCTAGTGTGGGAGACAGACAACAAGCAAGTAAACACAGACATCTTAGAGCTACAGATAGTGTTAAGTGCTGCTAAGAAAACACAGCAGGGTGCAGAGGTGGAGCTGAAGACCCCTGGTGTGGTCAGGGGAGGTGTCTTGGGAAAGGGACCTTCAAGCAGAGACCTGACTGATGCAATGAAGTGAAGCCCAGTGCAGGCAGGGGAGCAGCAGGCAGCAGGGCCCTGGGCAGAGCTGGCCCACTCCCTGGGCATGCCTCAGGGGAGGCAGATGGAGTCGGCTGGCGGGAGTGGGAGGTAGTGAGGTTGGGGGGCAGTGGGGGTGAGCCAGGGGCTTTAAGGGGCATAGGAAAGAGTGAAGAGTTTAGATTTTATTTTAAGTGGAAGACTTGTCCCCTTAAGATGGAGGGATTTTTTTTTGTAGGGAAGGGCTGTGAGCTTGTTTGCATTTGTGAATAATTTTTAAAAGAGTCCAAGAATGCCCACCTACATAACCACAACATGACTGTTGGAATCAGGAAGTCAGGGTTCATGTGGCACTGTCAGTCCTGCCCACAGACCCTGCTCATGTTTCACCAGGCATCCTGCCATCTCTCTCTGCTTCTGCTCCGGCATCTGTGGGTTGCGTTTAGTTGCTATGTTCTCCTGCCTCTTTTAGTCTGTATAGGTTTCTTAGTCTTTTGCCATCTTAACAATGTGGACAATTCTAAAGAGCCCAGGCCTTTCATCCTCCAGGATGTCCCTCATCCTGAGTCTGCCCAGCATTTCCTCATACCCAGACAGAGGTTGCATTTTGGCAGAAATACTGCATAACTGATGCTGCTCTCAGTACTTCTCGTCGGGAGACATGTGATGTCACTGTATCCCACCCCTGCCAGTGTCCACCTTGATCAGATTTCCCTTTGTAACTGATCTGTATTTTGTGGGGAGATATGCCAGGACTACACCAGCACCTGTCCCTGGTCAGACCTCCCCCACCAACATGAGTGTCCAGGGATGCCTGCCACCTCAGTCAGCCACCACTGTGGTGGGAGCCAAATGGTGATTTTTTTAAAAAAACTTAATCATTCTGTTCTCGTTTATTAACAGGCATTCTGCTGTAAGAAGGAACTTTCCTTCTCTCCTATTATTTATTTGTACCTGTTACCATCATAATTTATTTTGATGCTCAAATTGCCCAAAGTTTGGCCAGTGAGAGCCCCTCCAAGCCGGGTCCTGTAACTTCTGACATGCCCCCATCATTCTGAGTACTTCCTTACTTTCTGCAAATACATTTTCCAGGATCATCTTATGTTTATGCTGGAATCAACTATTCCTTCAAGGAACTGGGGTTTCCTTTTAGTGGAAGGTGGAGTTTAGAGACCAGGGCTGAAGCACTTGGTGTACTCATTGCATTTGGGAACCTAGATTTCTAGGGAGTTGTGGCTGGATGTATTTTAGGATTCATCATTGTAAAGATGGCATTTAAAGTGAGATCAAATCAGCTTGGTTTCATGTTTGTCATAAACCATGTTCAGCTGTTTGTGTGCAGGTGAAGTGGGGGTCGAACATTTGCTTTAATCAGTATTGCTGTGTTCCAGGTGTCTGTGATGCAGGGGAGAGGACAAGGGAGTTCAGGGCCTGGTTATAGTGATGGACCATGGGGTCTACACTGGGTAGGGGCTGAGGTAGGACATGAACAGAGGAATGACCATCAAAGATGTTCTGGAGGTCAACAGCTCGAAGGTCTTGATGGAGGTCAGTTCTGGTTTGGTGGCGTGTTAGTGGGACTGCCTCATGGTGCAGTTCCCGTTGTACTGCAAGGAAGAACACCCGGTGGTCCTGAAAATTGAGAAAGTGAGCCAGGGCCATCACAGGATACTTGAGACTGAGGTTTTCTTAAGGTGTCCAGAGTATAATTATGGGAAGAGGTGGGCGAGTTGGGATGGAGGTAAAGTTCTTCAGAAATGATGACAGTGAAGGACTGAGAGATAGGGTGAGGGCCAAATCATCTTTGTACACACATTGAGTGACAGCAGAAAGCATGATGGCTCAAAAAAGACAGTGCTAACGTTTTCACCAGTGAGAAGAAGGGGTGACCAGGAAGTAAGTAGCTGGTTTTAACGAGAAGCAGATAGGATGGAATGTTCTGGTAAGCAGAATAATGCCTCCCCTTCCCCCACACACTCCTAAAAATAGCCACATCCTAATCCCTGGAAATTGTGAATATGTCATATGACAAAAGAGACTTGGAATATGTGATTGCATGAAGGTTCTTGTGGCACAGAGATTATTCTGGGTTATCTGGGGGCCAGATTTCATCATGAGGTCCCTGTAAGAAGGAGGCAGGGGTGTTCGAGTCTGAGAAGGAGACGTGCTGATGGAAGCAGAGTCCAGGAGACTGAGGATGCTGTGCTGCTGGCATGAGGAGGAAGGGGCCACCACCAGGGGATGAAGGAGGCATAGTGTCTAGGAGCTGGAAGAGGCAAGGAGATAGAAGGATGCAGCTCTGCCAACTCTTTGATCTTAGCCCAGTGAAACCCATTTTGGACTTCTAACGTCCATAATGGTGAGGTAATAAATTTGTATTGTTTGAAGTTACTGATTTTGTGGCTATCTTTTATAACAGCAATAGGAAAGTAATTCTAATGGCTTAAGGTTAATTCTTTAAATTTGTAGAAAGTTTTGAGTGAGGGAAAAGATCTGGAACCAACCATGACATGCCATCTTCAGGGCGATGGTATATGGGGTATGGAGAAAAACGGCTGCCACCTACAAGGGGCTTCAGGGGACAGCTTGGTTTCAGTTAAAGAAAGAGGTGTTGGAGCTATTTGGAGAAGAAATGGAGGGTGCAGAGGCATGGCTCACAGTGAATGCCAGAGGGCATGAGTGGCAGGGCATGGGGTTGGGGTCGGGGGAGGTAGAATTTGAATCCATTTCCTGCAGTGGAGAGAGTTATATGGGGTTGAGAAGCTGCAAAATATCCAATAACCTAGAATGCTTGAAGTCCTTTTGTGGGTGGAAGTTTTCAACAAAACAAGGGAACGAACAAAACAGTAACTTAGGGCATAACAGGACTGCTGCAGAGAAGTGTAAGCCATCAGTGCTCACATTGCCCCGGTGCTGGGGCTGGCCTGTCAGGCAGTGCATGGTGGCAGCACCTCGACAGGGCAGCAGCAAGCCCTCCTCCAGGCAGTGCTTCATCTGGTCTGACCTGGGCTCTTCCCCTTGCAGACCTGGAAGGCACGTTAGTGGTTATAGAGAAGCCTGAAGGTACTTTTCCTATCCCCAGCCATTCCGGCACTCTGTTACATCACCAAAATAGAAAATGAAACTCACTAATTCTTTAACAATTACCTTCATTTTTTTTCCCCCCTGAATTAAGGAAGAAACCTTACAGAGATTGTAGTAACATATAAAGAAGAAAAAAATTCTTTACTCGAATAATCAGCATTCCATTTCGGTATGCTTCTTTACTGTTTATTTAATGTAGCTTTACATAGTTGAAACAGCGCTATATATACAAATACTTCATAGCCAGTTTCTCTTCTTTTTAACATATTTATAAGCAACTGTTTAATGTCAAAAAATAGTATTCCATCATGTAAGTAAGTCATAATTCAACATTGTATAGTTGCAGAGTTTTAAGTTTTCATTATTAAGTGATCACAGTCTTTTTGGATAGAATTCTACACTTAGGAGTATATTCCTCGGGACAGAGCTGTAGGAATATAACAGTTAAATTAAATAGTAGGAGCTGTTAAAGACTCTTGAAAAGTAATGTTAAATTATATTCCCCAAACCGAGGACTAGTTTACCCTCACACCAGTGATTTGTATGTAAATTCCAATTATATCAGTTCAAAACGGCAATGAGTTTATTTGCATACATTTACAAGTAATAGTAAAATAAACCACAGAGTCTTAGAATGACCCATTTCAACTTGCCTAAGAGCAGGATTTAGATATTTCTGTGCAAGAACATTTTCTATGGTGTCCCTTACAGATGTACATCACCCTCTGACATAACTACTTCCAATCAGAGTTCATGGATTTTTTCTTAAGGCTAAGTGCTTATTAAAATTTTAAACCTTTCCAGATTACTGAAGGAAATTTGTCTTTTGTCATATCGTTAACCTATGTGATTAGCCTACAGAACACATCTACTAATAATTAGTTCTTAGAACTACTGTAAACCATGAGAAAAGGAAGAAAACTGAGTCAGAAGGAATAAGAAGGGAAGACAGAACTTCAGATCCACTTGTGTTTTACAAAGGAAAAGAGAATGGCTAGAATGAACAGCAGAGACAAAGCAGGATTTCTGTTGTTCACTTGTGATGTCGTTGCCAGTGTGTCACCTAGTTTCACATGGGTGGGCAAATAAGGTAAATCATCTATTTCAAAATTATCTTGAATGTGAACTGAGCATATGTGCGTGAATGAGAAATAACGGTGTCAGCCATGGTAGCTCAATTCACACGTGAAGTATCAGCCTACATTTGCTTCATGAGGAGTACTGGGGAGTCTCTGAAATCAGAGAACAAATTTGTGTGATCACGTGTTTTCTGAATTAGTTACTTGCCCTGTGACTTCACAATGTATAGAAACAGACAACTGTCCAGAAGGTCGAATATAAATGATATTAAAATTTGTTCCTCAATGAAAAATCCTTATTGTACAGTTGATCATCTCTGTTGAATTTTCATTGGTTTGGAAATCTGTTGTCGGTAGTTGGGATTATGCTGTTAGAATGTTCCACCAAAATAGCTGTGCTTCCTGTAGCAGTGAATGAATGATTCATTTAAGAGTCTAAAAAGACTTGAACAATGTGAACTCTGCTCTGAATGTTGGACCTGTTCCTGGTTGTCAGACCAAAGTACTGACCCTCAGACTATGTGAAGTTTTCAGTTGATATTAAATGTGAATTTTTTGATAAGCCCACATTTTTACTTGAACAATTCAATTTTGGATTGATCTTAATCCATGCCCCATGTTAATGCTTAATGTAAGTCCTTTATTTACCCTTAATTTTGTATTGAATTTTTCACGTTTATTTTGACTTTAGTCACTTAAGTGTAGTGAGAAATAGGGCAGAGATTTAGTCTTTATTTGAATAATGGGTATTTGAAAGGCTAAACTGAGAATAAATTTAACTTTTACTTGCTTAAAAAAAAAAAGAAAAACTCTGAATTTACCAACAATCTGGGCAGTTAACTGGTCTTTTGGATTTTTTCATAGAGACTGAAATTTCCCTAGCCGTGTTCTGAGTTCAGCCAGGAGGGAATGGAGGTTGGTTAGAACGTATTTAGTGTGTAAGTAATAATATTTGTGTCACTACCTAAATATGTCTCAGATAGTTAAATGTAAGTAATTCTAACATATTTAAAATTATTTGGATCATCTATACTATTTCCTCCTTGTTAGTGTAACTAATTAAATTAATTCCATTATTTATTTTGATGTTTCCATCTGTACTGGGTACTGACTTCTGTGCAAGTGATGTGTGGGAGAACTTGTTCTCAAGAAACAAACGCTTTTGGTTTACTACTTACAGTGCTTATCTGAACAATGCAAAGTGTTACACATTAATATTTTAAATATACAAGGAATTCACAGGAAATATTTTGCAGTTCAGATAGAATGAGCTTCTAGAAATTAAGTAGGCTTTTGTTTTAAACTTGATTCATTTATTTGTACTGCAGTAGCGCATTCAGTAACACCCCATTTATCTGGTCATTTTCCAGAATGATGGAATTTTCCAGGTAACTGATCGTAAATTAGTTTTCCAGGTAACTGAATCTTGCACCTTCAAGGACTAAAATCTTTTAAATTTAGCCATTTTTGATGGAAATCTTTATAAAATATATTATACACTTTCTACCTTCTTACTTTCCCATACTTTCTTAGTCAGAGGATTCTCAATGCAATTTCATTTTTTTCTGATGACTCAGGACCACTATTTAAAAACTGAAGTAGTCGAGTGTTATTCCAACGTTTAAGTTTTTCTTTCTTCTTGGTCCAATTAATAAACTGTTATTTCTTCTGCTATTCTATCATCTCTAATAACTCTTCTGTGTCTTAGTGGTTTTGCTTTTTGTTTTCCATGGCTTGTGAAACCAAAGTTGTTAGGCATAACTGTTTATGGTAAAATCAGGATCCAGGAGGGCCAGGGTGAGGGCCCAGGGAGCAAGTGTGATGCTTGAGAGCTGTTCTTATCAGCCGTGTTGGGCATTCATACCTCTCCAGCATTTTTGGACTTGTAGATTTGTCCTGAAAGGTTGATTACTGAGAGGTCTCTGACTCATGGTATGCTAGGTCTTACCTGGTTCCTTCAGCCTCTCTCCAAGCTGAGTAAACTGAGCCCTGAGTGAGTATTCTGGGCATCACCCAAGCTTACACACACTAAATGGTAGCAGAACCCTGGGTTTAAGTCTCAACTCTGGTCTCCAAGCCTGTTGCTTTTCTACTGTAACTACAACCTTAACACCAGGTAATTATTATGGCCATTGTCATTAGTCTTGATAAGTAAAGAGTCTGTGTTCTTTCTTGATGGGACTCTTGTTACTCACCCTCTTATGTAGACTAGAAGCCAGAGACTCATCCTAGACTTCCCTGTGCTCTCCATTCCAAGAGTTACTAAACCCTGGCTGGTTTAAGTATCTCTAGAATCTTTCCTCGTCTGCATCTCTGTTACATAGCCCTAGTTCATCTCTTGTCATCTCTTGTCTTTTTTTCACTCCTTGTTCTGCACCCTGCCTCTGGAGTCATCATCCTCAAAATCATCATCCATTTGGCCAGCATAGGCAGTCAATAAATGGAGGAAATACAGGGAGAGAGAGGGAGATGGACAGATTATGAACAAACATGGGCACCTGAGGGGCAGAGAATGAGTCCCAATGGGTAGAAAAATAAAAATACAGATAGGAAATAGTTGAACTATGTATATGTAGATGTGAGAGAAAATGATTTGAGTGCTGTAGCCAACCTAAACCATGTGATAAGCATGAGTGAGTGAGACCGCATGGAAACCCTGAGTGTATATGGTGTATAACATTGACCTCTCTTATCAAGATTAATGTTACTGCTGATCAGACTCTGGTGAGAACTCCATTTCCAATATGGGATAATACAAAATAAAAGCATAGGCAGGGCTGAAGAATGAGAGCTCTACTAAATAAACTTACAAGTGGAATAAGACCCACTGGTCCAGACTTAAAGAAATGGAATGACTACGGCTTGAAAGGTTACGGGCAACTTATATGTGACTCAAATATATAAATTGTATTATTCTGAGGGTGATGCCAAAATAAACTCTGTTCTATATACAGTGAGAGATTGTGTTATAGGCAGTGTTTTGAATTTAAATATTTTAATTTTTTAGCAGCCTAACACATACACTGTAGAAAGCCAGGTAGCACTGTAAGTCTGTAAGGAACACCGGCAGTACCAGGTGCTCTGTGTGTCCTTCATATGTGGAAATTCATGTTTGGGAATTTTTTATTTTTGGTATTACTTCTTTGATCATTTCCTTCTCTCTTTTTGTCTTTTATTTCTTTTCAGAATGCTTGCTAGTTTCCTATTGGGCTTGCTGGGTTGATTTTCCTATTTTCATCTCTTTTTCTTTTCTATTGTCCATCTCTTTGTCTTTCCCCCTGCACTGTTGCACAGTATTTTTTTCTTAGCCATCTCAGGATATTCTTTTTTTTTTTTTTTTTTTCCTTCTGCACTGTTCATTGCCTCTGCTTCTTCCAGTGTCTTTTTTTATGTTTGGTTGTTTTGGTCTCTCTCCTTCATTTTGGAGGCTTTCCTCAGATGCCTGTTGGTCATAAATTCTTTGTACATGGATGGGGCCCAAATGCTTTTTATAAGGTGATCCATCTTATCTCATGGGGTTCTCCAGGGGTCAGTGTACATAGTTCTTGTCTTATGAATTATGTTCTCCATGTTTAACTAGCAAAACTAGAAAGCTATTTGAATTAAGTATAAGAAACCTTAAATGTTAGGGATATTAGATATTGCACTGAATTATCATGGAAGGCTTTATAAGTGCTGAAAGTTTATTAATTGGTTTGGTTTTTAAATATTAACATTATCTGTTTGCAGCATGTTTGGTGTGAGAGGTTTTATTGGGGGATCAGGAGCAAAGTCCTTTTCTTTCCGTGGATGGGGAGGGTGCTGTTTTCAGAAGCATTACAATTCTACTTCCCCAAAGTTGACTGTACTTCAGGAGTTAAACTGGGTTTAGGCTAACAAATTACAACACACACTTCTTCTGGAAGACCTGCTAGCCACTATGTGGTTGACAGCTCCTCCTAAGTGAGGCTTCATTGCTGTGATCCTTAATTAGGATCAGATAATGGGTCATTTTTTCATTCTTAAATGCTTAGCAGTTGAAAAATCATTTCATATAAAAATAATTTAAATATTTTAAACCAGTGTAAGAAAAATAGGCAGATATCACATAGAAAGTTAGGTGTTTTCATAGAAAGAGCAGTGATAGATATTTTCTCAAAAATATTTTACTAATAGATGCTAAGGTTCTTGTAAAGTCAGAAAAATGCATTTAAAATGATTTAAATTAATAAAATGCACCAATTTATTTCAGAACTATCAAAGCTAATAAAATAAAAAGGCTTGGAAATTAATTTTCATTAGTATGGTTGTGTTAAGTGTGGGTAATTCTTTTATTACATTAACGCAAACTATGATAGACTATAAAGAGTCCCTTTGCTTATCTGTTCATTTAATTTAAAAGTAAAATGTACATTATTCTAATTATATGCATTACTATTGAATGTTACATTCATCAATTTATGACTCTCATTCTTAATTTTAACAACCTTTGATTATGTTATACCCTGGGGCTACAGTAAGGAAGGAAATTTAGCCTGGGAACCAAGAGGCCTGTTCTCCAGGTTGAGCTAGACACCTATTTAGCTGTGTGACCTTATGCAAGTTACTCAACTTCTCTGCCTTAAAATTTTCTCAGCTGTGAAATGAGAGCCCTTGGGTTTTCTCTATTTGCAATGTTCCCTTATTGTATGACAAACTACATCTTAAAGATCTTTCTTTTTAAATTAGTAAGTGTATAATCAACATGTGCAAACAGTACACACACACACAGATACACACATTACACATAATATATATGTATGTATGTGTGTATCATGGTGAATAATTCAGAAGTTATCAAAATGTATAAAACAAAAAATGAAAATTTACTCCCACCTACACTCAAAAGAAAACTGATTAGAAGAAAAATCTGCAGTGACAGAGCTAATAATTGCTAATGGTCCCTATGTGTTCTTGCAGAAATTTTTCATGCATGCATCAGTATACAGACATGTAAATCACAGTACAGGTATCATTAAGCACTGTACTTTTTCCTCCCTTATATTTTGGAAATCATTTGACATAAACATATTCCTGAACATATTTATTTTTAATCAATATCTGGTAGCTCTATTTTTAAACTGATAAGAAATTTAATTTTTAGTTCTTTGCCTTTTTTCTTAAATCTTAATTCCCCCCTGCATGTTTAAATTGAATTAGCAGAATAATTTTTAAAAACCTATGCATAGAAAAATGTCTAAAAATAGCTAAAGCAAATGTTAATGATGCTTTTATTGAGTAGTAAATTTGAAGTAATTTTTCCTTTATGCTTTTCTGTATATTTCATATTTTTAACAGTTGACATTTTATTGGGGGGAAAATCCATTTTAATAAAAAGTACCATGCTATTATGAGGTAATTATCAATCAGTAGTTTAATTAAGTTATAAAACCATATTCTTTATTGACTATTAAATCACACCTCATTAAAAATATTTTATTGTTATTTTTCCCATTCTCTTTATTTTTTAATAAAGTATAATTTACATATAATAAAATGCAGAGATTTTTGACTGTACCTTTTGATGAGTTTTTTTTACCCACTGCACTTAAAGTATGAAACATTCCAAGAGTCCCATAAAAGTCCTTGAAACCCCTTTTACACCAGTCCCTCCCCTCCACCCAGGCATCCCTGGTCTGGTACCTGTCCCCATAGATTGGTTTCTTCTGTTCTGAGTGTCACACGGATTAAATCCCAGCCTCTGTGCTCTCCTGTGTCTCACTGTTCCATAACACATGGTATCAGTATTTACGTGTCTTCATCACTGTTTAAAAATACCTTTTATTCTTTTTCTTAGTGTTCAAGTAACTGGGCCAAAGTTCCACAGCTAGGAAGTGCCAGAACTAAGAATTGGGCCCAGGTCTGTGTGACCCAGAGCCCTTCTCCCTGACCCGATGCTTGTGGCTCTCCTGGGGCTTGTGATAGGAAATAAAGTTGGGATGAAAGATGGTGTCAAACTGTGAAATACCTTGAATGTTATGCTGAGGAACATGTAATTCATTCCTCATAATGAATTCTCCATGCCAGTCCCTTGATACTTTGGGATTATGCATTACAACAAACTGCATTTATTGTATTAAAAACATTCCAGTTTTCCTGCAACACGTATTCACCAAGTCACTACTGTGAACCAGACACTGCTCTCGGCTGCTTGCTGACACCAGGTTCTGGCAGTGGGCTGAGCTGATGGGTACACACTTTCAATCTGCCATCTTTATCTTGGAAGTCTTTTTTTCTTTTTTTTAATCACTCTAGGAATAGATCTTCTTTCATTAATTTTGTCTTTTAATTAATGTTTCCTTCTGTTAATTCTGAGGCAGGTTCAGAAATACCGAATTTTCATATTTTCCAAAGATCAATGTAATTTTGACTCCAAGTGCTTTCCTATTGCCCTGTCTGCAACTCATCCTTATTTATTCAGGGTACTTGCCCCCTTACCTGGAAAGGAAGATGCTGTTGGATGTCATGCTAAAGAATTTGTTCTTTATTCCTTTTCTGTGGAAATTAAGTCCCTCACCTGGGTCTGCTCATATCTGCCAGCCCAGCTGCTTTGTGCTAGGCTTAGGACGCAGGAATTTAAGGCACTCCTCACCCCACAATATCATGAACTTGGAAGGAAGGAGGCAGAAGGCACATTCAGGCCCTAGTGGGGGGGGGGGGAAATCACTTTGGTGGCTGGATAATGTTTTAAGGGAAAAAAGAGAGAAAAAGAAAGAAACCCAAATTGTGTTATGCTGCTGGCATGGTTTCCTGGCTGTGGGAGCCAACAGGCAGAAGGAACCTCCCTGAGAGGTGGCTTTGCTGGTTCCTTTTCCTGTGTCTGTCCTGTCCCCCAAGCTGGCATCATCCCTCTCTGCCTTTTCAGTGTAGTCACTAACTGGGGTGGCGCAGCTCACAAGGAGGGGCTCTGGCTTTGCTGTTCATGAGCTGCATACTCTCCGCGACCATCAGGTGACAGGAAGACTCAGGGAGGCTTTCTGGGAGCAGCCTTCTCTTTGCTCGTCACCTGCTTCCCAGGTTGGGGAGTTTCTTTCCACAAGGCAGGGCCCGGGAGGAGGCGTGGCTTACCAAGCAGCTGGAGTGTGGCCATGAAGTCCTCATCCCGTTGGTGCTTTGTTTTTAGAAATTACTGCAAAGACCTGACATTTGCGTGGTTTACAACGTTGTTTGAAAGTTTCTATGGAATTTTAACTGAAAAACGGAAGAGGAACTGTCAGGCCCTTGCCCTTGCCACATGCAATGCTCAGAAGAGGGCTTCTTGTAGGACCATTAGGCTGAACGGACTAGGTTTGTGTGGGTTTTGCAGTGTCCATGTGCAAGGTCCCCTTGGTCTGGGGACTCTGGGACGGAGCCCAGCAGACTGATGTGCTTGCCTGGCTCCCCTACCCTGGGCTGCAGGCTTACTTAGAGTGGGGCTGCTTCTCATTTGTTTTTGAGCTCCTGGCAACTGGCATGGTTGAGGGCATGTAATAGGTGCTCAGTAGACAATTACAGACTGATGAAGTGGGGCAGCTGTCACTATGGAACTTGTCCACACCAAGATGAGCCATGAGAATGAGTGGGGTTGCAGAGAATTACTGCATCCATCAGCTTCACAGGGCCCACCAACTCTGTGTAGAGTCCAGAGAAATGAGCTGGAGCGCCCACCTTTGGGTGATAAGCTGCAGCCGCAGCTTGGCCAGGTGTCAGTAGACAGTGGCCTGCTGGAAGCACCCACCTTTCTCATGGGGGCATTGCCACTCAGCTGTAGCCGGTAGATACGATGCCAGGGCTCCCAATTTTTCAAATGGTAACATGAACCATTCTGATTTTAAAATTTAAATTTGTGATATTTTGAGGAACAAATAAAATGCACATAAGGGTCAGATTTGGTCTGTAGACTACTTTCACATTACGCTCTCTAGAAAACCAGACAAGCAGAGGACCAGGTGCCAGCAACCCTTAAGGGAAGATGGAAGGAAAAGAATCCCACAGCAAGCTTGAGAAGGTGATTAAAGAGCTGGGGGAGACCAGTGAACTTGAATCTTAAGAAGGGAAGACTCTCAGGAAATCTGGGCAGGGTTGATGGATATCTGCTATGATATATGCTGTGGAGAAGTCAATTAATTAGCAAACACAGTGAATCATTCATGAATGCAGGGGAATTCATATTAACATTATGCAGCTATTTTTGGTCTGGCATAAATATGGTCCAGACTGTGGCTTTATCAATTGGACCAAAGTTGTTTTTAAAGTTATTTCCTTAAAGCTTTGGCAAAAGAGTCCAAGTTCATATAAATTTATTTGACATTTTGAAAACCATTATTCATATATCTATAATGTAATACTTTAAAGGAGGGTTTAAAATATTTCAAGGAATTTACATGAAACTGTGAAAGGAACCACTCTTTTTATATCCTCACCATGATAGGGTGGACCTTCGTCTTGTCTGTCTGGGCAAAGTTATGACAGTAGATCCTGTTCCAGGAGGTTTTATTTTATTGGAGGGAAGCCCTGTTAAAGTCTCAGAATTAATTTTATGTCATGTTATCTACCAAAGAACACATCTCCAAAGTCTCTCAAACATTTGACACAATTATTTCCATTTGCTAAATTTGATCAATGTTTTTCAAGTGACATATGCATTTTAAGTCAAAATTGAACAAAGTATGTTCTTGAGTACCACAAAATGTTTCCTATCTAAGACATTGGACTCATAGAAGATGTTTTCATTTTTGTGGAAATAAAATGTTTATAATTAATTATAAATTACTCTGAGTGCTTTGTGCAAGTTAGAAATTATCTCATTGAACAAATAAGACCCATTTACTGAGTTCCTTCCATGTACTTCATATGCTCAAAGCCATGCAGGTTGATTTGTTATCACCATTGTGCTAAGGAGGGTATCATCTAAGTCACACACTGATCGTTCTGTGTACTTCCATGCCTCCACATCTTTTCTCATGTGTTTCCTTCTGCCTGGGATGTTCCATCCATTCCCAGTCTCTTGTCCTAATCATTTTTGCAAACTCCTACTAGGCTGCCGGGGCAGACTAAAATGTCAATTATTCTAGAGCTAACCCTAAAACATATTTGTCATTATTCCCATACCATGAATACAGCACTTACCAAATAATATTTTTGGTATTTATTTTTCTCTTCCACAAGACTGTAAGCTTCCTGAGCACTTATCTGACATAGGAGAGCTTTCCAACAAATGATTGTTGACTTAGGTTGAATCCATTAATTTAGACGGATACCACCCCAGTGCCTGACTCAGGCAAACAAACCATTAACCCAGTGTGCTGTTCAACATTTAACTTAACAGTGTGATGAACTAAGTGATCTTGCATATTGTTATTATATAATTCAAACAAAGGAACAAAAAATAAGAATTTTTAAGGCAGGAAGGGCTAGATATATACCTAAGCCTTCAAAACAGAATTGAAAAATCCAACACTATTTTATAACATTTTAAGATAGTTCACATTGAGTTAAGAGTTTAATTATTGGATAAGTAGCCAACTTTTAGAATTTTCATTCAGAATGATGGGTACTTCTCTAATAAGCTACAATAGATTTCTATTACGATAATGACATAGTTTAGATATGCCACAAGTGAACTCATCTTCCAGAAACCTAATGATTGTGAAAGCCTCACGTAAGACAACTTAGAACATTATATTTCCCCCAACACCAGTGTGATCCAATGTATCAAAAAGATCCTTTTTAACTTCTGCTTTGTCCAGATCGTTAATATGGCCACTTGTTCTACAGAGATCTCACTAGCAGGCATGGCCCTGGCTCCCATGCTCCGGGACACAGCACTGGGTTCTTAAGAGAAAAGGGCTGGGGTGTAGGGGCTGTGATGGGAAAAATATGAGATGGTCATCTGCTTGCTTCTGAGAAAATGGTATGGGACGGCATTCAGTGTGTGTGTGATGGTGTTATGCGTGCCTGTAGATGTGGGCAGGAATTATAAGGACTTCATTGTTATCATGTGTTTTAAATTCTGTTGATGTTCATATTGTTTGAATTTCACTTTTGGCTTATCCTGTATAAGAGAATGATCTTTTCAGAGCATTTAGTGAATATTAGCTTCTAAATTACCTCAAAATACTTAATTATTGGTTACCAGATAGTACCACCATCAGCAACCCAAGTTTTGTAAACTTGGTTCTTATCATTAAGATGGCCTTAATTTTATTTTTGAAAAATGATCATTTTTCACTCCTAAATTGTCACCACTAGCTATCCATGCTACTGTTCATCTTATTTAATTCCTTCCTCAACCATAACAATTATATGGTTTTTATATTTGAGTTATTTTTTTCATAAATTATGTTATCCTTGGCTAAAGGCTTTTCTCTTTAGTAAATGCTTTTGACTATCTGGCCTTTATAGCATCAGTTTCATTTTTTAATGCCTACAGAGACATGCTTGACTGCTTATAAATTTTCTGGTATAGTTCTGTAGGAATTCTTCACTTTCCAGGGGCCATATGTATCCGTCTTGGTTCCCAACAGTTTATAACTGCCAGAATAATTTAAAAGACATTTTTCCTTGGCAGCTTAATTTAGGGTAGAGCACATTTTGTCAGCACAGGCCGTGCAGGAGACATTGTGGATCAAGTGACATTAGACCTCCTGCACCCTCCGAGGCCATGTGGGGCATCCACAGAGGGCGGCCCTGGGAGTCCGGGAGTCCGGTGTCTTAGATGTCTGTTTATTTCATGCGTAGCCACACAGCTGGTATGGGTAGGCAGGGGGACTTCCGCTCAGCACAGTCCTAGGCTGGTGGGGGAGCCACATCTCAGACACTGCTGACTCCTGCCAGAGGGGAAGGCCCAGGGTGCTCCTGCCTGGAAGTGAGCCTCCAGACTTCCGCGTGCACTTCATTGGCTGCAGCCAAGTGCTGCATCCCAGTTCAGGGGGCAGGTACGTGCAGCCCACCAGCGCCTGGGAGAACTGGAGTACTGGGTGGGCAGCTGGACTGACATCACAATTTACGGAGGCTGTCTTCCAACCAGAGCCAACTTGGGAGAATTTCGATGGGTAACAGATATTTGCTCAAGGCGTTTCCACATCGTACAGGGTGAGAACGGTGGCTGGTGGAAAAGCATTCGACGGAAAGCAGAGAAGTGTCATGGGACTGATGATGGGGCTAGAGAAACACTGGTGGGGACCGAGCCAGCAGTTCAGCAGTGTGCCAAATGGAGTGGTGGCAACAACCAGCTTCAGGCCACCGTGCCATTGCAGATGGGGGGCGGGGCAGATGAATGTGGAGCTGATTCTCGAAAGACGAGGGTGTAGGCTTCATCACCGCTGTTCACTTCAAGAGCTCCTGTCCTTAACTCCGCATCCTTTGGGCGTAATTTGAATACTACTTATTTGCGTATTTTTCCCACTCAGTTGCAGATTTCTCAAGGACAAAGGGCTGTTTTTGAATCCTGTGTGCCTAGCACGTAGTTCGCTGTGCTGCATGATTACTGAAAGAGTGAGTCAGAACCAGCTGGCGGCCGCTCCCGTGGTGCCAGGTGCCCATGGGCCCCTCTGGCTGGCTCCGCACTGCAGGAGCCCATGCCAGGGTGGCTGCTGGCGGAAGCAGCTAAGGAGGAGGGGGTGCCTGGGAACTCTGGCCTCTGCTCTGTTCCCTGGGGCGGGGCCGGTGCAAGTAGGAGGAGTATCTGGAAAGTTGAAAAGTGATGAGAAAAAGTAAATCTGTACCTAATGCATAATTTTTGTTTTGTCTCTGTTTCCCTCTTCTGAATTATTCTACACTGAGTGTATTAGAATAAGGAGAACCTGAATTAGTGGAATCTGGTTATTTAAAGACTTTCATAACCTGTAATGTTCTTGCCTTCACGTGTTTTATTGCTGTGAAATTGCTAAACATGGTCAGGCGAACAATTTAATGTTTTATCCTCATGATGTAGAGCGCAGCTTCCCCAACTTGAGTGCATCCAGGTTGCTTGGAGGGCTTGCTGACACCCCAGACTGTGGAGCCCTCCTTCTGGAATTCGTTGCAGTGGGCCAGGAGTGGGGCCTGAGCATCTGCGTCTGTAACCAGTTCCCAGCAGGCGGTGAGACCGCAGCTCTGGGGACACACACTGACCAGCAGTGACGGCGAGGAAAGGGCTCTGAAAATGGAGAAAAAAATACATGTGCTTCAATATCTGTGATGCTACTTAAGAAATGTTTGAGTTTGTGTAAGTTTCTCAACCCCTCTTGTTCTCTGTTTCCTTCTTGTAGAAAATGGTCATAAGTGACCTCACAGAGAATCAGAAAAGATTGTTGTAACACAGCCATTTTTTTTAAAAAAAAAGTAACACTCTATAAAAACACCACCTTACAATATCCTATATGTTATGAACCGTGAACACTTGCTCTGCAGTGAAAGGCATGCAGGGCCCACTGTGGACGGGAGTGGAGAGCAGGACACAGAGGAGAGAACAGCAAAAGGGCGGCATGTCCCAACGCCCAGTGCGTGCGGTGAGTGTTAAGAATTCAGAGAAGGAAAGGTCGCCATCGCCTTCGCACAAGTGTCACTGTGTAAAGACCGTCATTTCATGAGAAGATTCTAGTCATGTTTTGCTGTAGAAACGTTGTTTTGCAGAGGTGGTGTCCTGAGACTTAGACATCTGAGGTGTTAGTGTGTTCTGACTGAAGTTTATCCTTCATGGACTCAGTCTCAGGTTACCTGTTTCTTAGGGTTTGGTGAAATGAAGAGTATAACATGATTCATTTTGCCAGCATTTAAAACTCATCATTTCAATAAGATCATCATAAACATAAATATCAGAAAGATACATAAAGTCACTTCCTTAGCCCGTTCCGGCTGCTATAACAAAATGCCACAGACTGGGTGGCTTACACAGAGCAGACATTCATCTCTCATGGTTCTGGAGGTTGGTCAGTCCCAGGGCGCTGGCAGACCCGGAGTCTGGTGAGGGACTGGTGCTGGTGCCGAGGGAGCCATCCTTTCGCTGCGCCCTCACGTGGTGGAAGGGGCAGGGAGTTCTCTGCCATCATCTTTGTACGGGCGCTAAGCCTCTGCTCCTGTGCCCTGATAACTCCTAGAGCCCCCCACCAGCACTGTCACCCTCGGGGTTAGGTGTCAACATGGGCTTTGGGGGGGGTACACACATTTAGTCTGCAGCAGTCTCCCCGAATGAGGTGGGGGAGGAAAAGCCCTGAAAATCTCAACTTTAAAAAATGTAGCTCATACAGAGTTGACCAGCCCTCGCATTTTTTTTTAATGCTGTGTGATCATGTTCAGTCTTAGAGTTTTTGATATTTTTTTTATGGTTTAACCTGAATTTTGAAAATTGTACTTAATAATAGGTTTAGGAGTTAATATTGAATGCAAACTACTAGTATACTTACTCCAAGTGGTTTAATAGCCCAATACTTAAGATTAGATAAAGTGATCATTTATCAGTAATAATTATTATTGATAATTGATTTGAAGAGAAAATATGGATTAACTTTATAGATCAGAGCCATATTTTTATCTAGTAAATAAAATTTATCTTTGACAATAAAACTGAGATTTTTTAAGCTTATCCTGGGCTAAGGCTCTTCCTGAGTGGCAGGGGGAGCTGTAGACAGCGAAGCGGAGCTGTGTATGCCCGTCGTAGCTGCCGTTGTGACTAACAAGTGCTCACATGAGAGCTTCACTGCGGTTGTAATAGGTTTTATTCTGTATGTTTTCAACCAGTGAATACAGACCAGTTACTACCACGCAGGTTTTGTTCAGATTCTTGGCATTAAGAGGGGGATCCTCATATGTGAAAAAGATAGAGAAGCCCTGGCCCAGTCCACGTTTCCATGCTCACCCTTCACCTTGACTGCATCTTTAGATCACCTCGTAATGTTTGCTTCCTACAAATTTCTCACACTTTTGTCTAGAACCATAGCTTCTCTAGAGGATGTGAGGATGGAAAACCAAGAATATTGATTAGCTTGAGATGTGAGGATACTTCCACAGTCTCTTAAGTCTCAGATACACCTCAGCCTTAGAAGATGGCTTCTGTTTCCCTGATTTCCTCTCTGTCCAGCCACCTCCTTCACAGCACCTCCTCTGATCATGTCAACCCACATGCTCTTGTTGAAGGATGTATTATAAAGATAACCAGTTTCTCCCACCACCCTCTTTCCTTTTATTCTTTTAAAGACAAAGGTTGTTATTTCTGAAGTACCAGTGGAATAATAGGTCTAAGAATTTCCCCCCAGTTCTTGAAGCATTTTACTTAGACATCCAAGTTCTTATTCAGATATGATACATGACAAAGCTGGCACAAATCAGTCTGGAGAAGATGGTTTATTTATTACATGTCATGGATGTAACTGACCATACCTCCAGAAGAAGGTAATTTTAGGCATCTTTCTCCCTGTACGTGCACAAATTAATTTCGGATGCATTATTATTCTAAACATTCCAAGTAAGCAAGCTGCAGAGGCAGGATCTGAACCCAGGTCTGTCTCACGCTACACGTGGCATCTTTAGTGCTGATGGAGGTTGTTCTGTCACAGTCCCTGAGGGCGAGACTGGGGAGAGGAATGTTTTCTGTTGTTCATCATTTGGTTGTTCCCATTTTGTTTTATTTTTTGTCCTTATAAATAATATTTATAAATGATTTCTAAATTGACAAGTGGATGTCCATGATTATTTTCTTAGAGCAAATCCCTGGAAGTGAAATAGCTGAGTCAAAGGATACTCACAGCTTTGAAGGCTTTTGAAATGGATTTCCAAATTGCCCTTCGGAAAGGCCATGCCAGCTTAATGATTTGGCTCTTGTGTTATACTCAATATCTTACTATTTTTCTGTTCATAGACCATGATTTGTTATAGAGAAGTGCTGGACCCTCATCTTCTCTTTACACTAGCAAGTTTCTAATTGACATAGAGCTTCCTGTGAGGTCTGGAGTGAATATTCTTTTAGCCTTTTTATCATCTGTTGCAGAGTTATGTATCAATGTGTTTGTGAAGAAAATATCACTTCTTTGACCCCAAATATCTCCTTCTCTGGCATTAATCAGAGACTTCTGTTATGGTGTAGTCACATAGAGTAACAGCAGTGGGGATTACTTTCCACAGTATCAGTAGATCAACTGTGTGGAGGCCAGAGCCCCTCCTCCTTTCCACTGAGTGAGTTACACCCCTTGGTGGAGCTCACGGCTACATGGTTTCTGTCACTCTCCATCATCTAGTCCATGGAAGTGTAGTATATTCCCAAACTGTATAAAAAACATGTTCTGTACTAAGACTTACTCTTATGTTTGGTTATCTTTCATGCACACAGTTCTTTTTGGTGGAATCTAGAATTTACTGAATTAATTCTGAAGGCCATGAAATGTAATTTCTGTGAGTCCTACTCTTCCTGTGAGGATGCATTCTCTTTGTGAAAGCTGCTGCAGGGTTCATACAGTATTACTTATTTTTCTTCCATGCACTTTTTGTACCTCTGTCTATAACCAATGAGAGAGAGTTGAAATAATGACATCTCACCAATTACTTGACTCTCACCAATTACCTAAGAATTGTGTGTTGCCATTTTACTTAAAATTTAAAAATTAAAAAAAAAATTGGGCTAAATATTATTCCTCCTGCCTAAGGACGATGAATTTCTTTTCAGAGCAGGAAGTTTTAATGTCTTACAGGACTCAGTGTGAAATAGGATGGAGATGTGGCATCAGTCACAGTGCACACCGGACTGAGCTCAGGGCGCCTGCATCCTCTGCTCAGAGTTACCTGGTCTCCATGCACTGGGGGGGTTTGGTTTTGACTTTACTTGTTAGCACAGACTTAGACTGTCATACTACAAATAAGTGAGAATTATAGGACTTGTTTAAGTTGGCCCTAAACAATAACACTGTCATCTTTGTGTAAATGGCTTTATTAATGCATGTAAAGGTACTGCTTTTTACTCCTGTCCTGTTTACTGCAAACCAATTAATATGTGAACAGAGTTCTGAGTCATGACTCATTTTTCTTGGCATAGACCAATTCTTTCCTCAAGCCAAATTTAGCCAGAAAGGAAAGCATCCTACTTCGGTGCATGCAGCAGTGAATTAAAGCAGTGTGTCTTCACTTACAGTCTCCTTAGACCTACTTGGAGACATTACATACCACACACATGACGTACTGTTAGCCATCAGCACAGCTGTCACAGCCGTCACGGCATCTGTAAGGTCAATGTGAGTTTTCAGCTTTGCATGTAAGTATGTATACATACACATTCTTACCTATATATCACAATATAAAATTTTATGTATTTTTGTGTATCTCAACATATATGTGTATCTCAATATATCTGTATATATATATATTGAGATGATGCAGATAACAAATGACTTATTAAAGAGTTTGCAGATTTTAGGTTTCTTGTGCTGTTTAAATAAACCTACAATCTTTCAGTGCCTGGAAGTTTTTTAACCTTTATGTTTTCATAATGTGCGTTTTCTTCCCTTTTCTAATATAGTCTTCAGGTTAATGAATATACTAAAAATCAATGTATTATTGCAAAGTGAAAATTATGAGTGTGGCACACATTATGAAGGATGGGGTCAGAGTCGTCCTAATGACCACTTGGGTAAAGCTTTTATCTCATGCCCCCTCTGCCCTTAAAACCTCTCCTTGGTTATCACTGGATGCTTGTTATCCCTTCTCTGATTTTATTGGAATAGTATTATTTGAAATACTTCTTTGCCTATCTATCATGAGTTAGTTTGGTTTTTCTCCGTCCTTAACACTTGATGATGACTAAGAGTGAATCTTTGGAATATGCAGGAATTCTCTTGTGCTGATCATGTCCATTTGACATATGCTTTCTGACACTCTCTTGTGGTCATTAAAATGTGAAGTAAAATTTGAAGTGCTTTGTGTGATATTAATATTGTTACTATGACAAGTAATGGTTTAAGAAAATATTTCTGGTAGAAACTCATGTTTCCTTCTATTTTCATGTTTTGGTATTTCTAGGAAATATTTTCCTCTATTAAAGATAAGCTATTTATAATTTTTTTGCAATACTGCTCTGGAGCATAGTTGAAATGCACATACTAGCTTATTTTAAACCTTCCTCTATCATTCATGATTGTTAAAAGAAGTGAAAAGGTTAAAATAAATTGTGTAAGTGTTGGGTGGACTCAACCAGCTTTTAATACTTTTGTTAGCAGGGTAGCAAAAAGAATAGCCTGTTTAAGGACCTTGCCTACTTTTTTTTAAATTGAAGTCTAGTCAGTTACTGGTGTACAGGTCCTAACCTACTTTTAAATCAGGCAAACTAAATTTTCTTTTTTGTTTAAAGATCCTTTCCTTTTCATTCATTTGTATTTTATTTATTGTAATAATTGTTTGCCAGGAGTAGATGTTTTCAGGAGTTACATCCCAGCCAAAAAGAAAGTACACATCTATGTTTATAATGCAATATTTATTAATATAGGTCACATTACTTTAATATATCAGTACCTGACAGGTATGTGAATTATTTAAAATAAGCATCTGTGCATTATTTTATGGTATTTGAAATAAAAGAAATGTTTAATGTTGATATGTAATATGACCTGCCAAGATTACCCTGGTAAGAGTTTTCAGATCCAAATGGGGAATCAGCTGCAGTGTTTCTGCCTCATGTTATACGTCAAGCAAGCCTGGAGTTGGACTCAACCTTCAGTGGCGTTTCCCTGCTTTACAATGGCTTAATTATGTACATATTTATACACGATTATGTTAATAATTTTTGAGTCAGTTAAACTTCGAGCTCACTTGCATGCCTCCCCAGTCTCTCTTTTTTTTCCCTGGAATTACAGCTATCCAAAACCCTCCCCTAGAAACATCAATTTAGCTGACCTCACTTCCCCCTAAAATTAGTTGTTTTATATAATGGATAACCTTAAAAAAATTTTTCTTAAGGGAATTATTTAGACCTAGAAATTGTGACTTATGTTATCAATCTTTAAAAAACTCTTCATTGAGAAAATTAAGTACTGGTTTCATCGAGGTTTCAGTGTGATGCAACTCCTAAATGTAGGATCTTACCCTTTCAGATCCTCCTGGTCCTGGAAGCTGAGGTCCCAGGCCCTCACAGGTGTTTGTTGAAGGAATGGTCACTGAGCAACTCTGCCACCCCTGTCAGCCAGGCTGTTGCCTACCTCTTCTCCCTCCCATCCAGGCTGACACAGCCTGAAAGGAAGGCAGAATTTGCTAATATGTCAGTTTTGTGATACACCTTTTTTCTTTGAAAGTAATTATTTTCACTTCATTTCCTCAGTCACATTTTAGAGAGCTCCTTTCTGGTCCGTTGATTCCGAGCCATGTTTCTGAGCTGGGCTGACCACAGAGCAGGACCCCACCTCCCTCGTGGCTGTGCGTCACTGGTCTCAGCAGTTGTGCAGGTTGCTAATTAAGTCATTGCAGGGGTTGAGGGAAGTGAAAAACTTTGAAATAATCATCACATTCTCAAAACAAAGCAGCAGTGGTTAAATGTGCTTGAATAATTTTATCCTGATGTCTTATAAACCCAGAAATGGAAGGTAAGTTTGGATCTTACTGTTGCATTCATCATCTTCCTCATTTATCTGAAGATGGTGAAGGAAGTATTTAAAATAAAAATTCATAAGGGATAAAATAAAGATTTAGTTTATGCTTATTTTAAAAAATTATCATCAAACTAAAACCTGTTAATTATAGAACATTTGGAAAATACAGAGAAATATAGAAGAAGGAAATTTAAAGGTACCCATGACCCTACCATATAGAGGTATAGTTACTTAATAGATTTCCTCTGGCCTTTTATATTCATATTTTTTTCACAATTTATTGCTTTATATTTTGTAACAGTAGCTGACATTTTCTGAGTGCTTATTTCATAGAAGGCAGTGAATTGAGAGCTTTACTTGTGGAAAGTATTTAATGTTCACTACAATCTATGAGACAGTTTTTTCTAGTGATGAATTGGAGACTTAGAGAGATTTTACTCAATGTCATAATTAGAAACTTGAGACTCCCAGTCTCTCCAAGATGGCACAGATATTGTTCTCCCTTCCCCTCCCTGCTAAATACCACTATAAGCCTTAGAAATAGTGCAAAAGGCTTAAAAGGAGGCCTCTGAAAGGTGTTGAGAAGCAGGCAAGCTGGTTGGGTCCTCTGGACTGGAGGAACCATATGATGGTAGGTGTATTGCATTCCCCAGCCAACACAAGAACCAGCGAGACCTGTGTTTTCTGATCCCTTAAACTAGCAACAGAGGCAGCTCAGGTAGGTGTCTTCCTTTCCCAGATCAAACAGGAGCAAGCCTGACACCACCGGCAAGGGGGATCAGTAGGAGCCCCTCCAGGAGTCATCGGTCAGTCTCCTTCCTGTCAGGCCTGAGACAGTCCTTGTCACTGAGAGACACCTGGGCACTTAGCAGCTCCTGCAACAGGAGTCCTGCCACAACAAATGTCCCAACCAAGTAGCTGCTTTGTCCTCATGGACCTAAGATTACCCTTCCCTGCTCAGAGACACGGGGCAGCCGGGACACAGGTGAGGGGGTCCTGTCACAGTGAGATGTGGTCTTGGGATGCTTCTTCCAGCCTCAGGCCAAAGCACTCTCCTTCTCCCACTGAGAGACACCAGGCAGCCGGGCCTGGGGAAGCCCCTTCCATCCTCTCAGGGGGCACCAATGGGAGCCTGTTGGCACAGATAATGAAGCAGATCAAAGAACACAGCAGAGGCCCTGAAAATTAGACTGTCATTGGAACCACAGCCCACAAACCTAGGTGGGGTGACTGCCTAGAGAGGAAATCAGCAAGGATGTAGAAGGGCTGGACACCACGATTGGCCAGCAGCCTGATGGCATTTCTAGAACATTCCACCCACAGTGGCAGACCACAGATTTCTCAAGAGATGGGGCATTTGTCAAAATGGAGCACATCCTAGGCCTTAGATCAGACCTCAGCACATTTAAAACAACTGAACTCATGAAGAATGTGTTCTCTGACCACAGTAAAGTAAAACAAGGAACCCATAGCAGAAAGACAACAGGTGGACCTCCAGACTGGTGAAAATGAGACAACATACTTCCAAGCAATACATGGGTCAAAGAGATCTTAAAGGAAATAAAAATGATAGAAATGGATGGGAATAAAAACACAGCTTATCAAAATATGTGGGATGCAGGTAATGCAGTTTTGAGAGGGAAATTTATAGCACTAAAATTGTACATCAAAAATGAGGACTGGTCTCAAAAATAATCTAAGTCCCTACCTGAAGAAATTAGAAAGAGAAAAGCAAAACAAAAACCCAAAGCAAGCAAAAGGAAGAAAATAATGGAGAGTACACTCAATGAAATTGAAAATAGAACAGCAGTGAAGCAAAAAGCTGGCTCTTTATTAAAAAAAAAATCAACAAAATTGGTTAACCTTTAGCAAGACAGAAAGAAAAAAAAGGAGAAGACACAAATCACTCATATGAAGAATGAAACAAAGGGTAACACTACAGATCTGGACACCATTGAAAGTACATTAAAGGACAGCTTTATGCCCATAAATTTGCCAACTAAGAAGAAAGAGATCAATTTGTCAAAAACTATAAACTACCAAAACTCAGTCAAGAAGAAACAGATAATTTGAAGAGTTTTATAACCATTAAGGACATTGATAGAGGATAGTGGCTGTGGTTACAAAAGGGAAACTCCAGGAATCCTTGTGGTAATGGAAATGTTCTGTATTGGCTGTGGTGATGAACACATAAGCCTACATGTGTGCTGAAGTTGTAGAATTAAACACACAGACACACGAGCACAAGTTTAACGGGGGACATCTGAGTAAGAGCCATTGGATTATGTCCATATCAAATCCTGACCCCAATATCCTATAATTTGGCAAGATATGGCTGTTGCAGAAAAACTGAGTAAAGGGTACTCAGAATATCTATAATTTCTTACAACTTTGTGTGAATCTATAAGCATCTCAATAAAATTTTGAATTAAAAATTTTAAGAACTTGTTACTTTGAGCTGAACCCTGACAGTGTGATTCCAGAACCTGTGTTCCCAGTGATCTGCTCTTCCACGTGATTCTGAGACACTGCATTGCTGGTAGCTTTACTCAGTCGCATGGGATTCATGCTGTGTGTAAATTTAAAAGCATGTGTGTACGTATGCCTGTATATCTTGTTTACCAGCAATGATCAATTTTAGTTAATATAGTTTTTTTTCCTGTTTCTGTCACATGGTTTGAAAGTCTCATTCAGTACTGGCAGTTTAGTCCCAGTGACTCTTTAGGTTCCAAATGGCATAAACCAGACGTGACCTGTCAGGTGGAACCAATTGATGTTGCCAGTGGCCAATGGATGAGACCATTTTTGATTTACAGAAATGGGGATTTCATATAGCTCAAAGAAATTACTGGAGCACAAAGGATTTCTTGGAAGGATCTTGGAGTAGGTAATAGTGTCAAAGGAACTGTGGGGGTCTCCAAGGCTGGAACCTGGGACACAGTCCTCTTACGCATTTCTTACCTTTTCTTCTTAAACTTTGGGTTCTGCTGCAGCTGAGCATTCTCTGTACCACCTGTGGTGGGATCATGGCAGCCTCTGGGTCTCATCATGGCAGTCCTTCAGTCCGGAGGAAAGGGGACCTCCCTCTTGGATGACTTATTTGAAAGGATCCCAGGGAAGGATGAGGTTAACCTGGTTTGAGTCACATTCCCAAACCTTTCCCAGTCAGTGGGGTGGGGGCAGTGATGGGCACAGCCCAGCAGTGTGGACAGAGGCACAGAGTGTTGCTGTTTTTTGGGGGGACCCAGACTCAGCTGTTAGAGTGACCACTGGGAACCAGGGGCTGCTGCAGGCCATGGCGGTAGTTATCAGAGCAAGATAGCTAAATAATAGTTAAATTGTGAATTTGGGAACAATTTAAAGTTATGCATAGTTGTTACAGCTTTTGAGTTCAGTAGGTTTTTTCCCCCTTCTGTTAATGACAAACCAATCTATATTAGAAGCAGTTGAAAATATTTTTAAAATAATATTTAAACAAGGAATAATATTTGTATACTTCTCATATGCATTTTTATTAGGCAAATATGCATTCCACTATAAATTCATATAATCAGTTTTTCCTATTGTAGTTGAGGTCACATATCTAAGACTGTTTGAAAGCAGGCTTCTGATTAATGAGGGTTAGAACAATGGCTGAATGTTTTAAAGTTTTCTGTTATACACAGGATGTATTCTTTTGAAAATGCAAGAGTGAAAACAGAAAGCATGCCCTCTCCAGCTGAAGGTTCTCTCTGAAGCCTTGAGTCTGTAACACAGATGCTGGATGGAACTGTGATAGATACATAGTTACTTTTATTAGTATTGCAAAAGTCAGACCTGGAAACAGGGTGTACTTGGAAACAGACTCCCAAATGGTACAGAATAATGACTTCTGCAAGGATTTGATAATTGAGTAATTTATTGTTATTACACAGTCCGACTTGTTAGCTCATCAGCACAGGAAGCGTCGGTTTGAACAATGCAGTCGTCTCCTTTGTAACATGGTAGTGGACGTTCTTGTCCACTCTGTTACCAGCATGGCTTCCATGAAGACCACTGTGAACCCTGGAAGAATATTTTCCATCTCCTGGAAACATTTTCTCTGCCAATGAATTTTTGTGTTTCTTTTGCCAGGAAACAAAAAGATGCACACTTTAAGTTTTTCTTTAGTGCCAGGACACTTTGGGGACCAATTTCGTGCCCAGATGTAGTAATTGGAGTCCTCTGATGTTAGCCATTCATTTGTACTCTTCCCTGATCCACTCCTGAGCATCTTGTGATAGCTTTTTCTTATCTGTCTGAAGCCCTGCTGTAAAAGCTGTGTCGTGTAAATTCACCTGTGTATCTGTTTACAATTTCTAAACTATTTAACAAACATAAACACTTGAACCTCCAAAGTAACCTGCAAAGTTTAAATAGAGATGACACTGTGTTTTTCTCCCTTTAAAAACTCACCTAAACAAAACAATCACAGACAAACTTAAGTATCATCAACATAGATTGTAGACTTCACAAGGGAGGGGACTCTTGCTTTGTTCAGGCTGTATCCTAGGTGGTCCCAGGGTGTGCTTGACACTCAATAGATGTTTCAGGAAGACTGAAGCTGAATAGACTTAGAAAGTACCGAGCTCCTCAGAACTTGGAAGAACACAGAGAAGAGTTGTCTTGGCAGAAGAGAGAAGCACAGCCCCCGGAGAGCAGTGCGCAGCTCAAAGCCACCCACCACAAGCTCACTCCTTTGAAGCCTGGTGTTTAATCTTAAAAGCTCATACACAGTTTAAATCCTACTTCATATTAGGAATGTTTGTTTTAGCACAAAATTATTTTAAATGTTATTTACCATAAAATAATATCATCCTTCTGAAAAATGCTCTGTGTGTCTCCTGAACACCCCTGACAAACCCGTTTCTGGGGTACTTGTCTTGCTGCTGAGAGACACAGATGTCCGGTTAATTACATTCTGTGTAAGCACCACCTCTGTGCTGATGACACTCAGATGTATGTCTTCTGGTTCTCCCCCTCAGTTCATCTTAGTTATCAGCAACTCTGTCCATCCAGCTGGCTGGGCAGAAAGGTTGTCGAGTCATTCGTGGCTTGTTTCTTTCTCCTACAGTTTGCATCCATTCCATCAGAGATCACTGTTGGCTCTGCCTTGAGAACACGTTCTGAATCAGAGCACTTTGAACCACCCTGGATACTGCTTCCAGACTGGTACCGTCATCTCTTAAGTTAATCAAACAAGGAGTCTGTTAGACTAGGTGGCTCTAATGTTGGTGGCCTAAGTAAACAAACCAAAACCGAAGCCTGTGAATGCATCAGGGTGACAAAATCAAAATCAAAACACTAAGGACAGCCAATCACAAGTGGCCAGCTTTGCTTTGTTGTAGGCAGTCAAGTGGTGTCCCTGTGTCTGCCCCCCCAGCCCATCCTCCACTTGGCAGGTTAGGTTGTGGTCTCACTCTGCACATCCCGCCCGTGTAAGCAGAGTGAAGGCCGAGTCCTCTCTAGGCCCTGCGGGGCCCCACTTGTACCTAACCGTGACATCACTCCTCCTGGCTTCCCATTCCCGTGGCTCTGGCCTCCGCCCTGCTCCTCCAGTGCCTGAGTTGCTACTTCAGTCCTTTGCATTTGTCAGACCCACTCTTACCCCGGACATCCAGAGGGTTGGCTCCTACACTTGGCTCTTTACTCAGAAGTCGCATTTGTGGTGCCATCCTTCCTGTCTAAAACTTCACACCTGCCACCAAGCATATCCCCCTTCCCCGCTTTATTTTTTTCTTGATACTTATCACATCTACATGCTATATATTTTACATGTTGAAGGTGTTTGTTATATCTCCCGCCCTCTGCCCCCTCCCCTGCAGAATATGCCCCTGGGCGTAAGCATGGTGAGAGTGGGGGAGGATGGTGTCTGCTACAGAGCAGGCATGCTGGGAAACCTTCATTGTTCCTGATCTGTCTCCAGAGTTACAGGACCCTCCCTCTTAACTCTCCTTCACACTTGTTAGGGTCAGATCCCTAGCACCCCCCTCACAGTGAAAAGCCTGCATCCTGCTTTTAGGACACCAGGCTGCCTTAGTGTCGGGACACTTCTGGGCCACCTCCCGGTGGCTGCTGCTGTCTTCAGGCATCGGGGGAGCTTTTGGGGGAGGAGAGAAAGACACCGTCTCCTTTCCGCTCACTTATTTACTCCCGTGTCTCAGGTGTGGGTCCACATGTCAGAGACCAAGCATGGCTGTGGGACTTGGAAGTCGTGGGAGTACGACGTTCTGGTGATGACTGTGCTTCCCCCAGGCAGACGGCTCCTACAGAGACTTACTCATCAGGGTGTGCAAGTGTTTGTTTTCCTGAGTGGTAGTTATTGGCCCGGCATAATGCTTAACACATAGTAAGTGCTCAGTAAATCATTTAAATCATTTATGAATGAAGACTGGGCCCCTGGATTTGAATTTGATGGCTTCAGTTTCTCCCTGTACAATTTACACATGGCCTTCACACTTTTATATTTTGAAGCAGCAGGAGATGTTGTCAGAGGCCAAGCTACAAGGAGCCTGTGTTTCCTTGCAGAATGCATTGTTTCTAACAAGCAAGCTAAGTAGGTTTTCTGAATATGGGTTTAAACAAGATTCATTATAGGGCTGGCCTTGCATGTGGAACATCTTTTTATAAGGAACCTGTAAGTTATGAGTAGTTCACTCTCTTTTCAAAGTTTTCTTTTTAAGTTCACGTTTGCTTTCATTTTCTCATTAAAATGGATTGAGAAAGATTAATATAAGCAAACAGTGCCAGTGGGGGAAATACAGAGAAACTGTGCAGTCGTAATAAATACTTTAGGTCTCCGTTTCTTAACAGCCTGCAGCTGCGTTTACAGTGTTGGTCCGGGACGGGACGCGGTGCTGTGTCTAGTGTGCTGCCTCTGGCCACCGTTCACCGGGGAGCAGAACTTGGATGCCGGGGAGCTGCACCAGCGCCCTCTTGGGAGATGGTCCTAGCTCGAGGCAAAGGCTCTCGCAGGATTTCTGACCCTGTTGTACAGTTTCTAAAAATAGCTTGCTGTGATCAGCTTTGACCCTGACCTTTAAAGGAAATTTTTGTTTATTCAGGTGAAACATGCTTATTGGAGAAAATACTTTGGTACATTCTTTCTTTAGGTTTTACATGTAGAAAGTGGTATGTGAGCTCTCATCCCGGCCAAGATATTAGACTAGCCTAGACTGCTGACTTCCTAGCCCCAGGACTCTGAGGAAGGACAGAAACCCGGGGTGATGGGGCACTGGGAGCTAGCAGGGAAATGCGAGGCTCCCCTGCAGATCCTGAGGCTGCTCCATCTTTTGTGTGGCTGGGGAGAAGGTGGCTGTGCCCCGGGGGGGAGGCAACCAGAGGTTTCATGAGGGTCTGGAGGAGAGTACTTTTTAGTTATTCCTTTTAATTGTGCTAAAATCTGTGTAACATAAAATCGACCATTTTAACCATATTTTAGCGTACAGTTCACTGGCCTGAAGCGCATTCACACTAAGTTCTGCTTTCCCCTTTCTCACTGCCTTTAGCTTTATTTTCAGCCAAACTGTCACACAAGTAAGTATCTTCATCAGTTCAAGGCCTTATAAAGCTTTCTGGGTGAAGACCCATCCTGAGATGTGTTGGGAGAAGCATTTAGGTGTGCAGGGTAACGAGCACACGGCAGCCTGAGTGGTGAGGGGAGTCTGGAGGAGAACAACCCTGGGAAAGCCTGGCAGTGCTACAGAGGACAAGAAAAGATACAATAATTTACTAGCGAGTTTGAGATCCTTTACTCAAGAGAAGACAGTCCGTGGACTCAGGGAGCACAGTGGCTCACAAGCTGGGGAGCATCATTGCTGAGGGATCTGGGGCAAGAGGCGGGTTTATGGAACATTAGATGGAGCAAGAGGGAAACAGGGCAGGGTTGACGAGGAGGCTGGAGTGTCCCTGGGAGGCTGGCGGGGCCTCATTTCTGGGGTCAGGTGAGTTAGCCAGGCTGGGTGGAGGACTCTGATTGGTGTGTGAGGTTCCTTGACAGGCATTCCTGTAATGCATGGTGACTCAGGGTTTGGTTTGTAATGTGGGCTGGGCCAAAATCAAGGACCAAAACAATAAATAAGTAAAAAGGAGAGAGAAACTCTATAGACAAAGTGACCCAGGACTAAAATTCTAGGCATTATCTGCATTATTCAGTTAAGGGGAAACCAGAGGGACTTGACAGTGGAGATAAATGAACATTAGAACAGATCGAAAAAGAGGCCACTGTGTGTACAGAAAACTAGCAGAAGAAAATGTGATCTCTCCAATCAAAAATAGGAAAGGTGGGTGGGATGGGGAAGAAAACAAAAAGTACATTAAATGGAAAATGTGAAAAAAGTGGCCAGAATCCACTAGGATAGTAATTTTGGTAAATGTTACTGGCTTGTCCATTATAAAGAGAAGGGCTCAGGCTGAATGGAAAATCCAGATGCAAAAGTGAGTTATCTACATGAAATATACTTCAAAAGAGAGGCAGAGAAAAGTTGAAAATAAAAGGATGGAAAGGAGGTAGACCACATAAATAGAATCCAAGAGAAAGTAGCAGTAACTTAAAGTAAATATATTATAAGGGAAAAAGAGGAATTGTTAGAAAGAGAGAAAAAGAACATGAGAACAGCAAGAACACAGGGAAGGTGCAGTCACCAGAACACAGGCGTCTAACACACAGCCCAAAAATACACCAAGCAACATCGGACAGCTCAGCAGGGAGAGCGGAAATCAACGATCGTACTGAATGTTTTTAACACACTTCTCTTAGGAGCATAGATCCTGCAGTCAGAAAGTAAACAGACACGGAGAAGACCTGAGCAACACAATTAAAAATCTTGTGCTGTTAGAAATATGCCTAGAACTGTACACTCAGTGGGCGGAGAATGTGGCTTTTGGGGTCTCATGGGGAATAGGTATGTATTCTGCCAAAAAGGACCCTCAGTGATTCCCAAGGATGAAAGCGATGCACGTTAGGGTCTCTCCGTGCTGTGCAATGGAGTCAGAAGTTACTAACAAATTGGGAGCGCCCCCACCAACAAAAGCACCTGTGGTTACAGATTAAATAGCACATTTCTAAATAACCCTTGGGTTAAAAAGGAAATTTTGAAATGAAACGGTACATTTAGAATTGAAAGTGAAAACACTGAATGTCAGAACTGTGGGGTATACTTCAAGCAGTGCTTGAAGGGGTTTTATCAGTAAACAAGAAAGGGTAAAAAATAAATGAGCCACACATTCAAGTCAAAAGTTGGTTTAAAAAAAAAACGAAACAAAATTCAAGGAAACCAGAAGGAGGGGAATAATAAAGGCAAGTACCTAAAGCAGTAAAACACAGAACAGAATAATAATAAATGATAAAGAATGTTGAGAAAATAAAAAAGTAGACCTTTGAAAGACACACCTTTGATAGACTGAACAGGAAGAAAGAATAAATGCGAGCAGGAGATGAGGGAAACAGCTACAGAGCAAAAACATTTCCAATGAAAACAGCATTGAAACAAATATAAATAAATTTGCGGGGCAGGGATGGAAACTAAACAAAATTAATACCTTTTCAGGAAAAATATAAAATCTCAAAATTGCCATGAGAAGAAATAGAGAACATGGTTAGACCAATATATGCTTAAACCAATCATGGAAATAGTAGTGAAAGACTTTTTCCCCCAAAATCTCTATGGAAAATGGTATAGGTGATTTCTGGTAAATTTTTAAGGAACAGTCACTTTTGATCTTTTACAAGTTGTCCCCGAAATCAGAAGGTAGAGAGGAAAATGCGCAGCGCATTTTATGAAGCTACTGAAGTCATTATCAGAAAGCTTATTTCCTGGTTTCCTAGCTTCTTTCCAGAAGAAACTGTGTTCCTTCTTAGCGCTCCATACCCCTCTGTGCCTCTGTCTCAGCGATCATCTCGGTCTTCCTTGTATACAAGGTGCATACATTTTTTTCCCTCACTAGGTTTCAGATTCTCCTGACTATGGGTGGTTCACCTTTGATCCCTAAAATGGTTAACATTCGAGGAGTTTTTGTTGAGGTGAGTTGTGGCCGTCCCCCTTGGAATCCTTCAGGCTTCTTTCTGGTAAATATTCAGGATGTCCCTCAAGGGTATTCATTACCATGTTCCCAAGGGCCTCAGAAGCGATTTGCACCCACAGTCTGTGGCAGAGAGCAGGCGCTTGGCAGACAGGGCCCGCTTTACAATTTATGACTCCACCTTTGGTGACATATGGATGTGGCCTTTGGCGGGCTCCCTGACATGAAATGTTTTTTTCCTAAATTGGCCTCATCTTGGAGTACCTGTGATGAGTAGTGCTGGTCACCAGAACCCTTCAAACTCCCTTTATATTCCAGCGAGTTTTGCTCCTATGCAGGAGCAGATATCCATTTTCTATTGTTAATAAAATAGAAAATATTTTCCCCAAGGAATCACAAGCTGATTTATTATCATTTTTCACTATGCAAATAAACATATATTCTTAGTTTCCCTTGTCCAGTTTATTACCGAAGATTTAGCATGGCATGTGTTTTGTCTAGTACCATGTTACTACTGGCAGTTCTTTGGACCTTAATTTTCCCACTTGAAAAATGAATGAGTTTGTGTTTTTCATAGTTGTTTACTTATTTAAAATTTATATGTTGTTTAGTTTTAAAATGCATTTAAAGTTGGTGAAAAGGATACAGAGAGTACAAAACAAATGTGTCAGTTAGAAGTGAGGAAAACAAGGAAGAAGAAAAGTAGGCCCGCGGGCAAGAACTGGGTGTGAGCTGACAGAACACAGAGCCCGGGCATGCGCTGGGGCTGTGCCCGATTTTAGCCATATGCTGTGTATACAGCAGCCGGCAGGAAAAGGGAATCCTAGCCAGTTGCCTGGTTCCCAAGGCTCATTGGGTAAAGCAAGTTCTTTGTTTCAAAGAAGCATAGCTATCCATGATTCTAGGATCAGAGGGTATGTTTTTTGAGAAGTTTGATTGGGGGGACATTGTGGGTTAGTGAGCAGTGTCTCAGTGGCATCGTTACGGAGCCTTAAGATGAGTCCCAAGGGCACCCAGTGTGGTCTCTCTCCACCTGGGCCATGAGGTTGCCCTGGGTGACCTCTCAGGCCCGGCAGTTCTCAGTGATCCTTTGATAAAGAGACCAGGGTGTTTGTGCACGCAGAACCATTGGCTTCTGCTTTGCACTTACTGAAGGAAAATTTCACTCTGCCAACATGCATTACAAATTTGTTACTTTGGAGGAAGAATTTGACCTTAAACTTATTAGGGTCTCTTCTGTTCTTTGTGACATACAGTTGACACTTGGTTTACTTTTTGATGGGAACTGTGTCCCCTGGTGTGTCCTATGTGTGATAAACCAGCATCTTCCTTCGATGCTGCCTCCTTGAGACTAAGAGAGCCCTTCTCTGCCTTTGACCTTGGGACCATCATTTTCTTCCGTCACTGTCTTGTCTTCACAATCCTGAATCATGGACAATGGCTCCATCAGTTGAGAGAGGCGGGGGCAGAAACCATTGGCTCATCAGTCTCTGTGGCACTAGCTTCCACTTCATCCATTTGGTTTGGGAGAAGCCGTAGGCTGTTTCTTTCCTGCTTTGTTTTTTTTCTTTTTTTTTTTCTTCTTTTTCTGTATCTCTTAATTAATGGTTCTGTTTCCCCAAACTACTCTATGTGTCTCCTGGGATGGTGAGGATTGCCATTTAATCCATCGCTCTGGGGAGGATCTCTCATGTTCCATCTTATCTGGGGGTAGTTCTTGTTTTCTAATGATACTTTTATTTATAACAACATGGTCATTAACTTATGTCACAGTCACAGATGGCAGTGGCCTGGCTGTGTCCCACAGCATGGCACGCACAGGCTCGTGAGAGCGGTACAGTTTACTGCACCAGTGGGTCCCCAGAGGCATTTCAAGCTTTGCTCCACAAAGTGCTTTATTTCAATACAGAATAATGTTCTTTATTTTGTTTGGTGGTTTTTGTCAATACAGAAATGCTTAGAATTCATTATAATCCCAGTTTGCTTGCTAACTTTTCATGCATGCTTCTTTAATCTATGGTGATTTATATGTTTACCATCTGTAGTATGAATTTCTCTGTCAGAATGTGTACTGAGATATTTGTACTTACAGTACACTCATTTATTTTACATTTTCCCAGGGAGCTAATACTTTATAATTTTTATATATATATATATATTTAATGGAATTAGAATCTTCCTTTGAAATATTTATTTTAAAAATTCCAATTAAGTATTCTATGTTATGCAATTTAATTTTGAGTTGGATTATTTAAGTTGATTATTTACCTAAATGTAATTGCTGGAACATCTCTCTCTCTCTGGACATAGAGGCATAAATTTATTTGCGGCACTTTATCCTACCGAGCTGCAAAATCTTGGTTTGGTGCTATTGTTACTGCAGGCTATCTTTTTTGTTAACAAAGTAGCTTTTTGTTCTAGAGTTTGTTATGAGGGAGTTCCCAAGCTCATAGCTTTTGAAAATTGTTATTAGCTCAAAACCTCTTTTTTAAATAATCAACTTTCCAAAATGCAAGGAGACCACTGAACATAGCGTTCTTGGTAATAAGAGAACGGGATTAAATTTTTACCTTGGACAGGCAGTTCTAGCGTGAGTTATGAGGAAGTGTAAAATGACCTGTTTTCTTAATGTTGAGTTAAATCTGCTGTCTTTCTTTTAAGCTAACGGGTAGCCCTCTGCCTAGCCCTCAAAAAGCCACCAGTCTTTCTCTCTTCTCATATTATCCCCTTCTCTTGCCCAAGTAACTCCCGTGCTATCCTAGGAAAATCTTTGAAATCTACTTATTGAGCATCTGAGTACCGAGGATTCATTGGCTAACTGCCAATGCCTAACCATCAGAGAAAGGGCCCTCAACCCATTAAACTGAACTTTCGGATAGCAAGAAGTGACTAGTATTTTTTATTCAGTTCAGCAAACCTTTCCTGGGTACTTACTGTGTTCAAAATACTGTGATAATAGGTGGACTAATAAGTCGGTAGCTCCTAATTTCAAGTGACTTTCATTCTTGCTTTCTTCTGTTACTTTGCTAGACCTTGCTGACCTAAAACAACAAAGCAGCCTGTTACTTTACCAGCAGAATGGGTTTATTCAGTAACAGCAAAGAATTGTAATTCAGGACATGCGATCTAGGGCGAGCCACAGGCAGGTCTGGAGGACAAAGGAGAGGAACATTTATAGAGGAGAAGAGGGGAGCTGGGAGGGGCTGTTACAAACAAAAAGTCCACTGGAGGAGACGGAGTTTCCACTGGCTGAGTCGTGAGTCTCTCATTGGCTGGGCTGTTGCCGGGCAGGAAGGAATTCTCCCTTCCTCCTGCTGGGTAGTAAGGTAATAAAGTTCTCCCTGTTGGGGATGTAAACATACATCTCCTGTTGTTTCTGCGATTGCTGTCGAGGAGTAGGGTGCCAGAGGTCTCCCTCCTGGTCTCCTGACTCCAATTTAAATGACGTTTCTGTTTATTAGTTTGTTTAGTGGTATTTCATGTATTTTCATAAAGAAGAGACTTTTAACGGATGACAGTCCTAGGCAAAATCCCTCAGTGGAGAGGACGTGGAGCCCATTTGGGATTAGACCCTCTAGACCCTCAGGGCCGACTGTGGAGGTGGCATTCCTGATGGACATCGAGACTTGGGTTTAGCATTGGCATAACATCTGGCTGGACTGCAGTAATTTCCCTCTGTATGTTCAATAAAGTGCAAAGACGGCTGGCTGAGCGTGGGGTGGGGGGTGGCATCTGGTATGTGCAGAAAGAGTGCAGATTAAATGAGCCAAACCTATGAAGGGGAGCATGTTGCTCACGGTGTTGAGCCCAGTGCCTGGCGGCTTCTGTACTCACGCTGCCACTGTGTTCCTCTCCTGTGAACTTTGCTCAGTGGAGGTGGATGGTCATGAGCCTGTGGCCCCTCATGGAGTGCCTGTCAGTGATAGGCAGGCACCAGGTGCACAAAGGTTTCACTGTGAACTGGTCAGACCAATTCATTGCCCCCCAGAACATTTAGTTATGTGGGGGATTCAGACAAGTGCAGGTGAAACAGTGTGAGTGTGACAGTGGTGAAGAAGAATTCCCAGGAAGGGGTGTTTCAGCTGGAAGGTGGGTGGGAGTTGGTGAGAGCAGGAGGTGAAGCAGGCTGTATTTCAGCAGAGGCTGCCCTCACGTGACCACTCAGAAGTGAAGGAGAGGGCAGAGCACCCCGGGCATGGGTACCTGCAGCCTGGATCCGCCTGGTGGTTCCTGCTGGGGCAGTGACCCCAGCTTGGCTGAAGGAGCCTGGGTTTCATTCCAGAGCAGTGAAGGAGCTGTAGCTTAATTCAAGTATCGCTGGTATCTGACTAAATACTCAGGGAAATTTCTCTGGCCTCAGAGTGGAGAGTGGCTTGGACTGGTGGGGTTTCTGCTGGAGAACCAGAAGGGGCAGATGAGTGACATGAGCCCACAGGGGCATGGACAGTGGGCTAAGTAGACAGTCAGAAAAGGCTGAGCAGAGGGCCCTTCTCCATTGGGCCTGTCTTGGGGATCTGTATTCTCTTCAGCAACAGGAAATGGGGTGGGCCCACAGAGGGACAGGCATTAGGGAGCCAGTGTCACCAGACAACAGTAGGTCAGCTGTCCCCTGGAGAGCAGGAGCATTGACTGTGCACAGCCTGGAAGAGGTGCAGCCATGCGAGGCTTTCAGTCCCACCCAGCACCTGGTGAATGAGTGCTTCTTCCAGGGCCAGCCTTTTAGCAGGAAGAACAGTGGTCCAGCGCCCCTCTCCCCAGGGCTGGGCGCCTTTTCGTGATTAGCTCAGGACCAAAGCTAACTGAAACACCAAGGGCTTTCTGGGAACCGGCTGCCTGGTGGTTCCTGTGGCCACAAAACACTCTGATTTCTGTTCTTCCTTTTTCCTAAGGCAGCCAAGGACTCGAAGCCCCCCACAGTTCTTTCCATTTTCCACCTCTTGTTCCAGTGCTTGTTAAGAAGGGAAAAAAGAGAGAAACAGAGAAAGAGAGAGAAGATAGAAAAGGAAAAGAAAGGAAAAGAAATCTGAATGTATATTATCAGGTCAAACCTAGACACTGTGTGTTTTGTCTTTTTTGTGTGTGGCAGATTCATTAATTCTACATGCATTTATTGAATATTTACTAAAAGCAGGCTGTATTTTAGGTGTAATTTTCTGCAGATTTAGCATTCTGCAAATAGGTGTGTTGCAGGATTCCTAGCAGTTTACTCTGATGAGTGGGTAGACTTGGCTTCACACTGAGGGCTCAGCTGTCCTTCTGAAGCAGACTCTGTTGGTCCTCAGGTTGATCTGGTCTGTGAATTACCATTTCTGCTGTTAACTGATACCTGAACCTGGGTTTCAGGTAACCACTGGGGCCAGCATGCTTGCTGCTGGGAGTACATGGACCCAGGAAAGTTCCCAGTCTCCTTCCCACACCCTTGACCCTTGTCAGTGCTGGGTGCAGGGTCCTACCATTTGCAAAGCATTACCTCCATTCCCCTTCGTACCATCCCCTCCCCTCCTTACTATCCCCTCTGCACACAAATTGCACGCAGCTAAAGCAGCTTCTAAAGTAGTTGGTGCAACACTGTATGTCCTGGCTTTATGAAAATCTGAAGGAAAACACTTCACTTAAAGTTATGAAGCAAACCAGTGACTAAACCAAGCAAAGGGCTAAAGGGACACGTGATAAAAGATGAAGGAAAGTTGGAGTTTGCTGAGATGAGTAGTTAGAGTTCTAGGATTAAGAGGAGAAGCAGTTATCAGGCTCACAAATTAATAATGTGAAAGGCACTTTCTCTGAAATAATTCAGACATTTCCATAAAGAAAATGTCTGAGTGTGAGCTGTCATGTTGGAGCTACTTGGTACCTCAGCGTGCAGGGGCATTATTTTCTGAGTTGCTGCTTTCAGCTCCTCCATAGTTGTTTGAAAGATCACTGATTTTGCACTCATGAGGAGCCCAAAGAATGTCTCCTTTGCTTCTTGGAGGACAGAGCCTTTCGTCTGGATTGACATTTGTCTTGTTCGGCTCTGGCTGCCACTGCAACATGCGACAGACTGGGAGGCTTAAATGAAATTTATGTCTCACAGTTCTGGAGCCTAGAAACCCAAGATCAAGGTGTTGGCCAGTTCGGTTCCCAGGGACCGTTCTCTTCCTGGCTGCAGACGGCTGGCCACCTTCTCAAGCAAGAAAGGAGAAGAAGCACAGGCTCTCAGGTGTCTCTTCTTGTAAGGACACCTTGCACCATGGGAGCTCCCCACTCCCAGCTAAATCTGACCCTGATCACCTCCCAGAGGCCTCACACTGAATTCCATCACACTGCGGGTAGGGCTTCAGCATACGATTTGTTTTAGAGGGGACAGAAACATTCAGCCCATATCAACATCTCATTTAATGTTTATACTTAGGCTAAAAGAATACTATACATGTTCTGGAGAAAAAAAACCCACAAAGGCTATAAATGGTGATTTCAGCCAGCTTTTGATTTTTCAAGATCAACAAAAATAGATTTAGTGATAAACAATAAAATTCCATTAAGTAAGAGCTTCAAAGGGACCATCTTAGGAGAGGCAATAACTGTCTTTAGAGAAAGATTGGGGGCTCAACTTATTAATAGCATTCAACCCCATCAAGCTTTCTTTGTTCTTTAAGGTTGTAGGAGTGAATTAAAAACAAGCTTCCCAGTCTGTCAGGTGTCACTGAAACCCAAAACACAATAGCATTTGTCTTGTTACAAACCAGGAGGCTGCAAATCTATTATTTATTTTTAAGTAAAAGTGCAGGCTCCAGAGTGAGGCCTGTGAATAGCCATGAGAAACGAGATGCAGCCTTTCATCTCTGCTCTGCTCCTCCCCATGTGACCCCAGTCAGCGGCGATTCAGTGTGCCCGCTTCGCTTATGAATGTGTTTGTTTACCTGGACTGTGTTCAAAGGTAAAGAGAAGAGAAAGGGAAAAAAGGAAAATCTCGAGTCCGACTTTACATTTCAGAGCAGAGTTAAAGCTGTCATTAGAGAAGGCGGCTCATTGTCTCCAGCTCTGGACAGAATTTTCCATCAAATCAGGTGTGCTTTGGGTCTCTCATGTGCCATTATGAATCATGTAGAATGATAATGTCGTGCTACCCAGACTTCTCTTTCATGTCCCTCGCCCCCAGGTAGGTTCCTTGGGGTCACCATTGTTTACAGAGCAGGCAGTGGCCTGCTCCAGGTGAAGGCGTCTGAGAGCACACCAGACACCCCAGTCTGACTCTGACCCAGTGCAGAGCATCCAGAGCAGGTACGCTGCACGCCGCCTGCTTCTTCCTCAGGGGACTGAGCAGAGAATCCCCGGTGTGTGGCCGGGTGGTGGTGGTGACACGCAGAGATCCCTGGACTTAGTACGGTGGTGTTTGAAGGAACTGATCCCATGCATGGGTGCCATGCCGTCAGCTCTCCAGCAGACACCTTTTTTCCTTGAATGTTTTTGTTGCTCTGTGTGAACTGCCTTACCAGCTTTCTCCAGTGGAGGCGACATCGCTCACCCTGGTGTGAGTTACGCACGGTCCTGTATGTGGCTGTGTTGTGTCTGCAGGAAGCCCACGTGTACGAACTAAAAGTAGCGTTTCTTTATTGCCCTGGAAACTAGAGCATCTACGTTTAGTTCCAGATGCTTACTTGACTCAGGAGGAAAGTGGGTCCTTGAATTGTACCCAGAGTCTCTGCAAAGCCGAAGCCTGCTGCCGTTTGCTGGGGCTGCCTAAGCCTGCATTTGGGGACCAGCACCTTAATTTCCCTGGTTGCTGCTGGGCGTCTGAGCAATGGGGGACATGGAGTGCATCCGTTCACATTTCCACACCGCGGACAGGCTTCCTGACTTTCCCCGGTGCCTTCACAACCGCCTCCTGACTTGAGTCCTGTTGTCCAGTCCACCTCGCAGAGACAGGGCCAAACGTGTATCCCCTGGAGCTGGAGGCGCTGGGCCCCTTAAGTCCTGGCTCCTCCCCCTGGAATCCCAGGCCCCCCTGCACACCCGCAGCCTAGCTTTACATTTCCCTTCCTTACACTTGTCTACACATCCTCCTCTAGTCCCAGGAACCACACAGCCAGTCCTGTTATCTGAGCCATCTTACACACAAGGAAAAGCAGACGACGGGAGACGGGTGCCTGGCCCTGGGTCCCCAGCCAGTGGGTCCTGGTGTCCGCTGGTCACCAGCTGAGGGACCTGGGCACCGTGCAGCCCTGGTGGGGCCTGGGGGGCCCCCGGGGTCCCTGTGTGCAGGAGCGGGCCTCCTTCACGCTCCCCTGGCTCTGCCTCAGGCGGCCCCTTCTGTGCAGTAGGCCCTCTTGGAGGATTCCCTCCCTCCGTGTGACCCCCGGAAGTCTTTCATTTTCTTGCTATTTATCCAAATCTGTCTGCATCGAACCCTGTGCCAAGAGCTTTCCATGTCTCTCAGTCAAATTAAAGTGAAATAAACTGAGGATTTCCTTCCTGCAGTGGCCCTATGAGGACAGCAGTCTCTGTCACGAATGAGGAGACTGGCTTGCATGAAGTTTTTGTTTGGTACATTGTCCCTCTGCCTTGTTATAAGCTGCTTGAGGGCAGAGAGTGGGATTTCCTCCTTTTCTGTGTGCCCAGGTGACACAGAGGACTGCGACGGATGCCTTGGCTGATTCTGCTTGGAGGAGTGCCAGAGCTGTTAGAGAAACGGGCAGAGGGAGGATGGGCCGAGGGCTGAGTGGGTTCCTCTGATGCACCTCACGCTGATGAGGGGGGGGCTTCTTGCTCTTCCTGTGCCTCCCTTTCCTGGATGTGTGTTAGAGTTTCCCCTTTGGCTTTCAGTTTTCCAAAAAGGGGGCTTTATGAAAGAGCTATCAGGTCCAGTCTCCGCGCCGAATCTGCCGGCAAGGAGGCAGAGTCCCTTTGGTCTCTGGTGGGCCTTCAGGCTTCCCCAGCCCAGCCTCCTTCCCGTTTCTGCAGCTTCTCTCCCCAGTTAGCTCTGTGGCCTGTGTGTGGCAAGGACTTCATCATCAAGGAGCCGTGTGGTGCTGGAGAGAATGACACACAGTGGGAGGGTTGTGGCAGATGATAAAGGACTCACTTAGGCTATGGGTGTACACCCAGTGATTCCCAAGCCCGAGGGAACCTGCATTCCCAGGGTCCCACTGCTGTTACTCAGGCGAAAGCTGACAGTGGGGGTGGGGTCGTGGGGAAAAGGCATTTTGATAAAGAAACAAATTGTAGACTGTGGACAAATTGGTGTAAACATTCTCCCAGCCTCGGTTTGTTCCTTCCATTTAGGCTTTTGCTGCAGCCATGCGACCTGTGTATCAGCACGACCTTGTTTACAGCTCTCAGCCTAATGAGGATTATCATTCATGCCCAAGAGTATGTAAATTTGGCAGTTCTTGCTCTAAAATAATGTCCTCCATCTTTCCGGGTGTAAACTGCTTTCTTAGTAAACAAATTTTCAGTTTATTATGTTACCATTTTGAAACTTTCCTCTTCTTGTGCCAAACTGCTCTTAAAGTTGACTGATTCATAAATAATATTTTATTTACCTTGAAATCAGATTCTGTTTAAAACAGGTTTAAAACACGAGGAGAGCCAGCAATCTATTGCTGGAAACATGCGAGGAGCTGAAATGATGGGGTCCACGTCCGTACTTATGTCTTCGACAGGTTGTTTCTACCCCGTTCATCGTACTTACTTCCAGTTCGTTCACTGAGCTGCTATTATGTGTGGACCCATCACGTAGGGCTCTCCCTGAGACACAGAAATGAATTTGCTGGCCTTTGAGCCTCTACAGTGTGAAAGGGAAATACTAAAAAGGAGGCGGGGGTCCTCAGTGCCCTCTGAGAGGTGCGGCGTGCAGAGGAGGGCACAGGCGAGAAGACCACGGCTACCTGCAAGGTCACAGGGAGCGGCGCAGAGGAGGTGGCATCTGGGGCAGCAGGTCTGGGCAGCAGCAGGTCAACAGAGGAGCACTCAGGGCCTGTGGAGCCCTGGGAGTCAGTCTGGTTGGAGTGAAGGCTAGACTCCAGTGCTTTGTTAGGAAGTAGGCTGGAACCCCAGTCTGGGGTCAGAGACCAGCCGTCCTTCCCTGTCCCAGGAGGAACCAGGTGCCAGCATGAAGCGGTTGTTGATGGAGACGTTGCTAAAGTTTGCACAGCAAGGAGAGTACATTGCTGTGAATAATTTTTTCAGAGTATGTTTTTATGAACCTAGTTTGGGGTGTTGGGAGAAGAAAAGGGTTCTGTGCTTGAAATTAGGTTTGGGAAATACATAGGTCTTCATTGTAAGACTTCTTAGAGACTTTAGTATACTCTGTGGCTTTCTGGACGGGGATGTATTTTGCATCGTTTCAAACGTATGTGACGTAGAACTTGAGTGGAACACAGACCAGGTGGGACCCTTGGCCTCGCCTTCTGTCTCAGGTGCTGCCGGCCCAGTTTAACCCGTGGCCACAGCCCCACTGGCCCTTCCGCCCAACTCAACTTTGAGCTAGTCCCCGCTCCGCTTCTGGACTTGGGTGAAAGGCCCCGCGGCAGTGCTCCCTGGGGCGACTGAGGGGTGGGTGATGCAGCCTGGTCCTTCTGTGGTGCTTAGCTTCTCAGAGGCGACTCTCGACCATGGGGGTTGGGAGAGAGCAGAGCGGGTCGGTTTTCCATCCTTTCTCCCTCCGCAGTTTGCTCCAAGGTGTGCTTTCTTCTGAGAACTTCTCAGAGAAGTTGCACATGCCTGGACACATCCACCAGGTGCGCTGATGTGTCTCTGAGTCTGTGCCGTCATCACCACCCTGATGACTGCATCTTTCCTTGCCTCAGGTCTCTCCATCCTCTGCCCTGGCATGCACTTCCCTAGAATGGCAGCATTTAATCCTTGCCTCAGGCTCTGCTTCCTGGAGGACCTGGGCAAAGGCAGAATCCCATGTTCACTGAGCTTTTGAGAACAGGGTTGCACTGGGCTCACTTTGAGAAACAGTCTGATGGTGCTGGGGTTGGGGCACCAAGCACTGGGATGGCCAGCTTCCCAGTAGCCCAGACAGGAGGGAGAACAGGCAGAGAGGAAGTGCCCAGCGGGCAGCTGAGGAGGTGACTCAGAACCAGGAGTAGCAGAGCCAGCGGTGAGGGCTGGGGGCGATCTTTCAGAGACGAGGGGTGAGAGGGTGGTGGTGTAGCCTGCATATGGTGGGACAGGGGTTAAGCAGAAAAAGATAAGGGATAGGATGTCTTGGCACAGAAAGGAAGAGGAGGAGTGCTCTTGAGAGAGAGGACTGGCCCCAGAAGCAGGAATGGAGTGTGGAGCCACCGAGGCCACTTGAGGGAGTGGCTCGAGACCCCTGTTGTTAAATACGTGGAATCCGGGGAGTGACAGGACTGCCGTGGCACAGTGATGCTGCCTCAGATGGTGTTATGATGGGGAGGCTGGTGGGGGCGGGTGGCTAGAAGGTGCATCCAGCTTGAGGAAAGTGTAAGATGGACAAAACAGGGAAAAAACAAAACTGAAAGCAAAACAGATATAGCCACTCTTGCCTCTAAAGATGTGGTATAATGTTTGTTATCTGGGAAATGTCTGTTTTTCTCTTCTGCCTTCAGAGATTGATGGCAGAGGGGTCAGAGGGACGGCGGCCATTTCAGCAGAGTGCCGTTTCTTTGCTGATAAAGGAAACAGAGTTTGAGGCTCTTTGTTCTCGAGGAAACAAGGAGGTGGCTTTGGATATGCAGATATAAGCGCAGAGCTGATTGGGTGGGACTGGCCTGGAAAATGGGCCCCCAGAGTAGAACACAGGCAGGTGTGCAGAGTCCTTAGGGAGGGCGAGGGCAGGGCCCTGGCTCTGTTGCCCTGTCAGTGAAGTGTGTCACGCATGGAAACACTTTGGGCCAATGTTTTGGGCAGAATGGAGCAGAGAGATGAAGAATTTAAGTCGTACCAAAAAAGAGGGGGGCCCTAAGTTCTGCTGGGTCAGCATGGACCACAGGACACAGGAGATGCAGCTGTGGGCCAGTAGCCGTGAGTGGAAGCAAGTATGCCTCGCTGATGCGACCTTGAGAACCTGCCTCTCGGGGACTAGCAGCAAAGCTGAGGAGGGATTTGGACTTCCCATAGTACGTGGGCGAGGATGGCAGAGGCACTTGTATTATGGTGTCCAAGGACAGAGTCACCTTTGCTGTCACCTGGATGTCACGGGGGATCTCCTCATGTTTGTGTAGGCAAGGGGAAGGCACTCAGTGGAGGCAGAGAGGCTGCCACTTCTGCAGAGAGGTGATATGTGCCAGAGAAGTTGTGAGAGAGTCAGTGTGATAAGGATTCCATAAGAGATTGTTTCTTTTTAAGCAACTGAGGGTCTGAATGGGGTTAGCTGGCATTGTAGCAAAGCAGTTGGCAGAGCTGCCTGGTGTGGTAGGAGGAAAAGGAGGACGAGGGAAGGACAGCAGGGCACAGCGCGCAGGTCTGGGCACTGGCATGGTGGGCATGGCTGAGCTTCTCCCAGGGGGTACTTGGTCATGTGTGAGGTTGTGTTATGGGCCCAGACACAACTATGTCCTGGCACAAACTCTGCTCCTGGACCTAGGAAAGAAGGAGTGGTTGAGAATTTAGTAGTCACACTGATGCCAGAGACCGAGAAGTGATGGAGTGGAGGAAGAAGATGGCCAGGACTGAGAGTCAGAGGTGGGTTAGAGAGTTTGAGATTTTCAGCATCTGCTGCTTGTATTAGAGCTCTCCAGGGAAACAGAACCAATGGGATGTAACAGTGGGAGAGGGAGAGGCAGAGACAGAGAGACAGAGGCAGAAACAGAGACGGAAGAGGAGGAGGAGAGAGACGTGAACATGGAGGCAGAGAAGTCCCACACTCTGCCATCTGCGGGCCGGGGTCCCAGGAGAGCCGGTGGTGTATTTTGAGATTCTGCCAGCCTCCGGGACTGTGGTGTAGATTCCAGTCTGAGTCTTAAGGCCTGAGAACCAGGAGTGCAGAGGACAGAGGATCAGCGTCCCAGCTCTTCAGTCAGGTGGGGCAGGGGGCCAATCCAACCCTCCTCTTCCTTTTTGTTCTGTTCAGGCTCTCTAGGGGCTGGATGACCTCCACCCACAGTGAGAAGGGCCGTCTTTACTCAGTCCACTGGCTCAACTGCTGATCTCTTCCCCAAAGACCCTCCCAGACACACCCAGAAACAGTGTTTAGCCAGCTGTCTGGGCATACTTTGGCCCCGTCAAGGTGACACATGAAATTAACAATCAGTCTCCTCCATGACCTTCCTTGAATGGTCACCTAGCTTTCCATGTCTGCACACCTGTTCTCCACATCCCAGTTATGCATGAGCTCCTCTGTGTTCTCTGTAGCTGACACAGCACATTCCATGTACTAAATGTTCAATAAAAATGTGTTGGATGGTTCATTGATCCAATAAACTTATGTCTATGCCAATATGGTTGCTCTTGAAAAGCTGTGGGTAGATCAGTTCTTTGTAAATTGAATCCTATTTCAGGTGTACCAGGGATCTTCAGCATTTTGAGGAACCCTAGGTCAGTCTTTTGGGAACCCAGAGCCCTTTACTCTGTTATTATCGTTTTATAGATAAGGAAGCTGATTTGCAGAGAAATTAAGCGACTTGTCGCAATCTGATTTGCTGGCCAAATACAGGGTTCCGTAAAGCTAAGTATACATGTTATTTAGGTGGAGAGTGACTTGGTGAAAAGTCTGACTATGGGGTTTACAGCATTGGATTAATAACATCATATTTCCAGCAGTACTTATCTTCAGTCCACAGAGACTTAGCAGATTTAGGTTAAATCATTATTTCAGGATGACACTAATGAGTAAAGTCCATCCTGAACAGTTTTGCATTTTATGGCAGGTTAATAAATAAAAACAAAGAACAAAGGAACATTCAAACAGGAAAAACCTCTGGCCGAGAAAGTGCGCTCATCAAAGACCCCTGACTCAAAGCACTGAGCTCTTCTTGGGCGACCTGTGTGAGGAGAGTGTGCGTGATGGACAGGTTCCACAGCTGGGGTCCTGGGGGGTGCTCCTGGATCCTCCCCGTGTGAGGAGAGAGAGCGTGCAGGCCAGGTCCCACGGCTGGGGTCCTTGGGGTGCTCCTGGATTCCCCCCATGTGAGGAGAGAGAGCGTGCTGGGCAGGTCCCACGGCTAGGGTCCTGGGGGATGCTCCTGGAGTCGTTGCTGAGGTGAAGAAAGTCTTCTCAGCCATGACTTAATGCCAAGTGTGAGAAAGATGTTGCAAAAGATTTAATGAAACCTTTTGGACACCTAACTGGTGATTGAATTATAAATTTTCAATTGATCAGGGCTTATCAATATCTGGATCAGGCTGATTTCATTTCTTCTTGCTGTGTTCTAGAGTAAAGTAATTTATTAGATGAGGGAAATTTGAGACAAAAGAAAGCTACTTTGAGTCATTACTGTGGACGATCCAGCAAAGAAATAAAAGAGTCAAAGCATGCATTTGGTTTGCTCTCCTGTCTCCATGGTCCTTTTCACATGGCGTCTGCCTGTCAGAAGTGATTTTGAAGTTGTCATTTACTACAAAAGGAGCTGCCTTTTCATTTGGGACTTAAGTTTCCTGACATGGAACAGTGAATCGGACGTGAAGGGCAGGAGTTAATTTGTACTAATATTAGTTAACAGCTGTTGTACGGATACCAACGCATTTAATCCTCACCATAATGCGGGCAGGATTATGACCCCCATTTTGCAGATCCTGGGACACAGAGGGGCAAACAGACTTGCTCACACAGTCAGTGTGGCCCTGGGCCACCAGGGCCTGGACTCTTCTTGGTCATCAACAATGTCTCCACAGCTGGAATGTCTCCTTCTGGTTCTTACAGGTGTTATTAGCGCCGGCTGGGGTGACCACTCTTCTTGGAAGACAATGTGATGTTATTTGCATAATGAGCCCTTGAATACTATGCTATTTGAGTAATACAAAAAGTGTGGATAAATCGAATCTTTAGCTTCTCCAAATTCTCAGTCTTTGTGCTGATCAGAGTCTCCACTTTTCTGGAAGTATATACTTCTTGATTTAATTATGTGGTGCTGTGCTGGGATACACACAAAAGTGACAGTGAGTGGAAGGGCTGACTTCATGTTGGCAGAAGTATAAATACATCTTGGGGTGGAGGGGAAACGAGCTGTGCATGGGCTGACACAGGTGACGGCTGGAGCTGACGTGTGTGGCTTGCAGCAGGGAGAGGTTCTTCTTCAGGGGGACCTGACCAGTTCTCCACCTGAGTACTCCTGGGTGAAGCTGAACTTTAGCAGATTTGAAGCAGAAACATATAGTCTTTTTTGAATTCTAGTTGGTTCAACATTTTAAAAAATGAGTAAATTTAGACTTTTCATCTTCTCTGTTTTCGTTTCTTTGCCTTTCTTTTGATTGAAGTGTGAATGAATAATGCTAAAGACAAAACACAACAGAGAAGGCAGATTATGGGTAAATTGGAAAATCAAACTCTGTGGAACAAAGACTTCTTCTTTTTAAATTATATAATAAATTTAATGAAATTTAATGAAACAAATAAACAAATTTAATGAAGAAGTGAATTGACTATTTAAAATATTCTGTTTAGCTTCTAAAAAATGAATACTAATAAGTTTGAAATCACTAAGTCACAGTGATTTCTTGCTTTAGGCAACAGAGTTCTATTAATTAAAACGGAAAGTCTGAACATATTTAGGGGAAGATTGCTCATGTCAGATAACTGTGCGTGGTTATCTTCAGTTCCCTTAAATGGTTCTCAGCCTTAGCAGCCCAATGAAATCACAAGGGAAATTTGAAAAATATTGATACCTGGGCCCCAGCCCCAGACATTCAGATTTAATTGGTCTAGGGGGTGGCCTGGGTTTTAGCATTTTTAATAACTCTCCAGAGATTCTAGTGTGCTTCCAAAGCTAAGAACCACAGCTATAATCATTCCTTAGTCACATCTGCTTGTTTCTTAAAAGGTAGGTCGGAGTATTTTCACGTTTTACCTTTGGAGCTGTAAAATCCTGAGCAGGCGGCTCAGGCCAACTTACTGGCAGTTCAGTGCTGCCCTTTATCCTCGAAGCCTTTGTGCTTTAGACGGCAGTCGCTGTAAAGATTTCCCTTCTCCTTTGCAGCATCATAATGCTGAGTGCCAGGACCTAAGTTTTTGAAACCTCCCAATTTTAAACCATTCTTAGCCTGCAGGGCATGGCAGGACCAGGCTGTTAATTCTGCACTTTCATGTGACTGACACGGGGAGGATCACTGGCCACCTAGGGGAGGCCTGGCTGTTATTAATTCCTTTCTGGACGTCCTTTACGTGCTTGCCCAGGGGCCTTGGCATTGGGCATGTTGTGAAGGTCATAAAACTAAAGTATTTTGCACTGACTGCTCGTACTGACATTCAGAAAAACAAATCACAGTGATGGCTGGGGCTTCCTCCTTCAAAAGCGCATGCACTGAATGACTTTCCAGTGTCTGTTCCTTGGTGGAATTTGCTCTGGGCCTACTCTGCCCTGCTGGGTGAAAAAGGGTTAATGAGCATGCTGGGGCCACAGCTGCTGGAAGCTGTTGCTGATCTTTGCTCATGGACGTGTTGGGATGTACTTATATTGATGGCTTTTTTTTTTTTTTTTGTATTTCAAACATGAAACTCATTTTTTTAAATGTTTGCAAAATTTGTGCGAAGAGAGGAAAATCTTTAAATGAGTGATTCTTAAACTTTAGTAAGCATATCAGGATGGGATTTAGTAAGCGGAGGATGGGGTCCAAAGTTTGAAAAGCACCGATTTAAATAAATTTCCCCCAAGCTATTTTTCTTAGATGCCCTGACACAGATCACAAACAAGTCTATTGATGGTGTTACGGAAACGACAGGCCAGTCAAGAAACAAGCACCACTCAGAGGGTTGGAGTACTCAGATGTATTACACCGGCGGACTCAGAGGGGCTTCTTCTCTGAAGCTCTGAGCACCTCCAAGACGTGCGCATTAGGTTTTATAGGGTAAAGTACAAGCTTGGGGTATTTGGCCAATAGGCATGGAACAGCTTTAGCAGCATTATCATCACAAAAGTGGAGGCAGGAAGGCAGCAAACCAACATTCCAAAGCCAGATATGTATCTTTGAAAACCCAGCTGGCTAGCAAAAAAACATAAACAGCAAACCAACACTAATTAACCTAGATTTACAAGTTAGTCTAGCAGAACTCAGATCAGTATTCCAATACTTAGACTTGTGAGTTATATTGTTAGACCAGCCCAGCTTTTCCTTCACAATGGTTTCATGCAGAAACAAATGAGTGTATTTTTACCATTTGTGGAAATTATAGTTTTGAAATTAGGAAGGCCTGCATATTACTGTCGGCTCTATTTTTGGAAGTAATGGCGGAAGTATTTCAACCTGATTACTGCCTGTGGAGTGAGGAATTTCTTAGTATTTGACTGATCACCTGCTGATACTTTATTTCCTTAGAGCTCCTTAAGTCATTATAAGAATCACCCAACAGTTTGAAATCAAAATGTCTTACTGTAAAATGTCAGCTATCTGTCGTAAAAAGATTGCATGCCGTTTTGAATATAATTGCCAGTCCCCCTTACATGCAGACATTGCAGAACAACAGAATCTTTGCAAAATGAGGAGGTGCACCCAAGGTTTAAGCCTTGCAGATCTGAGGAAATGCCTCCTCTTTTTAGGCCTTTTAATAGTCCGGGTAATTGTAACTCCACTCACTGCCCTTTTCTTCCTTCCTACCTCCTGGTCATCCTTGTGACATTTTAGTGATGCTGTTTGTGTGTGGCTGCTGATGATTCTGCCCAGTGAAGCTTATTTATTTATTTTTTCCTAAGCTGGGGTTTTATCCTCTGTTTGCTTATCTTGGTGTTCTGGTTCCTTTCTGAGCTGCGACCAGACATTCCTTTCAAGGCCATTGTGTGGTGCACAGCAGGCTGCTGGAGCTGGGGGGCTCCTGCTGTGGAAGCCCTGTTTAGGTAAATGTCACTGCTCTTAGACAAAAAAGAACTTGGCTAAGTCACAACTTCAGAAGCAGCTGAGATGGCCTCATCTTAAATGTTTTATCTGGCAATTTGAAAGCATATGTTTACTGTATGCTTTTGGAACACTGGCTGGTATGGCCCAGGGTTTTTTAACTCATTGCTTATCAGTATACTTGGGGTGGAGGTGAAAACTAGCTGGGGGGGGATGAGTAATCCAGAGTTGGTGCCCTCCCACCCCTCTTCCCCCTACAGGCAGGCGGGGAGTGGAGGCAGGCAGCGGGGAGAGAGCTCATCCCAGCACGGTCGCTGCACCAACACTTGTTCTTACTTGTCTTTTTGATTATAGCCATTGCAGTGTGTGGCCTGGAACAGGTCTTCTCATTATGATTCTGATTTTCATTTTCCTAATGACTGATGCTGCTGAATATGTTTCCTGTGCTTATTAGCTTAAATACACTGTTGAGTGTAAGGACAAGTTCTTACTGTTACAGAGATAACACAGCTATTAGAAATTTCAGTTCTTGCTTTTATAAAGTTTGCAACCATGGCGAGAGAGGAGTTTTTAAGTCAAGCGTACTTAACGAATGATACATGATTCTCATTAACAGTGAGAAAATGTAATTCGAGATAAAGTAAAGTCATCTTTGCTTTAGAGTTTAGAATTTCATCGTTTCCTAATAGGTTTATGTGTAGAGAGATCATTTTGTTTGATTTCATCTGTACTTGCTTTGGTTTGAAAAACTGGTGGTTAGTAACATGGAAAATACCCTTTTTGCCACCACAGTGAGTTACAATTTGTTCTCAGCAACTCTCAGAAGATTGGAGTCAGATGCAGCCAATTTTCTCCCAGTTGTGTTTTGTTTTGTTTTGTTTGTTTTTTCATCTTGCCTGAATGATGTAAGTTTTCAATCCGCTACATAATAGTGGTTTTTCTGTAGGATAGGTGAGTTTATGTAATTTGGTTTATAGGAAATTATATATACTCATTTTAATGCCTGTTTGCCCTGTCCACTGGACGCTCCCTGCAGGAAGCACTTGGCTAAGGCACTGATGACCTTTGACCGCTGTTGTGTTAATGCTTTCCTGCACATAGCTTCGTCTGGTGTGAGGGGCATGTTTGTGTGTACATTTTATGGATTTTGAAACAGAAACATGAGACACTCTGCCTGATTTAAAGCTTGCCAACCCTAAGGTTGATGTTTAATCATGCAATTATATTTCTACCCACTTTTGGTTTACATTGGAACCAGAAGGGCAATGAGCCAACTGTATGGTGGTGGAATTAGTTAAGGACAGTGGTATTTGACCTTAACCCTACGAATTACTATGTGATCTAGACTGAGTTACATAACCACATTCTGTCTCAGTTTTTTTACCTGTATAATGGGCATTTAAAAATATGACCCATCTGATGGGGTTGTTGTGGGGATATCTGAGATATTATTTGTTCAAACATTCCTTCCTTGGTACACAGTAGATGCTCTATCATTGTCAGGTTGGTAGTAGTACTGGCAGCATGAATAGAAGCTATCACCTTGTTGACTCCATGTGATAGGGAAGTAAGACGTGTAAAGGCTTAAACAGCAATGGGAGAACTGGAAATTCAGGAGCTCTAGGCAATCTCATTAGCATGGCAGTTCAGGAGGGTGTGTCTCAAAGTGCTGGTGACCCCCAGAGTGGCCATCAGTCATTGCCTTAAAGCAGTTTGAGGCAGTAACTGAGAAAGGATTGTCTGTATTTCTGAGATGATAGATAGATGGCTGCCTTAAGGACTTTTGAGGTAAAATTTATAAATTCACAGATATCAAGTGTACAATTTGGTGAGTCTTGACAGATGTACAAACTCATGCCACCACCACCTCAGTCTGGAACTAGAACATTTCTGTCACCATATCAAATTTCTTTAGGTCCATTCCAGTCAGTCTCCATCCCTGTAAGCAACCATTTTTCTGATTTCTTTGCACATAGATTGATTTTACCTGTGCTTAAATTTCATAGTAAGGGAATCATACAATATGGGCAATTGTGTCTGGCTTCTTTCACCCAGTATAATATCTGAAATTCCTCCACAGTGTTGAATTTACCAATTTGTTCATTTTCGGTGATGTGCATCTCTGTTGTTTCCAGTTTAGGGTGTTATAATTAACCCTACTGTGACTGTCCATGTAAAATTATTCATGTGGACATTTGCTTTCTTTCCTCTTGAATAAATATCTAGACCTGGAATCTCTGGGTCATTGAGTAGGTGTTTAGTTTTATAAGAAATTGCCAAACCTTCTACTCAGGTGGCTGTGCCGGTTTTACACTCTGACCAGTGAGGAGGGGGAGGGTTGCAGTTGTGACATATTTGTCCACATTTGGTGTCTGTCTTTTTCAGTTTGGCCATTATAGTTCCTACTGTCAGATAACATTACACACTTTCCTGTCTGCTCATTAGCTATTTGTATTTCTTCCTCTGTGAAGTGCTTTTCAAGTCTTTTGTTCATTTTATTTATACCTTTTCATCTTATCATGTAGTAGTAGGCATTCCTTATATAATCTGGCTATAAGTCTCTTCATGTATGTCACCAGAATATTTCCTCTTACTTTGTGGCTTTCATATTCATTATCTTAACAGAGCATTTGTTTTAATCAAATTTTTTGATTTTGAGGTAATTATAGATTCACATGGAGTTCTTACACATCATACAGAGGGGAGCTGGGGGCCCTATACAGTTGACTCAGCGGTAATATGTTGCAGAGTTATTGTTCTCTGTTACAGCCAGAGTCCTGACACTGATGCCACCAAGACAGAACATTTATATCATGACAAAGGTCCCTCATGTTGCCCTTTCATTGCCAAATCCCTGACCCTAGGAACCACTAATTTGTTTTCCCTTTGTATAGTTTTGTCATTTCAAGAATGTTGTATAAATGGATCATATGTGACCGCTGGGGATTAGATTATTTTCATTTGGCAGAATTCTCTGGGATTCATCCAGGTTGTGGTGCGTATGCATAGTGTGTTCCTTTTTATTACCGAGTAGTATGCCAGGACAGATGATGGTTTGCAAAACTGTTCACTTTTTGAAGAACGTCTGGATGGTATCCAGTTTTGGGCTGTTATCACTAGAGCTGCTGTTAACATCTCGTCCAGGTTTTTGTGTGACTCTGTCTTCATTACTTTGCAATGAATGCTCAAGAGTGCAGTTACTGGGTTACGCGGTAGTTATACGTTTAATTTTTAGCAGAAACCGCCAAACTGTTTTCTGGAGTGGCTGTATTACTTTCTGTTTCTACAGCAATGGTTGAGTGAGTCAGTTTTTTTTTTTTTTTTCTTACATCATCAGCATTTAGTGTTGTCACAATTTTTGAATTTAGCTGTTCTGATAGATGTGTACTGATAACTCACTGTGGTTTTAGTTTGCATTTTTCTGATGGTTAATGATGTTGAATTTCTTCACTTGCATACTTGCCATCTGTAGACCCTCTTCGGTGAAATGTCTGTTCATATCTTTTGCCCAGTTTCTATTTGGATTGTTTGTTTTGTACTGTTGACTTTTTAGGGTTCTTTATATGTGTTAGGTGCTAGTCCTTTCTCATGTACATGGTTTGGACATATTTTCTCCTAAGGTATGCACATGTTTTCATCCTCTGCACAGGGACTTTTGCAGAACAAAAGTTTTCAATTTTCATAAGGTTCAATTTGTCATTTTTTTTTCTTTTCTGTGTTGTGCTTTTGGTGTCAGGTGTAAGACCCTCTGCCTAACTCTAGATTTTAAAAATTTTGTCCTACCTTTTAAATAAGAGATTTATAGTTTTACACCTAAATTCATGATCCATTTTGAGTTAATTTTTACTGTAAAATGTGAAGGTTGAGTAGAGGTTCATCTTTTTGTCTCTGGATGTTTAGTTTCTCCATCACCACTTGTTTAAAGGTTCCAGTTTCAGTTGCTCCATGGAATTTATTTTTCACCTTTGTCAAAAACTGGTTGGCTGTGCTTTGTGCTCGGCTTTTCCTAGGTCCTCCTGCCATTCCTGGGACACACCAGGCTCACTTGCACGTCAAGCCATTGTTCTCGCTTTTCCTGCTGCCTGGAATGCTCTCTATTGCCAAGTGCGTGACTCCCTTCCTTAGCTCCTTCTGATCCTCACCCAGTGCCACCTTCACCATGAAACCTCCCTTTTCTTCCTCGTAAAACTGCAGCCTCTTCCTCCAATTCTATTTCCTCTCATATTTTTTCTATAGCATTTATTATTATCTGAGTAATATGTGTTTTTCTTATTATTCCATATATGTGATCCTGAAAAATTCCTATGTTCTGTAAAATTGTACACTAATATAACAGAACCCAAGAGATCACCCAAAACCTATTGAACTTTGCAGCCAGGACACTAAGGCAAAATAATGTTCCTAGTAACTTTCTTCATTGATTGGCTGTTTTGATAAAAAGGAAGAAGCTGCCCGAGTTTATTTATCTGCACTTGCAGCTTCTCTGAATAGTGTGAAGTAGTGAGAGGTGAGGTGGTCTGCAGCAGCCATTGTGCACACTAAACTAAGGAAAACACTTCTTTAATTTTAGGGTAGTCTTGTTTATTGTTACTGTTGTTGCTAATTGTTTCCGTATAGTTTGAAGCTTTACTCTTTAGTAAGTGAAAAAGATGATCTCTGATCACATTCCTCATTGCAACTCACCCTTCTGAAACTACCACTCATTCAATTGTGGTGCAATATCAAGAATAGTCACAATTACCTGAAAAGACTGCTAAAACACTCCCTTTTCCAACTACTCATCTGTGGGAGGCTGGATTTTTTCATATCCCTCAATTTGAAGCAACATAATTGCAAGAGACTAAATGCAAAAGCATATCTGAAAATCTAGTTTTGTTTTATTAAGCCAGACATTGGAGAAATTTGGAAAAAATATGAAACTCTTGCCACTCTTTTCAGTAATATTTTTGGTTGGGGATAATAAAGTTACTTTTCAAAAATATTTTTTATGATAACATATAATAACTTTAATGTTATTATTTTAAATTAATTAATAAATATATTAAAAGTTCCCAGTTTTGCTTTCTAATATGATGAATATAGGAATCTGTAACTCACATAAACAAGAATTTTGGGGTTATCATGAATTTTTTTGTAAGTTGTAAAGGGGTTCTGAGACCAGAAGTTCTGAGAACCACTGCTCTAAAAAAAGTTGGTTTTGTTATTTTGTTGATTGGGAAACGCAAGTGTAGGAGGTTGAGTTACCCAAGGTCACAGAGCTGGTCTGGGTGGAGCTGGGCTGAAGCCAGCAGTCTGGCTCCAGGGCCCTTGCTCTGAGCTGCTGGGATGCACGGGCACTTCTCTGAGAAACCCTGATGGTTCATCATAGCTTTGCTGATATCAGTGGGCCTTATCTATCTGAATTTAGATATCCTTCAGAAGTTCTTTTCCCATGTAATTTTCTTGGTTTAAATTGAAACCTTCACTGTTTAGGGATATTTTGAGTCCCAGTATTTAAGACAGTGCACGTGTGACAGAGACTCACCAGTCACCATTGATCAGGGAAAGATAAATCTCATCTGAGTTTCTTTTCTTGGACTTTATGGCCTTTTATTTAACGAGTTGGGTTTTTAGGATTATATGAAAGAAATTCTGTACCATATTCAAGAAAAAGTTTAGTTATTTCTGATAACCCTTCTCTTATTTCGGTCACTCATGCTTTTTCCCTACAAACCATAGAAATGACAATTTAGTGCAATTCTACTTTGAAGTAAAATATTGAGAGCTGGGAGATTATTTCAGTTTGGAGAAATAGGGGAATTGTTTTTATCCCACTGCCTCTTATTATTAATTTATATGCTGAAATAGATTAGCAGAGCACAGGATCAAACCAGTACATAAGTACAACCATTTATTGTTTCTCCCGTCAGCTTCACTGTCGATTAATCTCTCCGAAAGCTTGAATAGTTTCTTAGGGGAAGATATTGGAAGGGAGGTTTTACCCCATGAGTCCCCTTAAATATGCTGTTAATTCACATTGATTTTAGGGAAAACAGAGATAATCAGTTTGACTTCCCCCTGACTGAATGCATCGGCAAGCTGTTCACAGTACTGTTTAATGGAAATCTCCGGGACTTCTCCTGATTTCGTGTTTTCACATGCACAGACCAGAGTACCAGGAGAACATGCAGACAACTGCTCTACTCGGAGGAAATCCCACACTGGGCAGACGAACTTTTGAATCCAGAATGATGAGCTTACACTGAGATCTAGGCATGCGCAGTGTCTGCTTTCCTCCGCCTCCTCCCTCTGACTACAGCGCCCCCCAGAGGAGAGTGGGAAAAGGAGCGAAGAAGAGAGTCTCTTCCTTCTGCTCACCGAGTTCTCAGGTGTCTTGGCCCCCAGCCCCCCAGACTCTGTCCCCAGCCAAGCGTAGCCGTCGCTGCCACCCCCCAGGCCATTGTTCATGTCAGAGGCCTCGGGTCCTGCTCCCCTTTCACAGCTGGGCCTGGGCACACACAGAGTCAAATCGGCTCATGAAAGTTCCCTCTGAGCTGGGATGAGGAGTGCATTTATTTAAAAAAATTCTCATCCATACAAGGAGAGGGGCAGTTTTTTAACAAGACTTCCAAAGCCTTTGGCAGCCACCGTGCAGCTGCAGCAGTGTGCGGAGAGATGTTTTAAGGCCAGAGCCCCAGCCCCGTGAGCCTGGGCCTGTCTGCATGCCCAGGGCTCCCTGGGCGCAGGAGCCCCTGCAGCATCTGCCCCGGCTGCCATGCTAACCCCTCCACCAGGGCCCCCTGAGCCCCTTCAGCAGCCACCTCAGACCTTCGTGCTCTCACCTCATGCAGTGTCTGTGGCCAGCCTCTTGCTCCCTGGGCCATGACTCCCCAGGGCGGTGACCGGCTGCATCCCCAGAGCCACCAGGAGACATCAATGAACCCTAACCCTAACCCTAACCCTGACCCTAACCTTAAGGGTGATGAGGTATGGAGTGTCTCCAAGGCTGCTCCGTGTGCATGAGCATGTGTGTGCACACACGTGCACCCACTGATTGGTGCCACTGATTCATATCCAGGAGTTGTTCTGTCTTATAACTCAAGCATTGCTTTATTATATCCTAGAAAACTGCTTTTAGATCATTGATTGAACTATAGACCTTTCTCTTGCCCACATTAGGAGGTGACATCTTCCAAGAGACAGGTCTTGTATGTATGTATAAGTAAGAATTAAATATGTATGTCATCCCCTCACATATTTAATTTGTGGCTTCCCAATCGAATGTGCACAGTAAAGGCTAACTTCCCATAACAGGAGAACTTTTAGGAAGTAAGAAGAAGGAATTAGCCACCAGGGAGAAGACAGGGCAACAAGCAGGAGTTTGGTATAAAATCATTCTAAAGCTGCTATAGCTCAATAAATAAGTGGAATTGACATTGTTGTATCATGCCAGAGCATCTGCTGTTGAAGACCGATTTCAATATACTTTGATATAAGTGGAAAATTGTGTTGGAACAGCATGGGAAATGAAGCACACTGCATCTATCTGTACTCCTGCAGTGTGTCTCAGAGCTGCTCAGTTTTGAGGAAAAGTATCTTGTCAGGAGACAATAGAATTATTTTCCTTGTTGGAATTTTTGTAGCTTCCAGAAGCACAACTGCAGGTGATTCTGTAAAAGTCTAGAGTTGAATTAAATAACAGGGAATTTTAGCCTATTGAAATCTAGGAGAATTGAAATATTTTTGTCTACCACCACCACCACCACCAGGCAAGCACATGTACACCCAGAGAGACTTCACATCAGAGGAAATGACAAAGCTGGTTCTGTTACTGAGGCCAAACTTGTTCTGCTCACTGCACAACAGTGATAAATAAATAAATCAGGAGATGAGGTTTTGGGGCAAGGAATAGTAACTTTATTCAGAAAGCTGGCAGACCAAGAAGATGGGGGACTAACATCCTGGAGAACTATCTTGCCCAAGTCAGAATTCAGGCTCCTTTTAAACTAAAAAGGGGAGGGGGTGCAGTTGGTTGTGCAAACTTCTTGCTGCAGGCATTCTTTGTTCTTGCAGCCATCCATGTGGGTCAGGCTATGGTGTCCCTGTAAACCTCCAACAAAACAAAGGTTATTATCTATTTTACAACTTGCCATCTCTGCATAAGTGCAGAAGTGCTAACATCCTTAAAAGTCAGAGCCCCAAGAATAGGCTTTCCTGTAGATTTCAGGCCAAAGGCAGCATTGTTTTACAAAAGGTGCAGAGCCAGCAAGATTAAGCCTGGAAAACAGGACACAGTGCTTAAAACTAAAGGAACAGATCCAATACGGCGTCAGACTTGTTCTTCTTATTACAGTTCTAGTTTGGGGAAATTTTGCAATAGAAAATCCCCTTAGTTGTTTTTCTTGCTTTGTCTGAGATCTTGTTTGTTGGTTTGTGGTCTCACAGTGTCTAAACCGTATGTTCAGATGAATACTATTAAAATCATATGGTGCAGAAAACATATCTGTTCTGCTTCAAAAAAATGACTGAAACATTTAGCTTTGTTTATTCCCATAGAATTTGGATTGGATCTATTCTCGACTTTCCTCTTCCTTCAAACCAGTTTTTTACTGGAGGGTTTAAAGCCCAAATTAAGGAATTTTGGAGAAAACTCATGTCATTCATAAGAGCTTTACATCTGAATTTAACACTGACCCATATTTATACTTTTAATCAAGGAACACACTAAATTTTGTTAGTCGATCATTTATGATGTCTTTAACTTTGTCTATGTAATCTTTTGGAAGTTGAGAGGCTTAGACAATTTATCTAACAAAACAGGTATCATTTCTTGACTCTGTGAATGGAACAATCCCAGTATAGCTTCCTGCTAGTATATTTTATTAAAAATAATAAAGAATTCTTGCTCTCTAATAAAGTAACAGACAGAAGCACATACTGAGTGTTTAAAATAAATCAGAATATGTGTTGACTTATCTAAACAAGTCAAGATAGTATAGAAAAAAAATGTATGAATTTGAAGGAAAACATATTTTATGCAATTAATATTCTATTTTTAAGAAGCAAATGATAAAAAACAAATTTTTAATCATTTATCTACAAAGGAGTTATACAAAGCCAACTTATTTTCATAAGTGTTATATATACAAAAGGGCTATCTAAATGTACATTATTAAAGATTAAATTATACCAAATAGAACTCCAAGGTTGATTGATTTTCATGATATTTCTAATTTTTGAAAATATAAATTACATATAACATATCCAAGCAGCTCTTCAGTTATCCACAGTACTGTAGTCTACAGTTATACTTACTGTACTTAAAAAATGTAATAGGCAAGGATCAGGCCCTTGCATTTAAACTGCCACTGGACTTCTGGATATTCCCTTAGGTTAAAGACTAAAAGTAAAGTAACTACACTACTTTAAAGCAGTTGCTCAAAGATTTTAAGATATTCACTAGCTATGTCCAGTTTACAGGAAAGAATTAAGTTTTCTGAATCTTAAAAAAAAATCTACTGCTGAAAATGAAATTCTGTCATGTCTGTTGACCATAACTATAAAGGCTCTAAATTAATGCTCCCTTTACTCTTTTCCTCCCAGCATAAGTCATGATCATCACTTTCACACCAGACATGATCTCCTGCCCGGTGTATTACTGGTCCTTCTCCATCCCACCCTAGGGGGACCACCTGCATGACACCATGGAGGGACACATCAAAAAAATACTCTGCTAGTTCAGCATCATGGACTTCAAAAGCAGAAGCAAGGAAAATCCATGCATTAGGGTTAATAACCATACCTCATGCTGGTAAGTCCTGTTTACAGGTGTTTAAAAATGCTTTTCATATTCTATAGGACTTTTATTGTAATATAATTGTGTTAGTATCACAGCTGCCAGAGGTTTTTTTTTTTTCCTAGTTTTCTTTTCAATTAAACTTAAAAAAGGAAAAGATAAAAGTTAATACAGACTAGGGATAGAACCTTCAAACCAAACCATAAAGCAACATTTTAAAATGAGAGTTTCAAGGGATTAAAGGGAGATGGATCCAGGAGAAAACTTTTTTTTTTTTCTGTTTTACATTTGAGTGCTTTATTTTGTGTTAAAAATGTTTCTTTTTTCTTCTTTTTCTCTTTTTAAACGTTTTTATTGAGTAATAGTCATTTTACAGTGTTGTGTCAAATTCCAGTGTAGAACATAATTTTTCAGTTATACATGAACATACATATATTCATTGTCACTTTTTTTCACTGTGCAAGAGAAAACTCTCATATGTTAGAAATGAAGAAACTCTTAAGAGTTCCAAAAAGTAAGATAATTCAATTGTTATGAGTAATGTGTTATTTAAGCACACCCTGATGATCCTGAATGATGACAAACTAGCACAGTCACTTAACAAAGCAACACAAAGACAAACAATGTAACCTGGTAACCACTAGTTTGTTCCCTATAAGTCTGTTTCTTTTTTGTTATATTCACTAGTTTATAATTTGTTGTATTTTTTAGAGTCCATGTATAATTGATATCATGCAGTATTTGTCTTTCTCTGTCTGACTTATTTCACCAAACATAATACCCTGCAAGTCCATCCATGTTGTTGTAAATGGCAAATTTTCATTTTTTATGTCTGATTAGTATTCCATTGTATGTATGTGTGTGTGTGTGTATATATGTATGTGTGTGTGTGTGTGTGTGTGTGTGTGTGTGTGTGTGTGTGTGTGTGTACACCAAGAGACATATGGTAGTTCCATTTTTAGCTTTTTGAGGAACATCCATACTGTTTTCTACAGTGGCTACACCAATTTACATTCTCACCAACAGTATATGAGGGATTCCTTTTCTCCATATCCCTGCCAACATTTGTTCTTTGTGTTCTTTTAGATGACCATTCTGACAGGTGTGAGGTGATGCTTCATTTTGGGTTTGATTTGCATTTCTCTGATTATTAGTGATGTTGAGCATCTTTTCATGTGCTTGTTGGCCATCTGTATGTCTTATTTGGCAAAATGTCTATTCAAGTCTCCTGCCTATTTTTCAATTGAATTGTTATACAAATATAGTTTATAATGATATATGTAACAAACATCGAGTCTCCTAAATATATGAAGCAAACATTGAAAAACTTGAAGGGAGAAGTAGACAGTTCTACAATAATAGTAGGAGACATCAATAACACACTTTCAATAATAGGTAGAACAACAAGACAGAAGGTCAATAAAGAGATAGGGGGCTTGATCAACATTATAGATCAGTTGAACCTAAGAGATATATATAGAAAACTCCACTTCACAACAGCAAAACACATTTTTCTCTAGTACATATGGAATATTCTCCAGGTTACACTATGTCAGGCCACAAAAATGTCTCAGTAAATTTAAAAAGATTGAAATATAAATAATCTTTTAAATCAAAATGGAATGAAACTAGATATCAATAGCAGAAGAAAAACTGGGAAGATCCACTAATGTGAGGAATTAACACCCTTAAACAACCCATGGGTCAGAGAAGGTATCATAAGAAAATTTAGGAAAACTGAGTCAAATGAAAATGAAAACCTAGCATACAAAACTTAGGGATTCTGTAAAAGTAGTACTAAGAAGGAAATTTATACCTGCAAATGCTTATATTAAAAAAAGAAAGATTCCCAAATCAACAATTTACACCTTAAAGAACTAAAAAAGAACAAACTAAATTCAAAACTAGTGTCAGGAAATTAATAATAAAGATTCAAGCAGAGATATTCAAAATGAGAACAGAAAAGCTACAGAGAAAAATCAATAAAACCGAGTTGCTTTATTGAAAACATAAACAAAATTGACAAACTTTTCGCTAGGTTGACTATGGAAAAAAGAGACAGACTCAAATAACTAAAATCATAAATGAAAGAAGGGATATTACAATAAAACTTACAGAAATAAAAAGTGTTATAAGAGCATTATGAAAAATTGTACACCAATAAATTGGATATCTGAGATGAAATGGACAAATTCCTAGAATCACAAAACCTACCAAGACTGAACCATGAAGAAATAGAAAATCTAAACATCCAAAACTAGTTAGGAGATTGAATCAGTCATCAAAAGTCTTTCAACAAATAAAAGCTCAGGACCAGAAGACTTCATTTGTGAAGTCTACCAAACATTTACAGAAGAATTAACACTAATTCTCCCCCAAAATCTTCCAAGAAATTGAAGAGGAGGGAACATTTCCAGACTCATTTTTTGGTGTCAGCATTACACTGATACCAAATCCTGACAAGGACACTATAAAAATTGCAGATCAGTATCCCTGATGAAAATTCTCAAGAAAATGTCAGCAGACAGAATTTAACAGCACATTTTTAAGTATTATACACTGTGACCAAGTGGAATATATTCCTAGAATGCAAGAATGGTTCAACATACAAATATTAATCAATTTAATATGCCACAGTAGCAGAATAAAGGTGAAGGGAACCCATGATCGTCTCAATTTATGCAGAAAGAGCATTTGACATAATTTAACACCTTTTAATGATGTAAACCCTTAACCAACAAGAATAAAAGATAACTACCTCAACATAATAAATGCTACATATGAAAAGCCCACAGCTAACATACTGAATGGTGAGGCTGAGAGCTTTCTCTCTAAGAAAGCTTAATAGAGACTAAATTCTTCCCAAGGAAATTCACAAAATACCATTAAATAGAATAATATTCAAGATTCTCTATGTCTTTTTTAAAGACCAAAAAAAGCCACCCCCAAAGCAAAAAACTTACACCAGGAACATAATGATAAGAGTACCTGGTTGAGGACAGCAATGAAGAGGAGACTACAGTAGACAGGTGACTAGATTGTGTAGTAGGAAATATTTAGACCCATTACATAAAATTTATATTGGTCAATAGACACATTAGTCAATGGAATAGAATAGAAAACCCAGAAATAGCCCCTACCCAAGGACAGGCAACTGATTTTTGACAAATATACAAAAAGAAATTTTTGAAAAGTCTTTCCAACCAATGGTACTGGGACAATTGGATATGCATAGAAAAAAATGAACCTTGACCTAAGTCTTACACCTGATGCAAAAATTAACTCAAAATGAATCACACACCTTCATGTAAAACATAAACTATAAAACTTTTAGATGATAGCATAGGAGAAACCATGGGGAGCTGATGCTGAGTGGTGACTTCTTAGACTTGACACCAGAAGCATGACCTATAAAGGGAAAAAAATCAGCATATTGGACTTCATCAGAATGAAAAATGTTTGCTATATGAAAGAGACTGTTGAGAAGATAAAAAGAGAAGCTAGAGCAAGGGAGAAAATATTTGCTAACCAAACATCTGACCAAGGATTCATCTCTTAAGTCCGTATCAAAACTCCACAGTAAAATAAAGAAACAAAGACAATTCAATTCAAAAAATGGGCAAAAGTCATTAAAAGGCATTTCACTAAAGATATAGGTTTGGAAAATACATACATGAAAAGATAGGTGATATTAGTAGACATTTATGGAAGAAGTGAGCTTTAAGCCTGACCTCAGATAGAATTTCATAAATTAATAGGAGTGTAAAACATAAGCTCAGAGATCCCAATGCATCCCAGTAATGTTCTTTCATCTACCATTTACTTTTAACTTTGTTAGTTGATCATTTATGACGCTTTAAACTTTGTCCATGTAATCTTTTGGAAGTTGAGAGTCTTAGACACTTGATCTAACAAAACAGGTATCATTGCTTGACTCTGTGAATGGAAGAATCCCAGTAGTTTCCTGCTAGTATATTTTATTAAAAATAATAAAGAATTCTTGCTCTCTAATAAAGTAACAGACAGAAGCACATACTGAATGTTTAAAATAAATCAGAATATGGGTTGACTTATGTAAACAAGTCAAGATAGTATTGGGAAAAAAGTATGAATTTGAAAGAAAATATATTTTATGCAATTAATATTCTATTTTTAAGAAGCAAATGATAAAAAAACAATTTTTTAATCATTTATCTACAAAGGAGTTATATAAAGCCAACTTATTTTCATAAGTGTTACATATACAAAGGGGCTACCTGTTTTGTTAGTTTAAATTTTTGTGCAATAAACTAGCATTATGTCTAGTATAGTTCTGTTATATATATGTATATAGTTTATATATTTTTTCAGATATTTAGGAATACTTGAACACTACTTCATTTTATTGAAGTTATTTATTTAGAAAATTTTAGGTATGGTAATGGTGTTTAAATGTCATGTTTTAGAGATAAATAAATACTAAAGTATTGACTAATAAAATATTATGCCTTTTTTTTTTTTATACAAATAACCCAGTGAGGGATGGAAGACATTGGGTGGGAGTGTGGATGAAGCAAGACTGAGGAAAAATTAAAAGAGTTCAATTTGGGTGAAAGGTATATATTGGATCATTATAATATTCTAATTTCCAGAACTTTGAAATTTTTCACAGTAAAGATTAAACTAAATTAAAATATATGTACACGCATGTTTCTATGTGAATAGGAAAATAAAATCTGAAAAGATACATGTCAAAATGTTAACCATGGTTATCTCTGCCATGTAAAATTGGAGAGAAGGAAAGAGAAATTTCTATTTTAACTTTACAGATGTTGAGAATTGCACAAAGAACTTATTTTTAAATTAGAAACAATGACTGTGAAATTCATGATTGCTTTTTATAATTAATCCCTTTAATCAGTGGATTATACATTATAGAAAGTTTTCAAGTTTGTAAAACTTTAAGAAGACTCAAATATTGCTAGAACTGTAAAGAAAGAAATGCACATAAAACATATTGATGAAGCTAAACTCGAACCTCTTGTCCACAGTGTGATCCAGATATTATGATTCTTTTTAAAAAGAAAATAAAATTATCCAAATGCACTGGCTAATCCACCAGATATACATTTATTTCTTTAAGGCATAACAACAGAGTTGGGAAAATTACATAGTGGAAATATTCAACAATGATCCAGAAGAATGAACTTACCTTGGGCTCAGTTCTTGAAATTTTAGTCTTTGAAAATACACTTAATTATATTCATAACCACTAGGGCTCCGTGTCTTCTTTAAAATGTGAAATTAATGATATATTTTTAGAAAACAAAAGAGATCACAAAACTTTCTAACTTGGTGCTAAGTAGATAAGAAACTGTCTTTGGGACAGTCTCTGGTCTTATCTAAAACAAAATGCCGGGGAAATTTGTGAAAGATAGGGATGGGTCCCCATTAAGACACTTCTTTTATTTACTCCTGAGATGACTGAGAAGAATGTTGTTTGTAAATTAAAAAACAAAACAATACTGCCCCTAGTGATGGATTTATATTTTCAGTCATTATTTGAATTTTTTTTTTTTTCAAATGGAGGGACTGGGAATTGAACCCGGGACATCATGCATGTTAACATGGGCTGAATCACTGAGCTATGTCCCCCACCCTGAACTGATGCACTTAGAATATTGATGTTCAAAGTGATCACTGATATAGCTGGGTTAATATCTATCCATTACAGCCCAGGTTTTCTTGCTCCAGCACTGATTCCTGTGGCAGTTTCTGCTGGTGAGTCTCTGCTCTAGTGACCCGTGTCTCCCTATATTTACCTGTATGTCTCTCCGAAATTGGAAGTAGCAGCTTGTCATGTGTCCTCTCTTTTCTTATGGATCCTAGAAGAGTTGCTGATTTCTCAATCCATTAAACTTTTTACTTATTGTTAAAATGAAGTAGTGGCTTCCAGTCTCTTTGCATGTGGAGCTAGAAACTGGACATCTTTCTTAAGATTTTGAACAAAGAAATATGGAAAAAATTCCAAGTCTGTGGGAGGCAACTGAGCAAATAATTTACAGAATTCAGCTGAGGTGGCTGTGCTGGTCAGCGTGGGAGAGAATTCACAACAGAAGGAGAGGAGGGTGATCGGTTAGAGGGATGGTGAGGCTCCCTGCAACCACCAAGACTCTACATTTCCAGTTCTTTTGGCCGGGCAGTTTTATGCAGGAGCCAACCAGATCAGCATCCCTGCACAAAAATATTTTGTTTACAGAACTATTCTAATTGGCTGATAATAGTTTGCCAGTCAATAAATATTGAGATAAAAGATACTACTGAATGCAAAGCAAAGTTCTAAGGTTGGAAGTAAAGAGTGGCACAAGAAGGAGAGAACCCATGGTTTTCCATAAAATCATAGGTCCACAGATGAGAGTTGAGAAATATGTATTTGGGGATCCTTAGAATTTTGGACATAAATCAAGCCACTTTACCCAATCGTTAAATTCAAAGGTTTCTTTTCTTTTCTTTTCTTTTCTTTTTTTCTTTTCTTTTCTTTTCTTTTCTTTTCTTTAAGTAGTCTAAGTTACCTCTAAGTTTACCTCCAAGTTTACTTCAATAAACTTGATGTGTCCTTCACAAAAGTGACTATAGCTCACTTGTGTGGTATATGTTTGTGTGGCTAAAAAATCACTTTGAATTTATTTTTCTACTTCACTGAGTGCCTGTATGTGCTGGATTCTCTGTGCCAAAGATACGATGGAAAATAATCCAATTTCCAATTTCCAGAATTCAAATTATCATCACTCTATAAGTAAGTAAGAAGAGTAGGGACATACTAACACTGGAAAGATTTTGTCTCATGGAATACTAGTTGCAGATACAGAGTGGTGCTTGATTTATTTATATACTGTTTTTCCTGACCACTATTTTTATTCCACTTCTTTATGGTCCTAAGTTGCCTAATTACTCTAATTTTATGCCAGCTACTTAAGAGTGAATCTAGAAGTGGAAGGTAAAGCAGACAGTCACAAATTAGCTTCTAGATAAACATATTGCCCACTGGTGATTTTTCTTGTAAGAACCTTAGGGTATTCAAAAGCTAAGTTACCTAAGGTATTCAAAGAATAAGGTGACAGTCCAGTGACATTTATAAATAGCCATTGCATGCAATCTGTTAGGTCTTAGGAATTAAGTAACACAGTCACTCTTCTTTGCCATAAATATCAAGAGAAAACTTGATAAGTTTATAAGAAGTAAGCTTTTTAAATCTTTAAGAGAATAAGGTATTACATGGGAGGTATATCAAGGAATTATGTATTTAAAGTTTCACAGAAAGATGATACATGAGATAATGTTACTGAATTCCTCTACAGTAAATAGTGCTGGTCTTATGGATTTCAGAAAGGAAATATTTATGTGAATTAGGCTGGATAAAGATACTCCCTAGAAACACTTACCATGGTTTCTCAGCAATTTTCCTTCAGCCAGTTTCAAGTTAAAGGCAGTTTGCACTGGAAAACCTAGTAGGAGCAAGTGCCTCCCTTTATGTATATGGGTAGGCCAGTCAACCTAACACAGAAACTATGGGTTCCCAACAAGCTAGGTGAAGGATGGCTTCCACACACATTCCGATCCCAGAATGGAACATGTGGAGAAGCTTTCAGTTAGCCTGAAAGGTAAGGGTACATCTAGAAACACTTACCCTGATATCCTAGCATGTTTCCTAGAGAAGGTTTCAAGGTAAAGAAAGTTTGTGCTGGAAAACTGAGTTCGACTGAGTGCCTTCCCCTATGTATATAGGTAGGCCTCTCAACCTAACCCGGAAACTGTGTTCCCAACAAGTTATGTGAAGGGAGGCTTCCATACACATTTGTATCCCCAGAATGGAACATGTCGAGAAGAGTTCATTCAGCTAGCTTGAAGGGCAAGTGTACATCTAGAAAGATATACCCTGATTTCTCAGCAGGCTTCCTAGAGCCAGTTTCAAGGTAAAGGCAGTTTGCTCTGGAAAACTGAGTTCGAGTGAGTGCCTCCCCTTATGTTTATAGTTAGGCCTGTGAACCTACCACAGAAACTGTTCCCAACAAAGTAGGAGAAGGACAGCTTCCACACACATTCGGATCCAAAACTGGAACATGTCAGGAAGCGTTCATTTAGATACCATTAATGGCAAAGTTACATCTAGAAACACATACTCTGATTTCTCAGCATGTTTCCTAGAGAAAGTTTCAAATTAAGGCAGTTTGTGCTGGGAAATCGAGTTGGAGTGATTGGTCCCCTTATATATATAGGTAAGCCTGTCAACCTAACACAGAAAATCTACCAACAAGGTAGTTGAAGGACAGCTTCCAACACATTTGGATCCCAGATTGGAACATGTGGAGAAGCGTTCATTCAGCTAGCCAGAATAGCCATGGTACATCTAGAAACAATTACCCTGAAATAAAAATCAAGCTCTGTAAAGATGGTTTGAAGGTAAAGGAGGTTTGAGCTGGAAAACCAACTTGGAGAGAGTGCCTCTCATTATGTATTTAGGAAGGCCTGTCAACATAACACAAAAAATCTATGTTCCCAACATGGTAGGTGAAGAACAGCTTGCACACATGTTCAGATAAAAAAATGGAACATGTGGGGAAGCCTTCATTCAGCTAGACAGAAAGTGAAGGATACAAGTATAAACAACACAAATTCTCAGCAAATTTCAAAGAGCTGGATTCAAGGGAAAGGACGTTTGTGCTGAAGTACTGAGTTGGAGCGAGTGCCTCCCCTTATATATATATGTAAGCCAGTGTGGAGCCTCCCACTTGTAGCTCCTCCCCTCTCACCACCTACACAAGTGGGAACACTTGTAGTGTTTATATCTAAAATAAACTACAAAAGGAGGAAAGGTTTCTAAATAGACTGCATATAAAAGGCTGAGCCTGAAGTTCCCTTTCTATGAAAACAGAATGCCTGCGATGCTTTACCAGCATTCCTGCTAATGCCACAACCTGCACGATGAGACAGGCGCGGAAGGCAGACGAGCCCTGGCACCCAGACTTGCTTATCCAGAGGCTGCCAATTTGTGTTGTTATTCAGGTGCTTTTTCTAAGATATATCTGGTTTGGAATATTTTTCTGTTCACATGAAGATGGGCAGGGAATTTAAAAAAAAAAAACACGTGAAATTTCCCTGCCTGTACTGCAAAATGTCACCTCACAGCATGTCGCAGTACCAAGCCAAGAGATGGCTTAGGCAGGCTCTCTGCCAGCTGGTGTGGGCCTGAGATTACTTGGCTTCCTGGAGGGCCATCTTTTCCCCACACAACAAACCTCACAATTTACCCTGCAATGGCCCCAATGTTAAAGCTATATTCCTTTTGTGTTGTAGAACAGGGGTTAGCAAACTTCTTCTGTAAAAGGCTGGATATCCAATTTTAAGCTCTGCAGGCCACTTGGTCTCTACTTTAACTCCTCAACTATGCCTTTGTAGGAAGAAAACAGCCATAGGTAATACATAAGCAAATGGTTTGACTCTGTTCCAATAGAACATTATTTACAAATGGATAGACAATATATTAAGGAATGCACGTGGTTGAATGCCAATAAAACTTTATTTACAAACATGGGTGGTGGGCAGAATTTAGCCCAAGGGCCATAATTTTCTGATCCTTGAAATAACATATAGAAACTCAGGATTAATTAAAATTTCTTCTTTTACATAGTAGTGTAATATATAGAACATAGTTAAGCCTCATTTTCATACATATATTTAATTATACTCAAAATCTGTCCATGGAATTCATTCATTTCTCTAGTTATTTTTTTTTTTAAAGTATTCTTTCCAACTACATCCCAGGCATTGTGCAAGGAAAGTAGACCTACTATCAAAGTAATAAATAAAATAAATAAGGACTGGTGAACAAGACAGGCAGTCTCTGCCTCACAGAGTATAAGGTCTGGGGACTATACTCTGCAAATATTACCAAGGTCCTACTATGTGCCATGCACTCTTCTAAGAGTGATGTGTGCTGCAGGGAGCAAGACAGACAAGAACCTCTTGTGGTGTTGGCATTCTTAGTAGAGGGAGACAAAACAAATTATATGACAAACAATAAGCAATAAAAGGTCACAGTGGTAAATGTCATGAAGAGATAATACATATATTATGCTAGAAAGTCACTTAGCAAAGTGAGGAAAAGTGGTAGTTAATGGTGCCCAGAGAAGACTCTGTGAAGAAGATTTCTGAGCAAAGTCCTGAATGAAGAGAAGAAGCCATCATGCAGAGACCTGGGGCAAGGATTTTTCCTAGCTAAGTAAGCCATGTGAAGTCCCTGAGACAGGATGAGCTGCTCTGCTGGAGACATAACAAGAAGGTTAAAGCCTTTTGAATGGCTGGAATGAGGGAAAGGCGGTGAATGGTGAATCCAGAGGGGAGTGTGGAGGCAGATTATATAGGACCTCATGGTAAAGAATTTGGATTTTATTCTTACATGATGGAAAAGTGCAGGGGGATTTTAAGGAAAAGAATGGCACATTCTTTTTTATTTTAAATTACATTTAACCAATAATTACATATGACATAAATGCTACTAATGGCACAGTCAGAAGTAAGGAAGGTCTGCAATCAGCCAAGATAAGAACCTACTTGCCATGCTTCTGACACCTGAGATCCCCCAGTGGAGACAGTTTCGGGGAAGGCTTGCTCCTTCCCACAGAGAAACCTGAAAAGTTGTTAGACACCAAATGCCCAGCTTCTGGGGCCCAGAAAGGCTTTCTGACTTCTTGAATCTTTGGATTCTAAACTATAACAAGAAAACAATAAAACCTAACTATTTATTGAAAAGTTAATACAGAGGCATTAACTAAAGGGCTCCTACCTGACTTGAAAATCAGGTGTTATTCTCAAAGTTGGCAGGGAAATACTACTGAGTTTAAAAGACAATTATTCTTAGTAACCTTTCCTAGCAATTGCCTTTTTTTTTTTTTTTGCTATTTCTATGCATAAATCACATATGAATATTTTCTCCAAATTTAGTGACAATTAAAAAAAACATACTTATCAATTGTCTGCTTATTTTACACATTCTGGAAGTCCCTCGACATATTTATTTAAAACAGAGCACCTTCTCTGGTTTAGTTTTGCATAGTCACCAGCCACCAAAACAATGCATAGATAAGAAGTCACTTCTAGTTACTGAGGTTCACATGTGCAAATATTATATGTAAATATATGCCACTGTTGTCTGCGGTAAATGTTTGCCTACTGATCTGAAGTATAAAATTCTTTGTCATCCCACAGGAAGGTCAATTTCACCCTCAAGTAACTTAGAAGCAAACTTTAGCATCTGAAAGCAGTTACAAGGTCCCTTAACCTGCATTATTTTATACTTAGCACCACATACTTGAGCATTTAATGTTATTTGGAGGTTTTTTAATTTTCATATTATCATAACAGAGACACTGTTCAGACACTTATTAAACATTATCAGAGACATAAAGATGGATAAAGAGATATTTGTTACAGTCTAAGGACTCACAGTCTAAGTAGGCAAACAGCCCTCAACAAAAATACTGAAAATGACAACAGCCATACAACATGGAAATGCAGTGTTAACATGATACATGAAAGTGATAGCACAGGAGAACTTAGCCTGGGATGCTAAGTGGAGCATGGGAGTATGGGGACATTTCATGGAGAAATTGTCAACAAAGCTGACTCAATGAATAATTAAGAGGACAAATGGAGTGACTGTAGAAGTTTTTAAGATCCTAGACTAAGTACAATTTGGGTAATTACCACCTAATCTAGACCCTTTATCTTTAACATTAGGACAAAAATAATTGTAGGATGTAGTTGAAGGGGAGCAGAATAAGTCACCCTAAAAAAAAGCCTTTTTGACATAAGGATTATTTCAGGCTGATTATTTTTAAGAAACAGCGGACACAGAAAAAAACTCTGAAAACAGAGTAGAAATTACACTTTCATAAGAGAAATTTACACTTATAAGGGAAATTTCCATTTGTAAGGGTGTCTACCTTTCTGTACCATGAAAAGGAGGGTGACTAAACCTCTAGCAACTCTATCAATGAAAAGACATGGACTTAAATCTTCATAACAACCATACCTTTGTTTACTGTGCTTTGCCTGAAAACCAGGCTCTCCTCACCAAATGCCTTTTTTTGTCTTTAGCTGGAAACAGTATTTAAGGTGGCAGGTTGGGTCATTCTGGGGAGTTACTCAGTTTTCCTGGGTATCTCCCATGTATACGGAAGGTATACCAGTTATTAAATTTATATTTGTTTTTCTCCTGTTAATATGTTTTTTATTACAGAAGGATCTTAGCCATGAACCTGGAAGTGTAGAGAGAAAATAACTTTTCCTCCCCCATGTAGTCCTTGCTTAAAAGACAACTTAAAATCTACTTAGGGAGGTAAGGTATATAATCCAAAACGTTAATGACATATAGTAAAGTGTAGATTGCAACACAGAGACAATGCATCCATTTATTCAATCAGCAAATAATTATTATCTATCTGCTATGGATCATATACTATTCTAGGCCCTGAGAAAATGACAGCCTAGAATGGAAGCCACATTCTAATGGATAGTAATATGAGTAAAATATGTGTAATACAAATATAGTCTTTAAAAAGACTATCATCATCAGCAACATATTTCATGTAATGGCATGTTAAATCCTAATTCTCTGAAGCAAGAATATAATGAGACTACACAGCAAGAGGATGCTGTTAGTCCAAAAATGGTGTCAATGGAAAAACTCTCTAGTGTTCATATGACCTCTCTGATGACAAAAAGAGTGGGAAAGCATTCTCCCTCCTTGCACGATGAACACAATGTCATTCAGCACATATTCTATGCACACATTCTTAGAATATATTCTATATCCTAGGGACATCAGATTCTATGGCTCTGCTCTGGCACTCGAATATCAGCAGGCTGTGTACTGGCAGCTCTGTCTAAAAGGAGGGAGCTTGGCTGAAAATCCTGGAGGCAGAGCCAAGACCCCTTCACTGGACTATGTGACTATGCAGGCATCAAAGGTATCCGCCACAGATGGGAAAACCACAGGGGGCTAAAACAGAAAAGCAAACAGATGGAGGATGTCATCTGGTGACTGACAGCACTTTGTAAGTACATGTGAAATATCAGCTGGGAACTCTCAAACCAATTGGGAAGACTTTGCAAAGAGGTGGAAACCCTGCAGTGGGTGGAGACATAAGTGAGGAAATCAAAAGTATTACATAATTTTCCCTTGCCTTTTAATGAGAGAAATTCCTGATAATTGGCAGGTATGCTGCTTGCTAAGTCAGTTTTTAGAGGCAGCTATGAAAGTTAGAAAGAGCTGAAACAGAATTAATTTATTATATTTAAGAAAGAGAAAGGATTCAAGGAAAGATCTGGAAATGGAGGACTGGAACTAGAGAGGTTTAGAGAAGAGTCAAAAGAGAGAGAAAACGTGTGGCTCTGTGGCTGTGAGGAACTTGGGAATATAGATCAAGTCCACAGGTTTGGTGAGAAATGGTGTTTCCTGTCCTGTGAGATAAAAATCCCTCTTATTGTTTTCAGTAAAATATACGCTTGGGGGCAAGTGGCTTCTTTAGAGTGAATGAGAAAAATCATTGGCCCCTACTCCATGTGTGGGAATAACTACCTTCTGGGTTCCTTTGACTGTTGATGTGAACACAAAGTCACCTATTCCATGTTGGTTTCCACACTAGGTGAGAGCCTCCCTCGGGCTGGGGCTATGCCGGCCATTGGTCACTCTGTCCCCTCTTCCTGGCACATAGGAGGCAACTGACAAGTATTTGTGATTCAGCTGTCTGGCTGACTCACTCACCTTTATCCTTGATGAAGGGATCTAAAGACAGGAAAGTATTATTCTCTCTTTGAGGTTTTCATGTGTTGATCTTGCCTAGGTCCCAAAACCTCACTTTCTGGAGAGACACCTAAGAGACTCAGAGTCCACAGATTTCAAAGCAAATCCCAGAAGTGGCAGCGGAACAGAACCTAACGCTCCCAGCCACTCACGAGCATTGTTGTGGTTGAAGAACCATCCAAGAAACACTGCAGAAATACTTTTCAGGGTGAGGTTACTTGTTAATTCCACAGTGGAGGTAACTTCTACAAATACTCAAGTTAGAAAAGTAAACAAGCAGCTGGAGAAAGTACCCAGCACACGTGCAGATGCCAGCACTCCCTTCCCACCAGGATGGAGGAAGATTTCCACTGGAGACCAAGTGCAATGAGATTTTATTACAGGAATACACATATAGACCACTTTGCATCTACCGTCTCCTTTGCTTTTTTCCCTACATTAAGTCTTAATCCCTAGAGGAGAGAAAAACACAATGGCTTCTCTGCCCTAACTTTTCCAAATTCAAGAAAAAATACATATTTTACATGTTCTCCAAAACTCAGAACTAGTATGTATTTGAAAGGAATGGCTGGAATCCCCATTTGAAGACTCTTGTATCCAGTAGCACTTGAGTGGTGGCTAATCCTTGTAGCCAAAGTTGATAAGTGCCCTCCATTGAGCAGTGGCTTGAAAATACAGGACTTTCTGTGATTTTGCATTTGTGATTAGAAATATGTGACAACCTATTGTCAGAGATGGGGAGGAGGGGGCGGATCAATCACAAATATTGCAAACTCAGATAAAAATATGGAAATAGGATCCCTGAATTTTTCTAAAATCTACCACTTTTTGATTTTTACTCTTGTATTCATACTCTGTGTTAATCTAATTTTTTCTCTTTCCCCCTGCGAGGATGGATGAACTTTTCTATAGTGGTTAAGGTGGGGGGCAGATTGCTTTCTTTTTGTTTTTATTTCTTATTTATGCCATTAAACAAGCTTGGATTACATTGGAAAAGACATTCAATTGTTCTAAGTTCAGTGTCCTCATCCATAAAATGAGGGTGATAATATAGTACCACTTATATAAGGGAGATGTGAAGATTAAATGAGATAATAAATACAGAGTGCTGAGCAAAGTGTCCAGAGCATATCAAGTGCTCTAAATGTTCATTCTTGTTGTCTTTAAACGTGAGTTCTCTTTCTTGTGCGCTACCTCTAAACTTGTTTAACTGAATTTTATGACCTAACTCTATTCCCAATCATTTCTTAATTGTTTAAAATCACTTCTGAACTTCTTGAAAATAAGAATATTTAAGAAGTACATTTTAATGTAGGAAGGTAATCATGTTCACAATGATAGTTCGCATAAACAGCTCTGGTTTCCTTGAGGGCAGGGACTTCAGTGGTTTTCCTCACTGCTACATCACCAGCACCTGAAACGGTGAGTGCCTGACACATCAAAGGTGCTCAATAAATATCTGTTGAACAATTTAGTAAAAAATATATATATACTACTTCACAGAGACAATAGTAGGGCAGATATATAAACCAGTCACATTTGGTAGTACGAAGAGAATATTATTCCTTGGAAACCATTGTAGCAATGTGGATGCCATTTATGTCTTCATCACCATGACTTGTTCTCTGACTCATTTCTGGCCAATTCAACTTAGAAGACCTTATTTTCAAGAGCTTCTTTTATGCCTGGACTTGTGGCATATATCACTCCATTCTGTTTCCTGGATTGGGGAGATAAAGTAGCCAGTTTTTGCTTCTGATAAAAAAGAACTGAAACACTCTACTATTAATCTTACATGAAACATACAGCTTGGCATGATTTGCACATAAGCAAAGAAAACTTATTTTATTTATTTTTTTTCCAGTACTAATTCTACTTCCCTTCAGGATCCAATAAGATTAAGAATCTAGCCATTAAATTACAAAATAAATTCCAGTGCTACATAAAACATGTGAAAATATAATGGCTTGAGCCAGGCTCTTACTTCATAAATTGACAAGAAAGTCTGGTCATATTAATGGCCATCTTAAATGAAGTACCCATTAATCCAAAAATTTACACTTTCTTTTTCACTGAATATGTGTGTTGGTTCTTTCCTCTTTATCTTTCTTTTATAATTAGTAAAATCTTTAAAGGGGAGAATTGTGACAAGTAAAGGAAAGCTGGTATAGAAGATAACCATACATGAATGAAAAATTAGAAAAGACTGTCATAGCCATTTCATTCTCTACAGCTAAATGTACCCCTACTTGTGATATATACAGATGGATCATTTTTAGCTCCTGAGGCACCAAACAGCCTGCATATTTTGCAACACGTTTCCCAAATTTGTATCACATTCACCTTCACTGTATTTATCAAAACTGCATACATGCCCCTTATACTATTGTTCACCTAATATTTCCTTACCTCAAATTTTAAGCTTTCTATGTATCTTAGATTTACTTTAAACAAGAGTATCTGGGAAAACAAGCATGTGTGCTTTTTCCTAATGTATATTAAACACTGAATATTAAAATAAGTGCCTGTCTATTCACCACCCATCAAATATTTCATGTCCCCCGTGGGATGTGTACCAAACTTTAGGAAACATGACTGAGTGCTATCAGCAGCAGAGTCATCCTTTCCTGAGAACTGAATGAAGAAACACCTCCTGTTAATATATTTGTGGAAAAGACTATTGTAGATGCTGCTGTGCCTCAAGATCAGTTGGCATCACATCCAGAGCATTTGGGGATGGTTTCCATTGTGTAATCAAATTAAAATTACAAAAAACAAAAAAGCTTTTGAATAAAGGTGTCTGCACTTACACTGCCAGAGAGCATGTGAAGGACTTCCCTACATCCCAGCCAGGAAGCCACAGAGGGGGACTGGCAGCCCTGTTTGAAATGCTGTCTACTGACAGAAGTGCCCAAGTGAGGGTCTGAAATGGAAACTAATGATTGACCAAGAGTTTCAACATCTCTTCTCTCGATTCTCACAATGGAAATAAAAGTGAAGTTATTTAGTGTCTGAAGAGTAACTCTTCACTCCTTCTCAGTCTTGTATTTAGAAGAGTGTTGCAGAAACAGTAAACAAATTTCTTCTCCAGAGTTGCATTCCCCGTGGGGAATTTACATTCCTTCCTGACATACCTTAAGGAACTATAAAAACACATCAGCTCAAAGAGGAAAATGAGAGTTAATATTTAAAGGAGCAGTTAGGAATCAACTACCCCTCAGATTAATAATAGTTAACATTTATTGAGTACCTAAGACATGCCCAGGACTGTCTAATCACTTCATTGCATTATCTTTTCTGTTACAATCACAATAATTCAATGTGTAGGAACTCTTATTACCATCACTTTACAGAGGAAAACAAACTTAGAGAAGTTTCAGACAGAACTCAAACCCTGGGTTTTCTGACTCCAGAGATGAAGCTTTTACCCACTACATACAACCAGTAAATACCCTCAGTCAGTTCTTTGAGAGCCTCAGCTGAAATCCCAAATTAATTATCTTCTTGATTTTTAACATACATTTCCTTATTTATTAACCAATAAGAAGAACAGAACTTGACAGCAAATTAGAATAAAGGAAAGTTGTGATAGTTGGAAATGAAAGCTATCAAGAAAAGTTAAAGATTCTATTTACTGTATGTCAATCACTTTACATATATTATCAAATTTAACACTTAAAACAAGCATATCATACCCATTTCACAGATGAAGAAAGCAGAGATTTAAAAAATAAGAAACTGTAAGGTACTGGGTTCAATCCCCAGTACCTCCATTAACAAAAAGAAAAAAGAAAAAGAAAAAAATAAGAAATTTGACCAAAGTTACATAGAAGGGGCATTTTTAATCAGGCCTTCTGACTGTAAGGCCCATCATCTTAATTAACATGCTAAAGGAAATTCTTCAAAATAGGTAAAAAGAATAATTTTCAAGGTATTTATATGGAGGACTTTGGCCAGTACTCATCGTCACTGAGAGAAAAGGACATTAATTCATTGTCCTCAAAATTGGATCCTGGGCTAGCAGCATCAGCATCATTGGGGATCTTGTTCATCTCGTAAAACGTCAGGTCCCACCCAGAACCACTGAATCAGAATCCAAAGTGTGGGACCCAGCTTCTTTTTAACAAGTCTTGTAGGGAACTCTGATGCTCATCCAAGTTTGAGAACCACTGGCTTGAATCATTACTCCCTCACCCTGGTAGCATCTTAGGATCACTTGAGAATTTTACTTAAATAAGATGCTTGGGCTTGTTCCTAAAGACTGATTCAGTTGATCTGGGTGGCAGCATAGACAAAGGTATTTTAGGAAATGTACTAGGCAGTTCTGACACGCAGCATGGCTGGGAAAGCAATGGTTTCACATTGAAAGAGCTAACCAGGAAGAAAGGCTGTGAAAAGAGCTGGACTGGTTCTGTACAAAGAAAGAGTAAACTTACTTGGATAGGCCTAAAAACATTTCTGGAGAGTTATTTAGTTCTAGGATTGGAAAACAATGACTTTAGTGACTTTAAGGTGTTATATATTTAATTTCTAAAGCATTTAAGGACACAAAGATGACCACATATTAAATAAACTGAACCCAAGAGGTTAAGCATCTCCATGGTTCACATTGTTTTATTGTTGAAGAACTGTATCTCCTATTTTATGTTTTTGAAGCCTTTAAAGAATAAAATATTTATGTCTTGATCACTTATGAGAACAATGTTGACTCTCATCTAATAATTTACAATTGCTTTTATGATGACATTTTGTCTCTGATCTCATAAAGTGTTCTTATTTGTTCCTCCCAAAATAAGCAGTCAGTGCCTGTGTTATCTCTAAGTGCTCCAATATTTGATTCACCTGGGATGAAGGAATGACTGAGAAAACTGCAGTGACAGGTCATCTTTCCCAAATAAATGACAAACGCTTAGAGTTACTGGTTGTAACCCACAATATATAACCTACATGGATTCTACACCTTCCGCAAGGAAAGCATGGACTATTTTCTTGTATTAAATTGCCACCATATGTCTATAGCAAGACTATTCACAATAGCCAAAAGGTGGAAACAACCCAATTGTCCATCAACAGATGAAAGGATAGACGAACCATGGTGCAACCTTATAATTGAATATTATTCAGTCACAAAAGGAATGAAGTACTGATATATTCCACAACATGGATGAACCTTGAAAACATTATGCCAAGTGAAAGAAGCATGTGACAAAGGTCCTATATTGTATGATTTCACTTATATGAAATATCCAGAGCAGGTAAATCTGTAGTAGAGACAGCAAGTAGATGACTGGCTTTCCAGGGGCTGCAGGTAGAGGGGAGTAGATACTGGTAGTGAGTGCTTAATGAGTACAGGGTCTCCTTTCAGGCTGATGAAATGATTTGGACCTAGATAGTGATGATGATTGCACAGCTTTGTGTACTTAAAAGCCCCTGAGCTGTATGCTTTAAAATAGTTATTTTTTAATGTTATATGATTTCTCCTCAATAAAAAATACTTTTCAAAATAAGTGGCACTATATCTCTAAAAAGCATATTTGGCATCTGTATTTTCTTTAGATAACCATTATGCACTGGAATAAAACATGTTTTTTTTTTTTTACTTTTATTTTAAAATATTGATTAAACAGGAAACTGCAAAAGTAGTAATCAAGAGGACCCATGTACTCTTCACTCTGTTTCCCCACTGGCTGCATCTTACATTATTATAGTATAATATTACAATCAAGAATTGGACATTGCTACTATGTGCATGGATAGTTCTGTGTCATTTTTATTGTGATATTCTCTTTATTGTAGTCTGGAATCAAACCCACAATATTTTCAAGGCATGCTCATATTTCTTTCCTCCAGGTGGTACAAACTCGGTGATTCAATTTACACCATTACCCCAGACCTAGACTTAGCTGAAAGCAAGCCTTTACTGGGCTTTTTCCATTTTATTAAGTGTATAGATTTGTATAAGCATGACTGCAATCACGAAACAGAAATATTCCACCAGCACAAACATCTCCCTTATGCTATTTCCTCACAGTCGTGCTCACATTCTCTGCTCAACACCATCCCTAACCCTTGGCAGCCACTAGTCTGTTTTCCCATTTCTATAACTCTGTCATTTCAAGAATGTTATATAAATATGGCACAACATTGTAAAATGATTATAAATCAATAAAAAATGTTGCAAAAAAGAATGTTATATAAAGGGAATTATGTTGCTTGTGATCTCTTGAGATTGGCTTTTTTCATTCATTGTAATGTCCTTGAAATCCATCCAAGTTGTGCAGGCATTCCTTATCACTACTGAGTAATATTCCATGGTATGGATGTACCACAACTTGTTTAACTGTCACCTCCCAAGGGACAGTTTGGTTGCTTCTAGTTTGGGGCTATTACAAATAAAGCTTCTACAAATAACTGTGTACAGGTTTTTGTGTAGACATAAATTTCCAATAAATGTGCAATAAATGCTCAGAAATACTATTGCTGGATTTTATAATAAATGTATATTTAGCTCTTTTAAGAAACTGCCAAACCAGCAATATATGAGAGATCCAGTTGCCCCACGTCCTTCCCAAATGCTGATTTGGTATTGTCACTATTTCTTATTTCAGCTGTTCTAAGAGGTGTGGCTTAATATATCATTGTTATCTAAGTTTGTATTTCACTAATGGCTAGTGACATTAAACATTTTTTCATGTACTCATTTGCCATAATGTACTCCTGTCAGTGAAATTTCTCTTCTTTTCTATGCTCATATTCTAATTAGATTATTTGCTATTTTTATATTAATTTTTGAAAGTTCGTTATATATTTTAGATGTGAGTCTGCTGTCAGATATATCACTTGCAAATATTTTCTCTCAGTCTGTAAGTCTTCTTTTGTCTTTTCAATTTTCTTAATAAGGTTTCCAAGAGCAAAAGTCTATAATTTTGATAAAGTTTAATTTATCATTTTTTGTGTGAATAATGCTTTTTGTGTTGTCCTTAATAAATCTTCACTTTAGGTACTGAAAATTTTCTCCTATGTCATTTTCAAAATGTTTATAGTTTTACATTTCACATTTAAATGTATTAATCAGTTTAAGTTAATATTTGTATAACATGTGAGGCTTAGGTTGAAACTTTTTTTTTTTTTTTTTTTTTTTTTGCTTGTGGACATCCAATTGCTCCAGCACTGTTTATTAAAAGGTTTATTCATTTTTCATCGAATTGCTTTTGCATCTTTAGAAAAAAATCAGTTGACTGTATTTGTCTGGGTTTATTTCTAAGTTCTTTATTCTATCCAAGTGATCTCTGGGCCTCTTCTTTCACCAGTACCACTGCAGTCTTGGTTTCTGTGGTACATCATCATTCTTGAACTCAGGTAGAGTGAGTTCTCCCACTTTATTCTTCTTTTTGAAAATTGTTTAAGCTATTCTAGTTCCTTTGCTTTTCAATATAATTTTGTCTACGTCTATAAAAAATCTTCCTGAGATATTTATAGGATCTGTATGTTCATTTGGGGAGAATTGACATCTTTGCAATGCTCTACTATGTTGAGTCTTTCAATCAATGGACATGGTTTGTTTCTTCATTTGATTTATTTCATCAGTGTTTTGTAGTTTTCAGCATACAAGTCCTGCGTGTTTTATTAAATTTACAACTAACTTTGAATGGATATAAATGGTATTTTTGTATAACTTTGGTTTCTACATTTTCATTGTTAACATTCAGAAACATAATTGATTTTTGAATGTTTATTTTATATTCTAAATTCCTGAACTCACTTTTTAGTTCTTGAAGTTTTTTTGTAGATTTCCTTGAATTTTGTACATAGACTATCATGTCACTTGCAAATAGGGACAGCATATTTCTTCCTTTCTAATTTATGTCTTTTATTTCCCTTTCCTGACTTCTTTCCCCAACTAGAACTTCTCCATAATCTCTTTTAGAAAACAGAGGAGGAGGCACCCTTCTCAAATCATTCCATGAAACCACTATTACCCTGAAACTGAAGTAAGACAAAGATAGTACAAAAATTATAACTTCAGACAAATATTCCTCATGAATATACAAGCAAAAATTCTTAACAAAATATTAGAAAGTAAAATCCAGGAACATATAAAGAACATGTGGAGTTTATTTCAAGGATACAAGTCTGGCTCAATATTTAAAAATCAATCAGTATAATCTACCATATCAACAGGCTAAAGAAGAGGAATCATCTGATCACATCAACTGATGCTTAAAAAGTATCTGACCAAGTGTGACACCCATTCATGGTACAAACTCTCAGAAAACTCAGAAAACTAGGAATAGAAGGAATCATCCTCAACTTGATATTTATGAAATCAATAAATTATAGATCAAATGAGATCAAATTAGATCATATCCTGTGTTATGAATAAGGCCCTATTATAAGGACTAAGGATCCACTATGTCACTGTACACATGTGAAAGTCCAGTAAACTCCATTACTTATTATGAGTCCATCAGTAAAAGTAAATTTATAAATTCTACAATCAATCCATGGGGATACTGGCTCAAAATGTATTTCATCCCTTGATTTGGAAAGTCTACCTTAGAAACAAGGTAGGATCCTTGGGTTTTAATCCCCACTCCTTCTTTCATCCATTCATTCAGCAAGTATCTATTGAGGCTATCCTGAGGCACTGCTCAAGGCATTGCAGTTAGAGCATGAAACAAACATAAACTTTGGTGACACCACACAGCTTACACTCTGATGAGGGGGGACAGAAAAAAAAAACAATTATTAATATATACCACACTGTATATTATAAGGTGATTACTGTTATTAGAACAAAAAAGTAGGAATGTAAGAGAGGGAATACTGTGGTAGTGGTGGATCTAAATAGGAAAAGTGATCTATGAGCAAATATTAAAAGAGATGAGTGTGCTAAGCAAAATAATGGCCCTCCTCCCAAAGATATCCACATCCTAAATCCTGGAACCTTAAGTGTGTTTAACTTACATAGCAAAAGGGAATTTGCAGATATTAACAAGGTTACCAACCTTGAGATGAAGAGATTATACAAGTGGGCCCAATCTAACCACACTGGGTTCTTAAAATCAAAGCACCTTTCCCAGCTATGGTCACAGGGATATGCGACTATGGCAGATGGATCAGAGAGATGCTATTATTTTTGCTTTGAAGTTGGAGAAAAAGCACCAAAAGCCAATGAATGTGGGTGACCTCTAGAAGCTGGAAAAGGAAAGGAAATGGATTTGCCTCTACAGCCTCCAGAAGAGAATACAGACATCCCAACATCTTAATTTTAGCCCAGTGAGACCTGTGTCAGACTTGCGACCTACAAAACTGTAAGATAATAAATTTGTGTTGCTTTAAATCACTAATTTTGTGATAATATTTTACAGCTGCAGTAGAAAATTAATACAGTGAGGGAGTATCTTGCTTATTAAACAAGGAGCAGTGGGGAGGTCTGTGAGTCTGGAGAAGTGCAGTATTAGAAGATGAGGTCAGAGTGAAAGAGTGGAGGTAGATTATGAATGGCCTTGGAGGCCTGTGTAATAACATTGATTTTAACTCTGAGGTCGGAAGCCATTGTGAAGTTTTAATCAGAGGAATGTGATGTCTTACGTCTTAAAGGGATAGCTACTTTGTATGAGGGCAAGGATAAAAGCCTAGAGCCCAGTGAGTAAGCTCTTTCAGTGACCCAGGTGATGGCGGCTTTGATGAGGGCAAAGGCTATGGGGATGGGTAGTCAGGCAAATATTCTGAAGCTGAGTTCAGAAGTATTTCCTTGGGGCTTGAATGTTGGGTGTGAGAGAGGTCTGAGCAAATGAGAAGTTAAGTTTGTTAAATGAGATGGAGAAAACTATGAACAGACTTAGAAAAGAGAAAGAATAGGAGCTTAGTTTCAGATATGTTAAATTTGAGGAACTTACTGAAGAGACATTTAGTAAGCATCTGAATAGATGACCCTAGAGTTAGTGGAATGACCCATAATGGAAATGTAAATCTGGGTATCATCTGGGAGGTTCAGGAGGTGAGAGACATGAGAAGCAGAAGCTTTGAGAATAGAAGTAACCACCAAGGGAGTGAGGGGAGCTAGGGAAGAGAAAAGATTGGACTCGAGTGTCAAGAGATTAGGAATATGAGGAGGAATCCACAAAGCAGCCTGAAGAGAAGAAGTAGCCAATGAAGTCGGAAAGAAGCGGGCAAGTGTGTGTCCTGGAAACCAATGAAGTATGTTTCAAGGAGAAGGATGATCAATGACAAATGTAGCTTTCAGATCAACTAATATGAGGACTAAGAATTGACCAGTGGTTTAAGCAACATGAAGGTGATAGATGCCCTTGAAAAGAGCAATTTCAGAAGAATAGTGGGAATGTAGGCTACTGATTTGAAACAGAGTTGATTTAAGAATGATTGGCAAGTGAGGAATTGGCATTAGCAAATGATGATAACCTTCTCAAGAAGATATGCTGCAAATATCTACATAAGTTTCAAAAAGGAAAAACCCATAAAATTATTTGAAAAGGTCTTGCACTACAGTTTCTGCTAGTGTCATGGGAGAATGAGGGCACAAATTTAGCCTTCCACCAGTGCTGGTATGAAACATGCTAACCTGGAGACATTGAAATTTTAGATATTGGCTTTGATCTTACTTTTATACCTTGTTATGCCAATAGAAGAAAACATATCCTTAGGTTAGAGAAAGCCTTTCTAATTTAAAATCTAGAATCATTTTTAAATTGTAAAAAAAATATATAATAATCATTTTGTCTACCTAAAAATATGTCTAAATACCAAATTAAAAAGAAACAAGGAGACAGACTGGAACTCGAAATTTGTAGATACTGACAAGTATATATAGAATAGATAAACAAGATTATACTGTATAGCACAGGGAAATATATACAAGATCTTGTGGTAGCTCGTAGTGAAAAAGAATGCAACAATGAATATATGTATGTTAATGTATAACTGAAAAATTGTGCTCTACACTGGAAAATGACACAACATTGTAAACTGATTATAACTCAATAAAAAAATTATTGAAAAAGAAAAGAAAGAAACAAGTAGCAAAATCAAAAGACAAATGATAGAGGAAAAATTAATCTCAATTCATAGTGTAAAAGACAAATGTCAAAACAATCTTGAGAAAGAAGAACAGAGCAGGAGGTATCATACTCTCTGACTACAAACTATACTACAAAGCTACAGTAGTCAAAACAGTATGGTATCTGCACAAAAACAGACACGTAGATCAATGGAAGAAAATAGAGAGCTTACATATTAACCCACATATTTATGGTCAACTAATCTATTACAAAGGAGGCAAGAATATGCAATGGGGAAAAGATTGTCTCTTCAGTAAGTGGTGCTGGGAAAACTGGACAGCTACCTGTAAAAGACTGAAATTAAAACATTCTCTGACAGCACGTACACAACAAAACTCAAAATGGATTAAAGGCCATTCACCATAAAACTACTAAAAGAAAACATAGGCAGAACACTCTTTGATATAAATCATAGCAATACTTTTTTGGATATGTCTCCCCAGGAAAAGGAAACAAATCAAAAATAAACAAATGGGACCTAAGTAAACTTTAAAATTTTTTGCACAGTAAAGGAAACCATCAACAAAATGATGTCAACCTATTAAATGGGAGAAAATATTTGCAAATGATATGACCAACAAGGGGTTAGTATCCAAAATATATAAACAGCTCATACAAATCAATATTTTAAAAAACAGATAATTAAAAATTGGACAGAAGATCTGAACATATTTCCAAAGAAGACACACAGATAGCCAACAGACATATGAAATGATGCTCAACATTGCTAATCAGAGAAAAGTAAATCAAAACCATAATGAGATATCACCTCACAACTGTCAGAATGGTTATCATCAAAAAAGACCACAAATAACAGATGTTGGTGAGGATGTTGAGAAAAGGGAACCCTTGTACACTGTTGGTGGGAATGTAAATTGGTGAAGCCACTGTGGAAAACAGTATGGAGGTTCCTCAAAAAACTAAAAATAGGACTGCCATTTGATCCAGAAATTCTACTCCTGGGTATATAAGTAAAGAAAACAAAAACACTAATTGGAAAAGATACATGCACCCCAATGTTTATAGCAGCATTATTTACAATAGCCAAGATATGGCAGCAATGTAAGTGTCCAACAATAGATGAATGGATAAAGAAGGATGTGATTTATATATATAAAATGGAATGCTACTCAGCCATAAAAGAGAATGAAATTTTGCCATTTGCAACAACATGGATGGACCTGGAGAGTATTATACTTAGTGAAATAAATCAAACAGAGAAAGACAAATATTGTATGTTATCACTTATATGTGGAATCTAAAAAAAATAAAGCAAACATGAATATAACAAAACAGAAACTGACTCATAGATAAAGAGAACAAACTGGTGGTTACCAGTGGGTAGACAGAATGGGGAGGGGAAATTCAGAGATAGCGAACTAAGAGGTACAACTACCATGTATAAAATAAATCAGCTACAAGGGCATATTGTACAGCACAGATAATATAACCAATACTTTATGATAACTTTAAATGGAGCACAAACTATAAAAATTTAGAATCACTATGTTGTGCACCTGAAATTAATGTAATATTGTAAATCACATATATTTCAATAAAAAATTAAAATCAAAAGGAGAAATTTCCCCAAAAAGGCAAATTAAGTTTACACCAAGAAATTAGCCTAAACAATCATAATGGCATAAATTCAAAGTTAGACAATACCAATTTGCAGGCAATTTTATGAAGAAACTGACGGTCTTACATATTACAGGTGAAAGTGTAAAATAGTGTAACTCCTATGAAGAGAAATTTGGCAATTTTTATTTAATTATAAATGCATTTATCCTCTGACCCAAGACTGCTTTGAGGAATTATCCTACAGAAGCATATGTATAAAATGAAATGATGTATGTGCAACTATTCACTAAAACCTTGTTTGTAATAGAAAAAAATGCAAATGTTATCAAACTCAAACTTATACCTGTGAACCCTCCACCCAAGGGAGCAGCATACAGCAACTCAAAGCAAGGAGGGGGCGCTTTGTGCGTGGCCCTGGGAAGCGCTCCAGGATAAATCACTAACTGCATCAAAAAAAAGTCATAAAAAAGGGTACATAGTATGATATCTTTTATTTCTAAAAGGAGGTGTGACTATAGTCGACATGGACAGGGGCTGGAGAGGGACTTCTTAATGCTGTTACAGTTGGATTTTTTAATCATGTGAATGTGTAAACTATCCAAAGCAAAAAGAAACATAATAAAATAAAAGCAAAGAAGAACTGGAATCAAAGCTTGATTCACTTATAGACTATGTAACCTTGAACAGTAACTTAACCATCATCCTGAGCTTGGTTTCTTAATCCACAAAACTGGAAAAACAAACCTTGTTTATCTCATAATTTTTTCTTTTTATAAATGATGTAAAACATGTGAAAATGCTTTTGAACCATGGAATGGCATGAAAGGAAGACACATTATTTTTTCTTTTCAGTTTTCTTAAAATGAGTTGCTAGCAAACATACAAAACAATGCATAATCTAACAAGTCAATGGACACAGAGCCCTCTAATTTTCAGTGTAAGTTCTTTACGCATTCTTCTCACTCGTCATTCATTCTTCCAAAATTCTGTTTCACTTGTAAAAGCTTTTCTCGAGGCCTAGATGCAGTTACAGAACAAAACAGGGAAAACAGATTGGAGTCCCTGGAACAACAGCCCCTCCAAATTCTTCCCTCTGGGGTGCCCCTCAATTGCCTCACTTCTCTTGGTGGCTAGGTGCTTATGGAGATACCCCTGGCCTCCTGTCCTGCTGCCACTCAGAGAATCCCCTGCTACCCACTGTAGCACCATATTCTTATTTCTGTCTACAACTTTTGCTATCTCATCTGTCCCCTCTCCAGCCAAATTTGCTACTTCCAGGCACCCACGTGTGAGGAAGGCAACCAGGTGCAGGGGTCAGGAATGAGCCATGGGAACAGCTCCTCAGATTGGCCTCCCACATGCTGAAGCTTCTCCTGCTTCCATTGGTCTCCACCATGTAGAGTGGGAATTCCTCCTACTGGGGAGGGCCTGGGACTCGTAGGGCCCAGGCACACCAGTGATTATATCTTGCCATAGCCTGATGAGTGGGATTTTTCCCTTAAGATCTCCTGCATCTGTTCCCGCAAAGGAACTGCACTTCACATAAAGGATAAATTTCTATCATCCCCCCACCTTATTTTTGGTTAGCAGTGAGCGGGCTTGGTGTCCCCATTTATCATAACCCCAGCCTCACTCCCTCCCTGTCCTTTCACCTGTGTTCTGTCTAATTTCACAGTTGATGGAACCAGGCCTCCCTGTTTTCCTCCTGCAAGTATCACCAGCCTGTGGAAGTTTCCTCTACAGACACAGCTCTCAATTCTGGCCAATTCTTCATTTAAAATGAATGATTCTGGGGCAGCTACAAACACTGTAGACATTTTCTAAGATCATTGCTATGCAAAATTACAATTTCAGAACAGTAATCCCCAGCCTTGGTTAATGAGTATCAGGTTTCCCAAAAGACAACAGCCTCGAATTGACCAAAATTCCCTCTAAGAATATGTTTTCATTCATTTTAAGGATGACTGTCACATGACACCCTAAGACCCACTATAAGCAAAGTGACAATGTCCCTCAAATCCCACACAGGTACTATTACATATCTTGCAGTTACAGGGTCAGTCAGAAGTGAGAAAGAATGTTAATAAAACATTTTAAAAATCAAACTAATAAAGGTTTTAACATCTAAATTATTCAAGTCAATTTCTAAAAGGAAAGATCATAAAACCCATAAGATAAACACATTTGTAAACAGCAGAATTTAAAGAAATATACACATTACTTTGATGAATCCTGTATTAAAAAGAGGAAAAGCACAGATACACACCACACCAGACAGTCACACAACAAGGAAAGGAAAAGCCACCATCTCTAATACCAATGGGATACGACGTGTGATCCAAGGGTACAAGGCTCACTAACACTTGAGAATTCAGAAATGCACAGCCATCTGCTGAATTACTTTTTGCTTGTCTGGAGCTCAGTTTGGTCAAAGTCTCTGTTTTTCATGTATACCCAAAGTCCCCACTAAGAACTGAGACCAAAGAATTACTGTGGTTTCCCTACAAAGTTTCAATAACTGCCACAGAACATTTCTAGGTTACACTGGAAATCATTTGCTATAAATATTTCCTTGTGTCTCTGTCTTCCACTCAGCTGAATAGATCTCTTTTCTTTCTGATCTTTAGCTATTGCTGAAGTGTTACCTGCCTGTCCTTATAATGCTTCCTGGATGCCATGTCCTGTAACCTTGTGCTGTGACCTCAGCTTGACAGCTGTTCTGGTGGCTTTTGGCTGAGGCTGTTGCATTTACTCACCAAAAGCAGCAGACTGTTGGTGCCCCTCACTTGTTGTGTGCCTGTGCCCCTGGCTGGTGGCCTCCTCACAGGCTGCTCTGTCAGTTTCACTAGGTGACAGGTCCTGAGGGTCACTTTTCTAGGCTGCACGATGTTTCTGAAATCTCCTCAGCAAGAGAGCAAGTGTCACTGCCCTGAACCTCCAGACCTCGTGCTCATGACCCCCAAATGGATCCATTTTCTTCAAATAGCCACGGCAGTGAGGATAATTATATCCATGTGATTCTAGGTGAATTATGAACACAAAATACAGGTTAGGTCCCCTTGTACACTTAGTCTAATCTTCAGATAGTTATTTTAAAAATAAAATTTTAAAAAGAATATTTAGAATATCATTTGAGTCATTTTAGAGGCTCAAAAAACATAACTTTAAACAAGGGAAATTTTAAAAGAATGTAAAATTTTGACACAGAATGATCTAAAATAAATCCCTTTATTTTGCAGACGAGGAAACTATAACTCAAGGATTTCCCCAGGTCACAGTGGCTTTCAACTAGAAGTCAGCTGACACACTCTCATGATATTTTCACTGTACTTTTATAATTTGTATGTTGAAGGGCAGGCTCCAAATCAGGATTTCAGTAGCCAAGCACCAAAAGCAAATTTTATTTTTCACTTTTAATCTTTACCACTGAAGTCTATTTAATAGAATCTTCTCTCCCTTCCTTTTCTTCACTGTCTTACCTGATTTTCACAAAAATTACCTTCCAATCCCATCGTAGGGTTGTTTGACACATTCAGGGGGTTGGAGATCTTCAGGATAAGTTCCTACATGGCAAACCAAGTAAAACATGACTATAAATCATCACGGCTATAAAAGCCAGCCTGCATACCCACAGCCTGAGAGGAATCTGAGCAGGAAAAAGAAATGAGGCAGAAGATCCATATGGAGCCAGGCAAGGATGGACGGTAACATGACTGGTTATTCTATTTACATCCCTCTACATCCAGGCTGTGTGTGTGTGTGTGTGTGTGTGTGATGGGGAGAACGGTAACTCTATTTTCAGCCATCAGCACTATACTTGTAATTTCTCACCTGAACAATTTGATTCCTGTTAAAAGACATAAAGAATTCATAGACTCTGACTGTGACCCCAGAGACCTGGGTTCGAATCTCCGTTTTGACACAGCTGCTGTGTGCTTGGGGGAAGGCTCTTAATCTCTTCAGACTTGGGTTTCTTCATCTGTGACAGAGAAGTAACCGTGTCTCCCTCCCAGGGATCATGGTGAGGTGAAGTTAGACAGGGCGGGCAGAAGGCCTGTGTTCACGGAGGCCCAGTTCGTGCAGTTCTCGGTTGTGTTGATAAAGTAAGACTGCATTAATAAACAGGAGGGGAAATACAAACAGCACAGAGCAAAGGAGATTGTTGTTTTAGTTTCTTTGCATGCTAGAGATGTTTAAAAACCCTTTCCAAGAATACTATAAATTCTCCCCAGACTCCAGGTGGAAACCTTTCTAATGCCATTTGAAAGTTCACTGAGTTTAACAAATTCTATCTGGGGATGCCATGTCTCATACAAAAGCTAGGAAAAGCATTTTTCTGTCCTGGTTTGTTTTTGACCCCCTATCCTGAGATCCTTTTCCCCCTCCCTCCTCCATTCTCTCTCACTCTGCTTTTCTCCTTCCTGGCACTGCCCCTGGTAACTCCTGAGGCAAAAGTGTTCCTTGTTGTTAGCCTGTGCCCTTCTTCAGCAGGTTCAGTGAGATCTGAAAGGGGTGAGGTATAAATGGACAAGAGAATATCACCCCTACATGCTCCCACTCCTCCCAGGCCCAAAGAGTGCTCTCCAGTGGCCTCTGTTGTGATCCTCCTTTCCTTTGGTTCAGCTTTATCATCTGTTCAGGGCAAAGGCGAAAGGCCACTGGGTGGAGCCACACTAATTGCACTCAGAAATCTCTCAGTAATGGAAGGACGTCAGGGAAAACCATGAAAGGAAAAACAGAAGCACAAAGGAGAAACTGCTGCCAAAAATTGTCACTAAATCCCCTTGGATTTATTTAGAGCATATTGCTCTGCATACAAACATGAAACCAAACCTCTAGCCCAACCTATTTAGAGCAATTTGATATTTCAATGGAAACTAAAGCTGCACCTCTGTCATGCCAAAGTATCCTGATGAAAAGTGAAAAACTGTGTCAATAAACAAACATCTGCTAAGCCTATTGCCTATATCCTGCCCTGTGCCCGGGCACTGATGAGAGCATAAGAGAAACAGAACAGAGCACTTCTCTTCAAGCAGTTCACAATATGGCAGCAAACGCTAATAATAGTAAGTCCTGCTTGTCAGCTCTCCTTCACCACACACGCTAATCACTCACTCACATTTTCTTTATCTGCTACTATTATTATTTATTTATTTCCTGTTTTTTCTTATAGCCTTTATCAACTTTATCTCCGTCTATCCATCTGTCCTTCCAGCCATCTATCCATTGCTATCTCTCTCTGTCTATCTATCTAGAGACAAAGAGATTATTTTCTTAGTCAATTTCTCCTTCTAGAATGTAAGCTCTTTGAGAAAGGGGGCTTGGTTTTGTTCACTGCTATAATCCTGGACCAAGAATTGAGTCTGACACATAATGGACATTCAATAAATATATTTGGAATGAACTAATGATATAGAGCAATGAGATATTAACAAGAGAAGTCAGGAGAATCTTTATGGACAAAAGGCATCTTCAGCTAAATCATAAAGGACAGATAGAATCTGTATGGCTAAGAGGACGGGCACAGCATGACCTTAGATGCCAGGCTGGACTGGCCCAGCACAGACAATGTGGAGGAAATACTTCATCTCTAAAGAACATGCAGGACACCAATGTCTGGCTGCCTGGATTTAGGTGGATAAAATATTAGAACATTTCTTTAATTCGTGGATGTTGATACCATTCAAACATGGTTTCCCAGTATTTGTCTTCTCTTTTTAGAAGTTTGCAACCCAAGGCTTTCATTTAAGGAATGGATCATCATTGCCTGTCTGAATAATTGAAACTCAAACTTCAGGGAGTTCAGAGAATGAGCAGCTATTGTTGACACCCAGCTTGTCCTCTGCTTTTCTGCTAGGCCTCTGATCTTGCTTATCTTCCCTGCTTTATAGCCACTTGCAATAGAACTCGATATATACTCCTTTCCTCTCTTTTTGCTAAAAAGCAATCTAGTGTGTGGTGGTATGTGACAACATGGACAAACCATGAGGACATTTTGCTAAATAAAATCAGCCAGCCGTGGCAAAACAAATACTGCATGATTTCACTTATCCATGATATCTAAAATAGCCTAACTTGTCGAATGGGACTAGAATGGTGATTGTCAGAGGATGGAGGGGAAGGGAAGTGGGGAGTTTCTAAGCAACAGGCATAAAGTCTCAACTATGCAAGATGACTGAGTTCTAGAGATTTTCTCTAGAATATTGCCCCTGTAATCAACAATCCTGTATCGTACACTTAAAAATTTGTTACAAAGATAGATATCATGTTAAGTGTTCTTACTAAAATAAAGATAAATAAACAAAACTTGGGGCTAGAAACCCTGTCTTCTGCTCGTTCTAATGGCCACACCTTCCCCCCACACAAGGCCACACACTTACTCCTTGGTGATAATCTGAGATCTTAGATGCAGGTCTTAGCCCAGCAGCAGCTATACAAGGCACAGCTAATTCTGAAGATGACGGATCATTGCTGAAGAAACCCATGAGTTCACTAAAGTGTACAAAATTAGAATCAAAGTATCATCATCATTTCTTATTTAAGCAAGAGATCTCAAAAATAAAATAGTCATATTATTTCTATCTTGAAGCATGTTGGCTGCTATTATGTGCATGTAATGTGTCTAGCTGTGTACAGTCATCACTATTATAGGCAAGAAGATCTAGGCTTAGTCTGAGCTATGTTAAAAATACACAGTAGGAGTGGGTAACATGGGTAACAGGGTACTGTTGTTAGAGATAAAGAAGTTCAGTTAATCCTGACCTTGGACCATTTATTCAAGCACATTTCAGAACAAACACAGTTTCCCACCTATCTTCCAACTTAAAGAGTTTGGTATTAATTCTTCTGTTGAGGTAGACACTTTCATATAAATAAATACTTGTTTGGCAGAACAAATTATACTAGTGAAAATATATCCTTTCATTCCATAGTCCATTTCTTTTTTCTGAGTTTTTTTCTTTGAATCTGCCGTGTCTTAATTCAAAGGTTCATCTTTGTCCTGAATCCTCTCGTGCCCTACAGCTTTCCTGGTGGCTCTAGGTCAATTTGCCTACAGACGGTTTGCCAGTGTACAATTAGCCAAAAGGCAATTTCCTAAATGGATAATTCTCTGAAAGCAATTCCCTGAGAAGGACAGCTTTTTGCAAATTGCTTTTTGGTAAAATGACCCATATTCCTCCCTGGATGAGTAATCTCATCCACTCACACGGACTGAACTACTGCTGTGTGCTCCTGTCTCCCACATCCACTTAAATATTCAACTTGTTCCCTGGACACATTAACATTTATATGTTTAAAGCCTATTTCCCAGCACTCTTAGTTCCACTTTGTTCCTCTAGTATTTCAGGTCTCACTGAAAGTACCTCTGTCACCCACTTTCCCAGATCAGGAAACTGAGTCAGTGTTGATTCACTCATCCTCTCCTCACCCTTCATAGGCCATCAATTGCCTAGTCCTGCTGACTTTAACCTCCTAGTTTAATGGGAGAAGGCAATCACCAGATCCGTGTTTCCCATAGATTCCAAAATGCTTTCAATCAATCACTTGCTCTTCATCTTTGTTGTCTACTAAGGAAGGCTGGTTCTGCCCCATCCCTCTCTAGGCCACTCCAGGACTATGACAATGAGATCATAATTAATCTGCCTCCATCTAATTTTCCCCTTTCACTTTCTTCCTCTACTTTTCTACTAGAATGCACTTTTGCCAAAAGGGTTTTCCATGAAATGCAAATCCTGCAAGATGACCTACTGAAATAAGTTTAGAAAATGCTTCAAATCCTGCAAGATGAAGCACAAAAGCTACAAGATGATCTATGTCCAAGTAAGTTTAGAAAACGCTGCATGCTGTGTCCTCCTCTTGTAAAATCACAAAGTCCATTGACATAATAAAGGTCCCAAAAAGACTTGAAGTAAAGAAACACAAAATATTGTATAACAAAACATGGCCCATAAGCGTTTGACTCATGATCTCTTGTTTTCCCCAAAGTAACAGCTACTAACAAGCAGTGGAACACAGTTTGAAAATGCTGGCACAGTGTGATTTGATCATACTAAGGAAATAAAGTAAAGGGACTGACCCAGCCCACTTCCCTCATATTTCCTGCCCTCTCCCCCTGACAGCATGCCTCCTGAGGGTCCTGTGACTTGCAGTTCCTCATGAGCAGCATGTTCCTTCCCACGTGTCTTTGGCTCCCTTTATCTGAAATGCCCTGTTCCACCTTCTGACTAAGTCCTACTCATCTTTCAAAACACGCCTAAAGTTTCATCTCCTTTAGGAAACTTTTTCTAACCTCTCTGACCTATGCTTGGTTTCTCTTATAATGTCCTCCTACTCATCACGGCACTTACCACCTTCTAACTAAAACTAGCTTTATTCCCCCATTTGTGCAATCCCCTCAGGGACCAAATCATTAGTACAGAGTAAGTGCTCAAAAAATAGCTATTGTGCTGAAATAAGCCAACCCACGATAAAAGTGATAGATGATAATATAATAAAGCTTTTAAGAATTTGTTAATTTATGAATGTAAAATACCATAATCCCTCAATATTTCAAAAATATATGTGAAAAACTTCTTTTTCAAAAATTTATGTCTTATTTCTTTTTAATTAATGTATTTTTATTAATGTTATTAGTGATTTGCAATAAAATTGTCCTTCTTATTTGCATTTGCATGCTTAAATCACTCATATCAGATATTCAAATATTTTTTTCTTTATTAAGAATGAGGAAGAAAAAGAAATTACTGAAAATATTCACTAGGGCAACTTTCTACTGTGGAAATTAGCCAACACCACTTTGTGTCTTGAAATGTAACCACCACCTAAAATCAACATAAGGACGCTGAATCCACATCTCTACATGACCTTATTTAAACAACAGCTGTGCTTCATTTTATTTGCTTCGAACCTACCAGACCCCTTTGGACCATGAGGCTGGTCTGAGCCAAGACTCCTATGTTTAGCTGTACATAAAAATGACAGCTTTTCTTCTGGGTAAAATTACCCCTAAACCTCAACTACCTTGTAGTCAAGGTCTAGAATTCCAGAAAAGAGTAGAGATTACTGACTGAGTTTGACAACCTTATCAACTTACTTGGGAATATAGGTTGTGCCCAGAGGTGTTGAATAGCAAACGTCTGAGCTGACTGCACTCATTCTGATAAACTTTTCTCACAGTAGAGGAGCTGTCTCCCTCATTTATTCATTCACTCACTTGATAAATGTGGGCTGAGCATCCATTATGTGGCAGACACTACACTGTCACAAAGGCCACAGTATGATAATCACATAATCATGATCTGTGTAACAGCTGCGTGAACTGAGCACACACCACGGGCAAGGAGCCATGCTAAGTTGTGTATGTGTGCTTTTGCATTTGACCTTTACACAAGCTTGTGAGGCCAGTGCATCACTATCCCTTTTGATACAGTAAGAAACTGAGAGACTTAGAGACTCATACAACACCAGAGATTGCAGAGCTAGCAAACATCAGAGCCACATTTGAACCCAGACAACCTTCTCCTGAGAAGCCCCTTTGTGCAGTTACCGGGATACACAGCCTGTCAGTGGTCACACAATACCACTGTGCCATCAAAATTTCCACAGACATGTTCCTTGCCTGACCACTATCATGCTGTATCTTAAACAGCATTGAGAAGGAACAGTTTAGAGGGTCCTGAAGTGACAATAAAGGCACAGGGAATCAAATTAAATTCTTTGTTTTTTAATTAAAGAACTTTGGAGCATAGGTGCTGGCAAGTATTCCATGAATACTGACTGATTGTGGTTAATGGTAAACTGTAGTTAATGTGGTTATACAGTGTGGCCTTTTGAGGTACCTTTCAAACAAGAGATTCTGTGATTAAAGAGGTAGCTTAATCTAGTTGTTTCTAGATTCCATCTCAAGACTGTCTCTTGAAAATCACGTTTAACTCAAGCTATTTTCAAAGGAATGACTTGGGCTAAGCAAGACACTTATCCATATTTATACCAAATGAAAGAGGTCATCTGCAGAAGAATGGCCAGTTAGGACATATTTTGTCTCAACTTGCATCCCATGAGAAAAAGGAACTCAAGATTAAAAAATAGAGCTAATTTGTTTTATGGCATCATGGAAGGACGTATAGGAAGAAGTATTAATCTATTCAATTATATAACAAATGATTTTCTTAGGCAGTAAGCTGTTCTAAAAGAGTGATAAGTGTCTTTTATGGATCCAACATACTAAAAGTTGTTTTATAAGCATCTGACCAGTACAATGAATTATGGTGGATCCTGAATGCACAAAGAACGCAGTTCTCCAACATTCATCTTGCATATTTCCTGCCCCACCCTCCCCCCGGATCACTTAGCCGTATATTCTCTGCAAAGCCCAAAAAACAAGATTGCTTGAACAACGTATTTCCTGACTAATTTATTAAGATGGTTTCTTGGGTTATACAATATTCCCAATCCAAAGGCCACTCACTGGCAAGAGAAAATAATTCCTTTTTTAATTAACAAGGAAAAAATAGACCAAATTCCAAGCGATTTGACTACTTTGACCTGGTCTTAGCCCATCCTCACATTTCCGTGAGCTCAGAGGTGAGCTCCAAATCCCACTTTGGGTTTAAGTTTTGTTTAAAGTACTGTTTAATGGGAAAAGAAATTTTTCTAGCTCTCCTGGAATTTGAATGTCAGTAAGGTGACACCCAGGTGACACAGTGGTAGACTGCCATAACATGACATGATCTAAAGCCCATTTATGCCCAGAAGCCTGGGCTTTGTAGCAAGAATTAAAATGTTGTGCATCAATTCCTATATCCTGAATTTATCTTTTACCCATGGAAAGCGACATTTGCACAGGAATTTTTGGAGCTGGGTCAACCAGTGACCTGAAGTTATATTTAAGTCCAGTGTCCCTATGTTTCTTAAAGAGGCATTTATAGAAAACCAAATAAAATACCTTACATAAGCCAGTAAAACTTGCAGCAACAATATGACCATGCTATAATCATTACCATTAAAAAAATAACAAAGTTTGTGTGAATAGAACAAGAGTTCACCAACAGTTTAGCTCCTGATAGAAACACTCCAACTTTAACCTGTTTTAAGGATTTGTATCCTAGTGATCAAAATCACCCCCCTGGAGTGCCAGACCTTGCTTCAAATACTGCCTTCCGCACTCACTGGGTGACCATGGATATGTAACAGAAGTCGCGTTTCCACAACCAGACCTCATAGAATTATCGTGGATTTGAGTGTGATAATGCAGTTAGAAGTTCTTACTGTTTAGCACACAGAAAGTGCTCAATAAATCTTGGCTGCCAGGTTTTAGCCATTCAACCAACAATTACGGAATGCCTACAATTACCAGATACTAAGCTATGGGTAGCAAATTAAAAATGACTAAAAGTAGAATGATAATATGATTAAAATATTATTTTTAAGTTTTATTTTGTTTTTTAAATTTTTGTGAACTTGGGTATTTTTCCATTGGCCCTATTTCCGCCAATGGCTTATGAGCTCCTCTAAAACTGTATGCCACATCTGCAGTTGCCTTTGAGTCGCTCCTAGCATACAATGATTACTTTGTGGTTGACTAATTTTTCTCTGCCACAGGCCAGTACTGAAAGTTTAGGGGGTACATACTCAACCAACAACATAGTTAAGGCTCAGTCAGACTTTCTTATACATGAGTCTTATCACTGCTGAGATCATATTATGGACATCTGTATAAACTGACCGGGTTAGGGGACTTTTATGAAAGCAAGGCCTCTAAAAACTAACTTGTCTTCCCAATCAGATGTTGTCACCCCAACAGACTGGACTTTTTCAGAATTGTTCAAGATATTGGGGGTCAGGATCTCAACAGGATTTAGCTGCTGTCCTGTCCTCACACACCCAAATGTTCTGCTGTGACTCTAAACAAATGGCATGTATCATGGATTGCTTTAAAAACTGTGTGCGTTCATGTGTGTGCTTGTACACATGTATGTGTTTTGAAACTTACCTGTGGAAACTGTCCATCTGCAAATAACAGAAGGGAGCCACAAAAATTGTATGTGATGCTGAATTAAAATGTACAATATACTTGTGTAGCTAAAATTAGTGGTGTGGCATAATAAATCAATGACATAATCACATCTTCTGAACTTGATACTGCAATATTCATTATATGGTCCAACTTGCTGTTTTACCCAAATTAAAAACTCTATAAAATTTATCTTTGACTCATTAGTTTGATCTTAAAAGAATTTTGAAACTAATTTTATTAAATTTTGAGTAGTGAGTCCATTTTATTTTTTTACCTTTGAATAAAACTTGCCTTAGTTTTTATTTTCATGCCATGAGTACAATCCAGCACTGGCCTCATAAAACTGACTTTAACTTTTCCAAACTCAATGTCAGGTTATGACCCAGGTCACTACTCGAGGATTAGATCTGTTTCTAATACAAGTCATCTTAAATCACTTCTGAAGCAGGGTAAGGGGAATGTTGCTTTCCTGGGTTAAAATGGTAGTTCTGTGCTGTCACTTAGTAATGATAGGAAATCAACCAAGTCAATTTCTCTGGGCTTCAGTTTTCTCACTAATAAACTAAGAGAATCAGACTTAATGAGTACTAAGGCCCACTGACTGCAGTTTTTAAACCCTATGATTGTTTCAGTTAACAGGTTCTGTTTAGATTATATGATGAGAAACATGGTTTCTATGTAAAAATTAATATAAATTTACATAGAAATAAAGGAAGGAAGGAAGGAAGAAAAAGAAAAAGAAAGAAAGAAAGAAAGAAAGAAAGAAAGGGAGGAAGGGAGGAAGGGAGGAAGGGAGGAAGGGAGGAAGAAACTTAATTGTGAATGAATATTTGAGTTGAAGTTTAGAAAATTTCCTTAAAAATTCTTCTTACTGAGCTAACTCCAAATAACTACTTGAGACACTTTTTCTTTTTGAGAAACTGCTGAAAGAAATAATTGTGTAATTAGAAGCAGGATGACCATGAAGATTTTAAAATCAGAAAGATCTAGATTCAAATCCTGAGTTCATGTTATATCTTGGGTATATTGTATAATCTCCCGGGCCTCCATTTCTTCACCTGTAAAGTGTGGATAATATGTACCTTCTAGGGCTGCTGTAAAGATTAAATAAGACATATAAGGCATCTAATGTGGTGACTGGCTCATGATATACACTCAAATATTTTCCACTTTTCATTTTCCTTTCTAGAAGTCTTTGCACTAAGGACAAGAAATTCTTGTTTCAGTAGAAACAAGAGTGAAATTGATGGGCTGTGAATCTCCTGAGTCTAGTAAGGTAGTATTTCACAGTGGTTAGCAGTGGGCCCTGAGGGGTCTTAGAGACTTGCATTCAAATGCAAACTATCAATTACTACCTTTGGGACTGTAGGCAATTTATTTAAGTTCTCTGAGATACATACAGTTTTTCATCAGTAAATTAGCTATTGTAACCCTTAGGAAGAGAGAATGCATCACAGTGTCTACATCAGCATAACAACACAATATATGGTAGCTATTTTTATTATGCTTCTGCTCTCCAAACTTGAAATAGTAACCAGAAGAGAGAAGGAAATCAAGTAACATTTTTGAAGGAAAAGACTGGACAAGTGACTGTTCCTTGGCTGATGATGAGCATCATCTAGCATGTCTGTGTGTCTTCTAGGAGCAAGGATGGCCCTGGGGCCCCACAGCTTCCCATGGAAGGCATGTCATTTTCAAAGACATCTTTCCTGACATGAAAACAATGCCATGAAAACTACTTGTGTTCTTTCTATGGAACCAGCTAGGGATTCCTCATGTCTTCTATTCTCAGTTAAAATACTATCCCATGACATTTTTCATGGGTGTGCCCTGGCTGTCTGCAGCCAACATTTTAGGAGATGCATGTTTATGGAGATGTGGATATAACTAAAAACTTTTGGGAAATCTGAAATAAAGGTTAAATCTGTCCCATTAGGTAGCCTTGAATTGGTTGCATAAATAGATCTAAAAACTCTTTACTTACATAAACATGAGTTAAAAAATACTGGCACTTCATTAGATTTAAACATCAACAATAACAAAATGACATTAGAGGATTTACACTTTGCCGGGTAGTTATCTCTAGAGTCCCAAAATATCGAAAGTTCTATTACTGGAACTTGTAAAATTGTATCATCATTTTAGACTGACATTTAAAAAACAGCAGTAATGTGTGGGCTCCCTCTGCTGGATCTTCAGACTGTGAATGCCAGAAAGAGTTTTCAGTACTTTACATTTACCCAACCAATTGGATTACTCATGGTGATGAGATTAACACAAAGAAGTGAGGTTGATCCATTTCAAAATCCACAGGAAAACAGTTTGCTAAATAAAGAAGCTGAAATTAGTTGGGAATGTTCTTCTGTTAGTGTTAAAAAACTGGGATTTTATTTTGTTTTCTTTTAAGTAGGAGACAATAGACTTTGTTTTGTTTTGTTTTATGTTTTAAAAAAGAGGCATAGATTTTCTTTGGAGGAGGGTCACATGTGGTCCATGGTACCTGTTGCCAGGGTAACCATGTCCTCTGTCTGTACACATCAAGGCCAGTTATTTCATTTAGAGACGATCAGACTATCAGGTCAAAGGAAACAGAAAATGCAAATCATGATGTTCATGCTGTTTCAGAAAAACTACAATGTGATTGTCCTGCACCCCAACTCAGAGAAGTTTTCTCTTTAATAATGAATTTCTTTAAATGTTACAAATATTACTGTCTCCTTAACATAATTATTTTCTGGTGGATACGTAGGCACTTCATGCTTTTGCACTGGGGGCTTTCTCTATTTATTGAACTTGGAAAGGAGATTTGAGGACAAAATGTTCTTTAATAAAATTAGAACTTCTCTCTTCTGAGAGTCATACAACATTTATCCAAAACTCTATAAAAATATTACCCCATTTAGCTTATGGAGCATTTCTGAATAGGTTGTTTTTTTTTGCCCAATGATCCTGAATTTAGATGCTGTGTTTAAAAACTGTTTGCTGAAGGAAGGCTATAATTAATATAAGGAATACTGAATTCCACTTTGAGAGTGGCAAGTTATTGGTTGACTATTTACATGAAGAACAAAAATAGAACTTGTTGCAGAAGACTGTAGTTTGATATATTCCTTAGTTTAGTGTAGGTTTTTACAGTGAGATGCACAAAATGTAAATATACAAGTGAGCGCTCATGTATTTACTAAAAAGCAAAATTTCTTTTGTTGTTTAATGAACATTATATTCTTATTATTTACTTTTTATTATAAAATTCCAAACCCATTAAAAAGGTTTGTTTTAACCTTACTCCATAGGTATTGATAGTGATCCCCATATCAAACACAGCCACAAATTTATCAATATATCTAAGATGATCTTTTTTATATCTCTGGAAAGGTAACCAAAATAATTCCTTAAGCTGAAAAGTCTCAGTAAATTAGCATCTTCGGGGAGACCTAATTCCTTATTTTGCTTGAAAAGGCTAAACACGTATTTCCTCGAAGTTTTCATTTTTAATTTTCTTTTTTATGGTGCACTGCATTGCTGAGGATTTCAAAAGACCTCCCTCCGAAAGGAGTGCAGCTATTCTGCCTCCTTTCACACAGGGCTTCCCCTGGACCCACCTCCCAAGGGAGCTGGAGAAACTAGAAAGTGTATTTGGGGGAAAGATACGAATGTGCAGTAAACTGTAACTGCAGCGACCACATGTTCTAATTTACTGGGATAACTTTGTTTGACTCCTGCTTTCCTGGCATAGTTGTTAACATTGCCATTTCATTCTCAAAAATATCTGTCTTAAATGATAAATTATATGACCTTCCTCTTTATAATCTAAATACTTCTGACTACATTACCATTTGTTTTTTAGAATATCATTTCCAAATTTACATTTACCTAAACTAATTTTTCTATACACCAGGAGTTGTATGGTTAATTAATTTTAAGAAATGCTGTGTATTATATGCAGTAGTCTTCTTGGAGAGTCTAAGATACATTCACATATTTAAGGCTGCTTGACTTTGCTCAAAAATTTGGGGGCTAACTACCAGCCCCACCGTGTTGTTTGTATAGAACTATAACTATCCATAGTTACATAGGCGCTCAGTTCCAATTAGCACAGGATCCATACCCCACCCCTATAATTATTTCCTTGCACCCCATCAGAAAGACTAAAATTGTGGGGAAAGAAAGGTACCCATTAAAATGCCAGCTCCAAGAACTCTGCTAGAGAATATCAAAAGGGCTCCAATTTAACACAGAAAGTATTCATAAAGTGCATGTCTAAACTGTTTAGTTAGAAATTAGATCTCATTTCCCCATGCATTCCCACTGACTTCATTAGTTCTCTATTTAGTCCTTATTACATTCAAAGTACTAGTTACGTACTATTGTGAATGCATAAGAGAAACTGTTGTATCCAGGATGCTAACAGTGGGTAAGGGACTCCTCCCCTCCTCAGTCTCACTGACTCTGTTCTGTTTTTGTTTTTTCCTCACAGCACGATAAGCTTCTCCTATTCTTTATCATTCTCTAATTAATTATGTTTACTCTTTGTTTTCTGTCTTCCCAACTAAAATGTCCATTTCTCAAGGGCAAATGTTTTGTCTGTTTTATTCAGTAATTTATCTCAAACATCTAAAAAGAAGTCAACACAAAGTCAATGTTTAATCAATTCATCTTGAAGAAACAAACAAGCAAATATATAAATAAATAAATAAACTCTTTAAGTAAAGTTTTAGTGATAGGGCCCAGCTGACAGTATGTGTTTTTTGAAGAATGAAAGTATGAAGGCATAGATGAATGAGGGTACAAGTAAGAGTGGGACACAAAGTTGGGAAGGTATATTAGAAACAGGTCGTGGAGAACCTTGAATGTCATGTTAATGGCCCAGTTACCATTTATTTTGACATTACTATGGGTCATGCACTGGGCGAGAAATAATAGCAACATCTTCCTATAACAAACCCAGAAGGAAAGACTGTGTTCCCCATTTTAGATGAGAAAACAGACTCTCACGAAGGTTAAGTAACTTGTCCCAAATTGCATACAAATTAGCCATGAAGCCTGGATTCAATTATCTGTCTAATTATCTGTGACTCCAAGATTTATGCTCATCATGCTGCCTTTCATTCGGCAAGTAGAAAGCCATAAAGATATGTGAGTAATGGGGTAAAATCTTTGTCTCATATTTTTACAGATAATTGCTACCACTATGAGTGACAGATTATACAAGAGGATGAATGTTAGATCTTAGTAGCAGTTGGATTCCAGCTGTGGAACTCAGAATTCAGGACAGGTTTGTAGATTCCAGAGTTGGAACACCCAAGACAGTGGCTACTAGCTTCATGAGACTAGTGAGTGCTTGAAATAAGACCAGTACCAACTGAGATGTGCTCTAAGTGTAAGGTACACAATGGATATTGACAGACATGTTACAAATGAAGGATGTAAAATATTTCATTAGTAATTTTTAATTGATTACATGTTAAAATGTATCATGGGTATATTCAATTAAAGTATGATAAATTAATGTTTCTTTTACTTTTTCTGTGGTGGCTACTAGGAAAATTAAAGTCACATATGTGGCTTGAATTATATCTTTGTTGGACAATTATTCACATAAAGGAATCCTTTGAATTCTTAAGGGATCACAAAAGGAACAGCTTAGAGTAAGTAGGCCAAGGAAAGAATATTGATCATCTTGAGAGAATCCTACATTTAGGAGCCAGGAAAGAAGGAGGAGATGACAAAGGAGACTGGGGAGTGATCAAAGATGACAGCATTAAGATGGAAACTTGGCCACAGGTTACAGAAAGGCCAGGGAGAATGACAGCAGGAAAGAGGCTGTTACATTTACCAGTTAAGAGGTTATTTGTTTTTAGGACTTTTCATAGGGTGGTTGTGGTGGAAGCTGGTTTAAAAAAGGAATAGGGGTGGGACTCAAGATACATTTTTAAGAAAATGGATGATGTGAACATGTATATAAGTTTAGTGGAGGGGAAGAGAGAAAAGATTCAAAAGGAAGAAGAGATTGTTGAGGTAGTGAAGTCCCATCACTAGTTTTAGGAAAGTAACTTGCCTAGGAGAGGATTCAGATACTTTTTCTCTGAGGCCACAGAGAAGGAAAAGAAATTCAGGAATTTCACTTGATTTTATTTCTTATATTCTCCGAGACAGAAGAGATAATGTTATAGTCCATGTTAGAAGATTGAGGCTAAATTTGAGAGCTTGAGAAGTATGAAAAAGGCTCAGAGAAGACACAGTAGCAAGTCATCAGCGTGAAGTAATAAACAAGTAGAAAACGAGCAGTGAAGAGCCAGTGCAGTCTGGGCGGCATAAATGCTCAGGAGCACAGCTGACGCAGTGATGTCCCGTCACCGACAGAGCTAAGCTTTCTGAGGCTTACCCAAGATTAGGAAAGAACCAAGTGAGTGTGATTGAAGGACATGGGGCTGCTCCTCTAGCTTGTGTGAAAGTAACAAAAACCGTAGAACTTGATGTCCAAGTTGTATTTAAAAAAGGTTTCAAAGCCATTCTGGGAACGGACCTCACTTGTATGAAGCAATGCCTGGATCAGGTGTGTGTGTTTGGCTCTGTGACGAAGGGTCTCATCTTCTGCAGATTACCCACATCACCAAGTCAGAAGCAGCAAGAACGAACATGGATTTCCATCCATCCTTATGAGGTTCCAGCGCATCCTCATGTGATTCTAGTCTGCTTGGTGACTGTCGCTTCCCAACTGCCCGCCCTCTGAACGTCAGGCCAGCACCAGGCGCAGAGACGGCCTGGCAGAAACTGCTTATCCAGCCCCACAAGCTAATTCCCTGTAAGCAAGCCTTTGATTTGTAATATAAAAACAAAAAATACATCTATATTGATACTGTTTTACTTCTCCAGTTTATTCCTTACTGATACTGAATTAAAAGACTAGGAATGATGGCAAACACGGCAGTTTATTTCTTCTTTTTTGTTAACTGAAGTATAATTGACTTACAATATATATAAGTATCAAGGCACAACACAGTGGCTGGATATTTTTACACATTATGGAATGATCACAGCAATAAGTGTAGTTACCATTGGTCACTGTACAAAATTACTACAATATTACTGGCTATACTCTCTGTGCTGTGCATTATATCCTGTTGACTTATTTTATAACTGAAAATTTGTACCTCTTAATCCTTTTCATCGATTTCATCCACTCCATGCCCCACCCTCTAGCAATCACCAGTTTTTTCTCTGAGTCTATGAATCTGTTTCCGTTTTGTCATATTTGTTCATTTGTTATTTAGATTTCACATATGAGTGAAATCATAAAGTATTTGTCTTTGTCTGGCTTATTTCACTTAGCATAATATCCTCTAGGTTCATCCATGCTGCTGCCAAGGCAAGACCTCATTCTTTTTAGAGCTGAGTAATAGTCTATTGTAGATTTATACACCACATCTTCTTTACTCATCTACCAATGAGCACTTGGGCGGCTTCCATATCTTGGCTATTGTAAATAATGCTGCAATGAACAATGAAGTGGATGTATCTTTTCAAGTTAGAGTTTCTGTTCCTTTTGGATAAAAACCCGGGAGTGAAATTGCTGAATGTATGGTAGTCCTACTTTTAATTTTTTGAGGAACCTCCATATGATTTTCTGTAGGGGCTATACCAATTTATCTTCCCACCAGCCATGCACAAGTGTTCCCTTTTCACCGCATCCACACCAGTACCTGTTATTTCTTGTTTTTTTTTGTTTTTTTGTTTGTTTGTTTGTTTTTTTGATACAAGCCATTCTGACAGATGTAAGGTAGCATCTCATTATGGTTTTGATTTGCATTTCCCTGTTGAAGTGATATTGAGCATCTTTTCATGTGCCTACTGGCCATCAGTATGTCTTCTTTGGAAAAATTGGTGTATAATTGTTCACAGTAGTTTCCTATGATTGTTTGCATTTCTGTGCTCAGTTTTAACTTCTCTTTCACTTCTGATTTTATTTGGGCCCGCTCTCTTTTCTCTTGATCGCTTCCCTTATGGTTTGACAAATCCCTTTAGTGTTATTTGTCATGTATCTATTGTACATTTTAGTTTGTGGTTACCATGAGGTCCGTGAATATCAACCTATTCATATAGCACTTAATTTAATAAGCTGATAGTCGCTTAATTCAAATGCCTTCTAAAAGTACTACATTTTTACCTCCTTCCCCAGATATTATGTTCTTGATGTTATATTTTACATCTTTTATTTTGTGCATCCCTTAGCTACTTATTGTAAGTATCAGTGATTTTATTGCTTTTGTCTTTTAGTCTTCATGCTGAACGTGGTGATCACTGCCTTTGCTATATATTTGCCTTTGCCAGTGAGTGTTTTTTTTTTTTTTTTTTCTTATTTCTAGTTATGGCCTTTTCTTTTCCACTTAAGATCCTTTAACTTTTCTTATAAGGCTGCTTTAGTGGTGATGAACTCCTCTAATTTTTGCTTGTCTGGGAAGTGCTCTCTCTCTCCTTCGGTTCTGAATGACAGTCTTACCTGGTAGAGTATTCTTGACTGTGTTTTCCTTTCAGCACTTTAAACACACCATGTCACTCCCTTCTGTCCTGCAAAATTTCTGCTAAAAATTTAGATGCTAACTTAATGGGGGCCCCCTATATGTGACTCTCTGCTTTTCTCTTGCTGCCTTTAAAATTCTCTCTTTAACTTTTGCCATTTTTATTATATGCCTTGGTGTTGATCCCTTTTAATTCATTTTATTTGAGACTCTGAACTTCTGACCTGCATATCTGTCTCCTTCCCCAGGTTAGGAAAATTTTCAGGAATTATTCTTCAAATAAGTTTTCTATCCATTTCTCTCTCTTCTTTTTCTGGGACCCCTATAATGAGAATGTTAGTATACTGATTATTGGCCCAGAAGTCCCTTAAACTATTCTTATCTTTTTAAAATTGTCTCCCATCTTCCAGCACTCTGATCTGTTCTTCCGTGTCATCTCTTCTGCTGTTGATTCTCTATAGTAAGTTTTTAATTTCAGTTAGTATATTCTTCAGGTCTGTTTGGTTCTTTCTTATATTTTCTAACTCTGTTGAAGATCTTTTCTCCTTCATTCTCCCAAGTTTGGTGAGCATTTTTATGAACATTATTTTAAACTCTTTATCAGGTAAATTGCTTATCTCCATTTCATCAGGGTTTTTCTGGGGTTTTAGCTTGTTCTTTTCCCAGAACATATTCCTCTGTCTCCTCATTTTGTTTGACTTTCTGTGTTTGTTTCTATGAATTAGGCAAAATAGTTACTTCACCTGGTTTTGAAAGCATGGCATTGTATATGTAGGCACATTCCTGGTGTAGACTGCATGTTCTGGGCAGCTGTGGCTGGCTGGAGATGGAGTGTGTGCAAACCTGTACAGAGGCCCCAGGCATACTGCAACAGGGCTGCCTTGGTGGAATGGCTCGAGTTAGAAAAGATATGGACCTGGGGTCCTGGGGTGTGCTGTGATGGGGCAGCCTTGGTGAGACAGATAGTGCTGGAATGGGTATGGACAGGGGAGCCAAGGGCATGTTGTACCAGGGCTGCCTTGGGGGAATGGCTGTACCTGGTGTGTGCCAGGGCCCTGGGGCACTCTGCAGTAACCTTGGCAAGCTGGCTAGAGTGCCTGGACCATATTCCCCCTGGCACAATCAAGGTTTTGGAAGAATGCAAAACATAGTACTCCTGAGCACCTCTGAACCCAAGGAGACTTCTAGCAGTTCCCTGCCTGTTTGGCAGATATTCTAGGGCTAGTAAATGGATTTCCTCCACACATAGTCTAGGTGCCCTTTAAATGACTGTTTTTTTCCTCTATTTCTCATGGTGGATGAGTCTGCATGCTGGCCCCTCAGTGATATCCCTTCCCACTACAAGTTGCAGCCTCAGGGTGGGGTTCCCATTGATACCATGGCTCTTTCTCACCTACCCATCTCTGTGTGGCCCCTCTATCTTTTCTTGGGCAGAAGCTTTTCAATCAGCCCGCAGGTATTCCTCAGGAGGAATCACTCTTTATGTAGGTGTAATTGTGTATGTCTCTGCGAGGAGGTCAGTTCAAGGTTTTCCTATACCACCATCTTGAACCAGAACCCAATTTATTCATTCATTTATCCATTTATTCTGGGTGCCAAAATCATACATCATATAAGATACAGGTCATGACAACTTTTCATTAAAACAAACAAAAATAAACCTGTCTGCATGGAGTAGAGTTGGGGCCCAAGGCAGGGATGGTCATTCTGCCTCGCTTAGATTCCAAAGGAACACTGAATTGAGATTGGTGTCTATTGTCTAGAAGACACATTTGAGAATGAAATGAAAATCAGTCACTCCTTTGGGCCCCAAGATATGAAAAAAGTAAAAGGAGATACTGAAACTTGGAAGAGATTTTCAGAAAATCATGTAGGCTCCTAAGTTTTAAAACTGTAATTCCACTCCAAGCATCACCTATTCGTTATCTATCACTCCAATTCAGCTCATTCTCTCATATTTCACGAGCACATTTCCTAAGCTCCTCAAACACAAATCTCTGCAGTATCCTCTACTCTTTTTTCCCATTTCTTCCAACACTGTTATCCTTCCTGTCCTCTGCCACTGCCTTCCTAGTTGGCCATCAGATTCTGATATGTCTACTTCAGGACTGTCTTTTGCATGAACATCCTCCTTTTCAACTCTGCTGCTGCCATTGCCAAAATAAGACTATCATTGTTTCACATTTGGACATTTTCAGGAGCTTTCTAATGGATATTTCTGCTCCCAAAGTTCCTACAAAACAAATCATACCCAGTCACTCTTTCGCATAAACTTCACTGAAGCCCTTCTTGAAATATTTTCACTCTTGATCATAGAACCTTTTCAGTCAAGGCTCTGACAACCATTTTCTGCATCTCCCATCATTTCTCATTATCTATCACCACTGGATTTCTTCTGGTCATTTTTAAATAACACCATGCCTTTCAGAACTTTCTGGCTTTTGCATGTGGCATTCCTCTGACTTAAAATGCCATGCACACCCTTCTATTTAGGATAAATGCTTCCTAATTCTTCAAGATAGTGTCAAGTCTCCATTGGGCAGAGTCCCTCTTTGGTGCCCCAGAGCACTGCATGCTCACCTCTCCTCTCACACAAACTCTACATTAAATCGTAATTATCAGTTTGTATAAATGCGTCTCATTCTGGCGCTGCCATCTACCTGGGGCTCTAACCGCACGGTGATGATGCTCTAGCTGTGCATGGGAATGTCCTCATAAAAGTTCATTAAATTAATGAATTAATTAATGAATATCAGAGAGAACCATATTTCAGATGGAGGTTTACAATTATTGCCCAGGCTCCAACCTAGTCTATTTAACCTATAATGTAGACAGTATATGGTAGTTCAGATAAATTTGCCAAATGTTGAATTCTAGAACTTTGAATGCAAAAAAGGTAATATGGCCATTTATTGAGTTAGATCTATACTGTAGAATGGCACAGGAAGCCAGTCAAAATGTATACTATTATTTCTATAGGAAAGTACAGTCTTTAGTTTTCAGGGACAAGGGAACATTACCACTCCAGAAGTGATGGTGCCCAAGCTGCAGCCATGCAGCCTGCCTGGAAAATGGGAGGGAATGGAGAGCAGAATGCCAGCAATGGCATTTGTTTTTGCTTCACGGGGCATGGCTACTTGGCCTTGGTGTATACTGAGAAGTTAAGCCCGTGGTTTGAGATGTACAACAGCCCTCGCCATAATCCAGAATATGTGCAGCTGTATCAGAGAAGCAGGAGACATGGGATTCACAGAACAGCTCTTGTTCTTCGGGAAATCCCTTTCTGCCCCTGCAGTCTAATGCTGTCTGTGCTATTATCTTTACATGTGGATATTTGTAACCCTGGTTACTAGTATTTTAAGGAGTGACTCTGAATGTTAAATTTACAGTGAAATTCTTTTTTCCTGAATAAAATTCTTCTGAATTATCTCAATAATAACATTTTTCATCTAAGCAGTCTTTTGACAAACCTGGGTTGAATGTCTACCATGTAACAGCTAATGTACTAAGCAGTGAAAATAGAGATAAATGATTCCTATTCAAAGGAACAAATAGTCAATAAAAGTTTACTTTATGTGAAGTAACATAAAGAAATGACAGAGATAGACTATTTCTGTCCTCATGGAGTTCATATGCTAGCAGGGAAAAATATGTATAATTATAATGTGATTGATATACCCAATAACTGGGTGAGTTTAATGCATACAAAGGTAGTTCCTAACCCAGATGTGGGAGAAACACAGGTGGGAAGGGCAGTTGTAGTTACAAGTTTAAAAATAACCACCAATTACTCTTGCCTTTTGACATTCATGAATTTGTGTAACACCTTGACTTTATGAGTGTGGGTGGGACCTAATCCATAGACTATGGCAAAAGTGAGCGGTTATAACTTTTATGATTATATATCATAAAACTGTGGTTTGCATCTTAGTTAGACTTTCTAATGCATTCTTGACTTACACACGTTGACCAAGCGAGAAGCCGTTTTGGGCCCTCAGTCCAACAGGCCTAGAGGAACTAAACCCTGTCAACAATGATGTAAGCTTGGAGATGTACACTTCCCAAGTTGAGTGCTCACAGAAGACCACAGCCCTGGGTGACGCCTTAGTTACAACCTCATGACAGACACTGAAGCAGGACTCAACTAAGCAACGCCTGGATTCTTGACACATAGAAACTCTTAAATATATAACAACAAGAACAGCCAGCGGCACAGGGACCAAGGGGCCTGCCCCGGTGAGGTGGTCATTTTGCTCCAATCTCAATGAATGCCTGGCCTGCGTGCATCCTCAACCGGCCCAAGTTCACCAGAAGCACATCTCCAGGTCAGTCAGCTCCCTGCAGGCAGGTGCAGTGTGGTCAGGAGGAGGGGGCGGGGGCGGCTGCAGAGAGGGCGGAAGCGGGAGGCACGGGCTGCCCAGGCAAGCCTGCGGATTTCTATCCAGTGTCCCCCTCGGCCTGCAATGAGGGCGCCCTCTGCTGCTTCAGGGTGGCAATTGGTATCCCTCCAGGTGGGTCGAATCCTGGGAGGCTTCCTCCAATTAGACAGACAGACAAATAAATAGACAGACAGACACACTAGCCTCTTCATCCATTGAGAAACAGCCGTATATCCTAACCTCCTCCTCCTCATTCATTATATAGGTAGACAGATACATACATAGACAGACACACACACACACACACACACACACACACACACACACACTAGCCTCCTCCTACTCCTCAATTAAGTAGGTAGAGAGACACACTAATCTCCTCCTTTATTAGATAATAGATAAACTTAATACACTGCCGGAGCCTGCCGGCAAAATGAACAGGTCTGAAGACGCGGTCGCTACAACTAGGAAAAAAGAACAGAACACACACAAAGAATGGGATCGAGAGGGACAGGTCTTGCAGCCTGCCGAGGCAGAGACCTGACACCGCCGAGGCGGTTTGTTCAGCAATTCTTTTTATAATGCTTAGGAAGAAAAAACATTGCATACCAAGGAGGATTACATAGTGTGCCTCAAGATCTTTTACAATGCTGTTTTGGACATATTTATTGTAGTCATAAAGTTAAGATGTCAAGCTTTCCTTATCTTGTTTTCCTTGGGCAAGGAACAAAGTCCAGATCCTCTTCCAGGGCAAACACCTGTTAATCTACAATCTTTAAGGTGGGGTGGTGGGACAGGGAATCTTTGCAGAGCAAGTCTCCCAGGGCTATGTCTTGCAAACAAGGTTGTTAACTCCTGAGTGCTCTACCCTCAGTCTTTGAGGCAGCTCCCCGCATCTCCCCCTTTCTTTTTCTAAACATTCTGGTTTTTGTTCCTTGTCAGGGAAATCTTTAATTTCACGATTTTCATTTTGTAATCCTGGAGAACATCATTAATCTTTGAGTAACAAAATTTGTAAGTGCTTGAAAGACACATGGTCCACAGCACAAGATTAATAGGAATATAGCACATATCAGTATTAGATTTTTCCACCAATCACTTCTAAACCAAGATAAAATTTTACTTAGAATAGAAGACTCAGGAACAGCCATAACAACTACTTGCTTCTGAATATCTTCGACAGCCTGAGATACATTTCCTGACATATCCGGGATAAAAACACAACATTCTACCTTAATTATAGCACAAGTTCCTCCCTGAGCTGCAGTAATTATGTCTAAAGCCATTCGATTTTGTAACACTGCCTTTCTGATTTGTTTTTGTTCTTCATTTAAATCTTCTATAGCCTTTTTTGCATCCAGCAGCGCTTGTTGAGTAAAATTTGTAAGCGCATCAACCTTTAACATGATGTCTAAACTTCCAAGCGAAGGTATAAATATTGTGGCAAGATAATCATACCATTTAAAAACAGCTCAAGACCACCTAGCATGCAAATAAAGGAGATTAGCCGGAGTACCAGAAATAGTTTGTCTAATTCTTCCAGGAGCAAATACAAACCCGAGGGTACAACGACCCACCCATCCTATGGGGAGCCAAGGCCAAAGATAACTTCCACAAACCCATTTTGTTCCATTAGGGGCCACTCAACGTATTCCTGGATTATTAAGCCAATCAGATCCTGGCCAAAATACAGACTTATTTAAAGAGTATGTTACATCAATAATTTGTTTACACAAAGATGGAGATATATGTCCCATAGGCTTTAAGTCAGTGCTCCTCAAGGGCTGATTCCCAAATCCAGTCTTTTGTTCTCTTTGCTTCCAACAAATAGGTGCCGCCGTGACCAAATGTCCATTTTCGGGTGTCATCCAAAAGTACTCGTCCCAGATTTGATAGAAATCTTCTTGATATCGAGCGGATCTCCGCCTCCTGAGCTTATTATCCTTTCCGGCAGCCAGCGTGATCCTTCGGCATCCTGTGGAAAAACACAAACATGGCCTCAACCCCGTATTAGTACGGGGTCGGGTCCCTTCCATACCCCTGTTAAGGGATCCTTCCATCGCACCAAGGGCTTCTGCTTAAAATTATTATCATGATTCCAAAGCCTTTGTGCAGTGGATGCACCCTCTGAGTCTAATTGTAAAATATTTAAAATAAAAAGAACATGGTTGAGATAATTCTGGGGGGTTCCTGGATATAATTCCCCCTTCTTAATTTTAAATAGTTGATTCTTAAGGGTTTGATGGCTGCGTTCTACTATGCCTTGTTCTTGTGGATTATAGAGAATTCCAGTTTTATGACATATACCCAATTGGCCACAAAAAGTTTGGAAGGCCTTTCCTGTATAGCCTGGGCCATTATCAGTTTTTATGGTTTTTGGGAGTCCCATGACAGCGAAGCACCGTAAGCAATGAGCTATACAGTGTTTACTAGCTTCACCAGTTTGTAAAGTAGCATGAAGAAAACCTGAATAGGTATCAATAGTTACATGAACATAAGGAGTATTTTTAAATTCCCGAATATGGGTAACATCAATCTGCCATAAATGATTTGGGAGAATTCCCCTAGGGTTGACTCCATACTGGGGAATAGAAATAATTTGAGGACAAGTAGGACAACTTCTCACGATTTGGCAAGCAGCTTCACGAGGGATCTTAAACTGGAGTCTCAGACTGTTACTATTTTGGTGATGTAGGTGATGAGATTGTACAGCAAGTTGTTCTTGAGTAAGAAAAATTCTGGTAGCTGCATCTACAGCTGCATTGCCTTCGGCTAGGGGTCCAGGCAAGTTAGAATGGGCTCGTAAATGACCAAAATAGCATGGAAATTGTCTGGATTGGAGAAGCTGCTGAATGTTAAGGAAAAGATTACAAACTAAGGAATTAAGGGTGCCTACAAATGGAACAGTTTCCAGAACATTTAAAGCTCGAACTATATATTGACTATCTGAAAAAAGGTTAATGGGAGAGGCAGATGTGGCAATCAAAGCAGCTTGTAAGGCAAGTAATTCTACTGTTTGTGCAGAAGAAACAGAAGTGTTCCAAGAAATAAGTTGGGTTCCAATTTTATAAGCAGCAACACCATTAGAAGAGCCATCGGTAAAAACTGTAAGAGCTCCTACAATAGGATGAGATTGAGTAATTTTTGGAAATACAAAGGCATGTAACATTGCAAATTGTAAATTTTATCTGCTAGGTAATGATTACTGATTTTTCTAGCATAGTGAGCCAAAGGAAGTGTCCAGTAATCATTAAATTGAAAAAGCCAATCCTGCTGTTGTTGAGTATAAGGAACACAAATGAGAGCAGGATCTTTTCTAAATAAGAGAGAGAATCTTTACGTCCTGTGGCAATTAAGGTAGCAACTAAATCAGGATAAGGGGCCAAGGCTTTTGAGGGAGATGCATTTAAATGAATCCACAAAAGTGGAGTATCTTGATATAACACTGCCGTAGGTGTATGAGCAGTGGGCAAAATAAATAGTCCCCAGTCTCTGTTATAGTCACAATATCTGATTTGTTGCTGAGAAATAGCAGTTTCCACAAGAGATAGAGCTTGTCTAGCTTCCATAGTAAGTACACGAGACGAATTGGGATCAGGGTCTCCTTTTAAAGTGTCAAATAAAGGTTTCAACATACCAGTAGTAAATTTCAAATATGGTCATATCCAATTTATATCGCCTAATAATTTTTGAAAATCATTCAAGGTTTTTAAGCAGTCTTTTCTGATTTCAATTTTTTGTGTTTGAAAATGTCGGCTAAACAATCGAAAGCCAAGATAAGAAAAGGAGGAAATTTTTGTATTTTCTCGGAGGCTACTATTAGTCCTTTTTTAGACAATTTTTCAGTCAGAATTCCAAAAACAGATAATAGATATTCTTCATTCGTATGAGCCAAAAGGATATCATCCATATAATGTATCAAATAAATTGAGGGACATTCCCGTCGAAAAGCCTGTAACACTTGTGCCACAAATTTTTGACATAATGTAGGACTATTTGCCATACCTTGAGGTAAGGCCAACCAATGGTATCGTCTCATTGGTTCTGTAAAATTATTAGAGGGAATGCTAAAAGCGAAACCCTTGCAATCTGAAGGTGCAAGAGGAATGGTATAGAAGCAATCTTTTAAATCAATAATAATTTTATAAGTATTATCAGGTATAGCCATGGGCGAGGGCAGCCCAGGCTGCAATGCTCCCATAAGTTCCATAGTTTCATTTACTTTTCATAAATCCTGTAATAGCCACCATTTTCCTGATTTTTTCTTTATAACAAATATTGGGGAATTCCAAGGAGAGTTAGAGGGGGCTATATGGCCACGATCAAGTTGTTCCTGCACCAACTGTTCCGTGGCCTCGATTTTTTCTTTTGAAAGGGGCCATTGATCAACCCATACAGGCTCATCAGATTTCCAAGTTATAGGATCTGCATGGGTTGCAGGATAATCAAAAGCCCCTGCTAAAAATATCCCAAACCAGTGCCTGTATAGTTGGGCTTGGGATCAATCGGCTCAACAATTCCTTGTCCATTCTTTCTTAGCCCCTGATCGGGGAGCAAACCTTGACTTAAAAGTTGATTAGTAATTTTTGCATTAGTGCTATACAAATAGACACTCATACAAGCCATCACATCCCTTCCCCATCGATTGACCAGTAATCCAGGAAGAACATAAGGTTGGAATTGTCCAGGATGTCCCTCACCGTCTTTCCAAGTCAGGATTGCAGAACTTGGCTCGGGATTATGAGACTGTCCTATGCCTTGTAATGTTGATAAGGCTACCTGTTTTGGCCAATGCTGAGGCCAATTGTCTAAAGAAATTACAGAGGTATCAGCTCCTGTGTCTAAAATTCCTTTAAATTTATTTCCTTGTATATATAAAATTAATTCAGGGCGCTGAGCACTTATACTTTGAATCCAATAGGCGTCTGAGGACCCAAATCCATTTGACCCTCGTCTTACATCAGAATGAACACGTCCTGATGACACTAAGGGCAAAAGCAGGAGCTGTGCAATTCGGTGCCCTGATTGAACAACTGTAATATTTTTTGGAGAATGAGCCATAATTTTAATTTCTCCCTCATAATCTGAATCGATAACTCCAGGAACAACTAAAAGTCCTTTCATGGTGGAACTACTGCATCCCAAAAGCAAGCCCGTGGTCCCTTCAGGCAAAGGCCCATATACCCCGGTAGGTAGGGCTTGCATACCCATTTCAGGTGTTAATACTGTATAGGAGGAGGCACTGAGGTCCAATCCTGTGCTTCCTTTGTTGGCTCTGAACAAATTTGAGACAGTTTGTTTGGAAGAAATGGGTTTTGGGTCTCTATGCTCTGGCTTTGAATTGCCCCATAACGTTGTTTCGGAGCCTGGGGCTGGCCCCTCACCCAGTTTCTCTGCTAGGGTGAAAGTTGTTGGCCATTGATATCTGTCTTGGAATGACAATCTTTGGCCCAGTGCTTTCCCTTTTTCCATCTCGGGCAAACTCCTGGTGGCTGCACTAATATTCCATTTCCTTGAGGTTGTTGAAATTTTTGAGGGCATTGGGCAAACCGATGCCCCATCTGGCCACATGCATAACAACTACCTGGGGGCCTGGCTACTCGTGAGGCACTTTTAAAATTTTTCATTTTGATTGTTGGTATAAGACTTCTTTTATAGTTTTACCTTGCAGGGCAGCAGCAATAGCTACACCCTATACATAAGAAGGTCCTATATCAGCACATATTTTAATGTAATCAGATAGGCCACCCTTTTTTCTATAATGCCTCAGGCATGCCGAGTTGGCATTTTCATAAGCTAGCTGTTTTGCAAACACCATTCCAGCTTGATCATCTCCTACCACTTTTCCCAAAGTCTCTAATAAACGGGCAACAAAATCTTGATAGGGTTCGTCTGGCCCTTGTCTAATTTTTGACAAATCCTCAGTTTTATTTTCTGAATTAGGCAATTTTCTCCATGCTTTAAGGGCTGCAGCATTGATCTGAGGATAAGCTCCGGCTGGATAATTTAATTGGGTGTTCATATCTCTATAAGCTCCTTCTCCTACCAGCATATCAAAAGTGACCGGCAATCCTTGTTGTCTGTTAATTTCAGACGTAGCTCCACATTGTTCTGCATATTCTGATTTCCACAGTAAATAATTTCCCCCTGTTAGGCAGGCTTGAGCTACTTGTTTCCAATCATTAGGAGGGAGAAATTGATTGCCGAGTGCTTCAAGGATGGCTTGTGTGAAAGGTGCCATAAGGCCGTAATAAGCACAAGCCAGTTTTAACTCTTTAAGCTGTTTAAAAGGGATAGGTTCATGATATCGTTGCTGCTGTGCATTTTCAAAAACTGGGAACATATTAGTAAATCCTGGTATTGTTTCTCCAATTTGATGCGCTTGTCACAAAGCCTTTTGCAATGGGCTCAATACCCAGACTGGAGAACTGATAGAAGTGGTTTGCTGGCAGGCACCAGCAATTACAGGCGGAGAAACAGGTATTTCAATAGGAGGTGGAGGATCTAAACCGGCTATAACAGAAGGAGGATAAGCAGGAGATAAATGCAGAAGCTCATCTTTAATCTCCGGGTTCTTATTTTTGGGTAAACATTTAACGCACTCAGCTAGTAATTGCCGTAGTTTACGGAAGACCAGTGCTGAAGTGCTGTTCTGTTCTAAATTTAACACAACATTCCAAGGGGATTCCTCATCATGATAATGGGCTGCCTGTTCCTTTAACTCGGCCTGATCAGCAGGATCTAATTCGAAGTCAAAGGAGCCACGGAGGTCAGAAGCTGCTTTTGTAACTCCCTCAGGAACCGCATATAGAGGTTCTTCTGGAGGGGCAGTAGGTGTAAGATTTATAGGATTTTCGGTATATTTTTCTTGTTTTAATGCAAGTCGCAATTTTTCTCCCTCATGGTCAAGATCCAGACAATCTTTAATTAAATTCCATAAGGGAAAAGTATCTACTGGAACTTTATTGGGACCATTAGCAGTATAATAATCATGGAGTTATTTCGAACCTTTTTCCAAGTGGTTAAATTCATAGTCCCTTCCTCAGGAAACCAGGGACGTACCTCTTCTATGAACAACAAAAATTTTTCTACCTTAGATATATTTACATGCACCCCTCTTTCCTTTAAAATAAACTTCAACATCTGAACAAACAATTGTCTACTAATACCTTGCCAAATAATTTGATACTCTCGACTTTACTCTCCCTGCCCTTTCCTTAACTTTCTGACATCTTCTTCGGGATCCCTTGTCTTCTCAGGGCAGCGGTCGTGGCAACTACTTTACGGCTTTAAGTTCCAGTTCGGGCAACACTTGCCGGAGCCAGCCGGCAAAAGGAATATGTCTGAAGACGCGGTCGCTACAACTAGGAAAAAAGAACAGAACACACACAAAGAATGGGATCGAGAGGGACGGGTCTTGCAGACTTCTGAGGCAGAGGACTGACACCGCCGAGGCGGTTTGTTCAGCAATTATTTTTATAATGCTTAAGGAGAAAAAACATTGCATACCAAGGAGGATTACATAGTGTCCCTCAAGATCTTTTACAATGCTGTTCTGGACATATTAATTGCAGTCATAAAGTAAAGATGTAAAGCTTTCCTAATCTTGATTTCCTTGGGCAAGAAGCAAAGAACAGAACCACTTCTAGGGCAAACAACTGTTAATCTACAAAATTTAAGGTGGGGTGGCTGGACAGGGAATCTTGGCACAGCAAGTCTCCCAGGGCTATGTACAGCAAAAACGGCTGTTAAGCAATGAGTGCACAACCCTCAGTCTTTGAGGCAAATCCCCGCACTGCTTGTGAATTTTGAATTACAGATTTCTCCTCACAAATCCCCAGGCTTGGGAAGGTTGGATCAAAAGGTACGTCCATAATTAGTTTTATAAGAAACCCCCATTCTATCTTCTCTAGTTGCAATGCAGCCCGCTTTTCTGAAGCAGAGCCATGCTCAGAAAGTAACGGGTATTACTAGAGGTCACACATGAAGTGCAGTGAGCTTGGACTGTTCCAGAAAAAGAGGGCAGTCTGGCAGGGCTGGAGGAGGGTGACCAGGGGAGTGTGGCACAGGAAGGGTTCAGACCACGTGGGGACATGACAGGCTGGGACGAGGAGCCTGGGCTTCCAGTCATCCCTTGGTAACCATGGGGCACTGGTCCCAGGACTCCCCACACATGCCAACATTCATGGATGCTGATGCCTCTTGCATAAAATGACATAGGGCTTACAGACAATTACACGCACCCTCCCGTGTACTTTACTTTTTACATACAAACATTTTTTTCCCCCGAGTTATTGTCATTTGACAATGTTGTGTCAGATTCCAGTGTAGAGCACAATTTTTCTGTTATACACGAACATACGCATACATTCATTTTCACATTCTCTTTCGCTGCGTCCTCCTGTGCACTTTAAATCATCTCTAGGTGATGCGTGGTATGTAAGGCAACATCAATGCTATGCAAGCAGTTGCGTGTGTGTGGCAAATTCAAGTGTTGCTTTTTGAAACTTTCTGTTTTTTCCCGAATATTTTCAACCCGCATTTAGTTGAATCTGATGGATCGGGAGCCCCTAGATACGGAGAACCCCCAAGCCCTTCCCACCTGCTCAATTTCCACTGTCAGCGCTGAAGGGGACCAAAAAGAGGAGAAGAGCGCCCTCTAGCGGCTGGAAACGTTGAGGCAGTTCTTCAGCGTATGCAGCGCAGGAGAGAAGGTTTCGGGCCGACTAGCGCAAAAGGAGGGCCCGCCTGGACAGGAAGGAGGAAGGACGGCAGTGGAAGCCAGCTCGCACCCTTCCTGGAGCTAGCTGGTAGCAGTGAGGGATGCCGAGGAACTGGGGACACGTCGCGTGGGGGGGCAATCCTGGCCGCCAGGTGCAGGGTTCGCACGGCTGGCACCCAGTTTGCACGATCCAAATGACAAGGAGTGGGGGTGGGGGGAAGGGGCTGCCTCAGCACCGGGATCCCGAAAAGGGCCAGAGCGCCGTGACCTCAGTTAATGCGGCTCCCCTAGTAAGCCAGAAAAAGGAAACTATGACGCAAGTTGTTGCAGGTTCCACCGCAGCCACACGGATAACTAGATCTCTCAGCTGACAGAACAGAAGCATCGGAGCCAGGAATCTTTCCTTTTCTCTTCTTCTGGACCTTGGGACAGGGAGCCAAACATCTCTGACGGGAAGCATCTTTATTCCGGTAGAGAGCTCACTTTTTCAGGAATAAGCATGGAGAGAAAGAGTACAGAGACGGTTTAGTGCTTCAAAGCGGAAGCCCGTCTGAGAAACGGTAAAAACATGCTTCTCAATGAAGCCGAGTTATGGCAAGAATCTAAAGCTGCTTATAGACAGGGAAGGGTTCCAAGTCCACCGCTCAAAAAAAATTAGCCAATCATGACTCCATTTGATTGGGAAAGAAGTAAATAACTCAAAAATGGGAAAGACATGGGATTAAGTAGTGGTATTATACCTATATTTTCATTGTGAATGTAGCAAACTTAAAGCAACTGTCTAAAAAGCATAAGTGTAGATCACGCGCTCACACACATGCACCATTGGGAAGAGCAGAGAGGTAAAATATGCTAAATGTATCATGATTGAGAAACAAGATCTAATAGATGATTTCGTTTTTGAGGCTCTTGTAGCAATACTGGTCGAATTAAATATAGAGTTATGAACTTCGAGATGATTTATAAACATTTAGAGAGAATTTTCCTTAAAAGGCAATATAGCTTCCAAATCACTGAAGAGAAAATTAACCTCAAAAACAATTCATCAATCCAGCTAAGAAGGAGTAACGGAGACCATATTTACCATCCTACAGTAAACCCCAAAGCGGATAAAATATATCAAGCAATGATTTTTAAGACCCGTGGAAACGATCATCCCGTAGGACCTCGTCCTGCCACCTCCATACCAAGGGTGCTAGGCCTCCTACCGCCACTACCCAGGATGTCCACCAGGTGGCGACATTGCCTCCCTTCGCTCCTGCTGCAGAGCCAGTCCTGAGCAGTCCTGTTCCAGGTTTCGGCAGGCAGCTCCCAGAAGCGCTCTCGTGGGCCTTGGTCCCTTTTAGCCACCAGCAAAGGGATCGAGGCTGAGCAGTGAGCCTCCTTACTCATCGAAGATCTAGGAAGCTAACTGATTTCTGAGCAGCCCTTTACCCTCGTCTGCTGTCTGGTACTCTCCACCCGACTTGCAGAGTCCGTGGCTTGGGCAGCCGGCACGCTGGCCCCTGCCCATCAGAATCTGTTCCCCCGGCCAAGAGGCCACGCGCGGTCGTGAGCAGGTTTCCAGGCCTCTGGAGCCGGGCCGCTTGGACTGCATCCTGGCCCTGGGCTCGCGAGCTCCATGCCCTTGACTGAGTCACTTAACAACTCTAAGCTAGTTTCCCCATCAGTAAAATGAAGACAGAATCCATATCGGGGAAAAAATGAGAATCGGGGTGGGGGGGAGTACATTTCTGGTGATTGAAGATTATTTTCATTTTGAATTATACAGTGAGGGACACCATACAAGTTTTACTACTTCAGACTCCTAAGGGACAGCTTCTGCTTTTCTTAAAACTACTGCATGCACCTACACCCAAACACACGTGCAGACACACTGGCTCTGCTCCACATACATCCCCACGCACACACTCGGAGTCATGTGCCACACACACACCCATAACATAACACACAACCACCCACGTCCTCAGGCGCGCACACACACGCAAAGTCACTGTCACGTACCTCACACGTCCCCAGGTGTACGCGAGCGCGTACGCACACACACGTCACACACAACTTTGGCGTCATTCTAAAGCAACTTCCAATCGAGGGTCTCAGTGTCCATTGTTTCATCCGCTCAGAAGCTCCTGAATTCGGAGCATGAAGCAGGAGCCCCTCCACTCTGGAGAAGGTCTTTGCCCCGTGCAGTCTCAGCAGAGCCAAAAGAACTGCTCTGGTCCTTTGCAAGTGCAGGGCCAGAGCTTATCTGGTAGTTCCCATCGTATATTTGTCAACATTTTAAGCACGGTAGGTTCTAAACTCCTGACTTTACAATGACACATTCATTCTAAGAGGGAAGGCCAGGCTCAACTTTAGAATTCCCAGACTCAAGGGAGTCCCGCACAGAAAGTGACAGTGTGGGGAGAGCCGATTCCCAGTGTCTGACCAATAGCCTGACCGTTTTCTTCCCAATGCGGGGTCCATCCCATGCCCCAAGTGGCCTCTTAGGTGCACAGGGGGACACTCAGTCCTCACATCCGGGCTCTGTCCATACCCTCCATGCCAACAGCTGACCGTTGGCCTCTGTGTGAGTCCTGGGAAGTTGAGCTCTGGCGAGAGCCGGTGCAGACACTAGAAGTGGGTCAGGGGCTGCTGGGGCAGGGCATTCGTGATCCTGGGTTTCCAGAGCACGGGGTGGAGCCATTTGGCGTGTCCCCTTGGCCCTGCTGAATCCATCCCGTGGAGGGCGTGGCCAGAGGGAGTGTCAGGGCCAGAGGGACCCTCTGTAGTTCAGGACCCAGGGCAGCGGGGTTGGGGAGGGCCCCCTTGCCGGGGTCTAAGGGCAGAAGCACTAAGGAAAGGCCTGAGGAGGCTGGAAGGTATCGTCATTCCCATCAATTAAGAAAACAAAAGCTCCCCGCAGGCGAGGGTGGGAAGGCTTTTGTTAGAACAAGGGAAGGCGCTTGCCAAGGTCTGGCCGGAGAAAGCTGGGGGCTTGCCAGGCTGATGAGGAACCGAGAGGCCATCAGCCTCGAAACACCGCCGCAATTCCTCCGGGCGACACTGAGGTGCAGTGAGACACGGAAAGCACGAGAAACACAGGCCCCAAACTCAGCAGCCTGTTGCTTGGTTCACTGTCCGTCTGTCGCCCCCTATGCTAGGAGCCCTTAGCGCATCACCCAGGGCTGACCCGGCTCAGGATTCCAGCTGATTGCCCACAGGTGGCATCACTTGCTGGTGACACGAAGCAGGCACGTTAGCCACCTCCCAAACTCTGAGGCTCCTCCCGGGAGGAGCCTGCGGGCCCCCAGTCCAGCCTCTGCGCCACCATGCTCCTTAGTGCCGCTCCCGCTTTGCTGCCCCGGCCTATAGCTCTGGCCGGAACCTCGCCGGATTGTCGATAAATGTCACCCACGCACCACGTCTAAGCTTGGGGTCCAGATGTGACCACAGCTCTTATCTTCTTCCCATCGATGGATCGTTCGGGCTTCTTGCCATCGTGTTGGCAGGAAGGCCAGCACCGCCCTGTTGAGGCCTCCCTGAAGACACATAGAAACATAGGACACAATGCAGCCCATCTCTCTTTGTTTAAAACACCTTTATTGTGGTACGATTTCTGTTCCGTCAATTAGACACATCTCACATGTAGTATTTGATGAATTTTCATAGACGTCTGCACCCAGAAAACCATCACCACCATCAAGATAGCTACCATTTCCATCACTCCCCAAGAGGGGCAATTCTCCAATGCCCATATTTTCCCCTTTCCACCCCCTTCCCGCCCTGGTAACCGTAAGTTTGTTTCTCTATGTCTGTGGGTCTGTTCCTCTTTTGTCGTTAACTTCGTCTCTGACTTTTGTTTAGATTCCGCATGGACGTGGTATCATACGGCATTTTTCTCTCTTCTGGCTTCCTTCACACAGAATGTCTATCTCTGTGTCCGTACATGTGGCCGCAAATGTCACTGGTTTATCCTTTTTCATGGCTGAGTAGTATTCCATGGCATAAATAGGACACTGCACCTTTGTCCACTCGCCAGCCGATGGACGTTTGTTTGGCTTCTTTCCACGTCCCGGCTGTTATAAATAGGGCTGCTGTGAGCATTGAGGTGCATGTGACTTTTTGAATTAGAGATTTCTCCTCACATATCCCCAGGCGTGGGAAGGCTGGATCATACGGTAAGTCCAATGTTAGTTTTTTAAGGAACTCCAATCCTGTCTTCTCTAGTGGCAATGCAGGCCGCCTTTCTGAAGCAGAGCCATGCTCAGAAAGTAATGGGTATTACTAGAGGTCAGGCATGAAGTGCAGTGAGCTTGGACTGTTCCAGAAGAAGAGGGCAGTCTGGCAGGGCTGGAGGAGGGTGACCAGGGGAGTGTGGCACAGGCAGGGTTCAGACCACGTGGGGACATGACAGGCTGGGACGAGGAGCCTGGGCTTCCAGTCATCCCTTGGTAACCATGGGGCACTGGTCCCAGGACTCCCCACACATGCCAACATTCATGGATGCTGATGCCTCTTGCATAAAATGACATAGGGCTTACAGACAATTACACGCACCCTCCCGTGTACTTTACTTTTTACATACAAACATTTTTTCCCCCGAGTTATTGTCATTTGACAATGTTGTGTCAGATTCCAGTGTAGAGCACAACTTTTCAGTTATACACGAACATACGCATACATTCATTTTCACATTCTCTTTCGCTGTGTCCTCCTGTGCACTTTAAATCATCTCTAGGTGACGCGTGGTATGTAAGGCAACATCAATGCTATGCAAGCAGTTGCGTGTGTGTGGCAAATTCAAGTGTTGCTTTTTGAAACTTTCTGTTTTTTCCCGAATATTTTCAACCCGCATTTAGTTGAATCTGATGGATCGGGAGCCCCTAGATACGGAGAACCCCCAAGCCCTTCCCACCTGCTCAATTTCCACTGTCAGCGCCGAAGGGGACCAAAAAGAGGAGAAGAGCGCCCTCTAGCGGCTGGAAACGTTGAGGCAGTTCTTCAGCGTATGCAGCGCAGGAGAGAAGGTTTCGGGCCGACTAGCGCAAAAGGAGGGCCCGCCTGGACAGGAAGGAGGAAGGACGGCAGTGGAAGCCAGCTCGCACCCTTCCTGGAGCTAGCTGGTAGCAGTGAGGGATGCCGAGGAACTGGGGACACGTCGCGTGGGGGGGCAATCCTGGCCGCCAGGTGCAGGGTTCGCACGGCTGGCACCCAGTTTGCACGATCCAAATGACAAGGAGTGGGGGTGGGGGGAAGGGGCTGCCTCAGCACGGGGATCCCGAAAAGGGCCAGAGCGCCGTGACCTCAGTTAATGCGGCTCCCCTAGTAAGCCAGAAAAAGGGAACTATGAGGCAAGTTTTTGCAGGTTCCACCGCAGCCACACGGATAACTAGATCTCTCAGCTGACAGAACAGAAGCATCGGAGCCAGGAATCTTTCCTTTTCTCTTCTTCTGGACCTTGGGACAGGGAGCCAAACATCTCTGACGGGAAGCATCTTTATTCCGGTAGAGAGCTCACTTTTTCAGGAATAAGCATGGAGAGAAAGAGTACAGAGACGGTTTAGTGCTTCAAAGCGGAAGCCCGTCTGAGAAACGGTAAAAACATGCTTCTCAATGAAGCCGAGTTATGGCAAGAATCTAAAGCTGCTTATAGACAGGGAAGGGTTCCAAGTCCACCGCTCAAAAAAAATTAGCCAATCATGACTCCATTTGATTGGGAAAGAAGTAAATAACTCAAAAATGGGAAAGACATGGGATTAAGTAGTGGTATTATACCTATATTTTCATTGTGAATGTAGCAAACTTAAAGCAACTGTCTAAAAAGCATAAGTGTAGATCACGCGCTCACACACATGCACCATTGGGAAGAGCAGAGAGGTAAAATATGCTAAATGTATCATGATTGAGAAACAAGATCTAATAGATGATTTCGTTTTTGAGGCTCTTGTAGCAATACTGGTCGAATTAAATATAGAGTTATGAACTTCGAGATGATTTATAAACATTTAGAGAGAATTTTCCTTAAAAGGCAATATAGCTTCCAAATCACTGAAGAGAAAATTAACCTCAAAAACAATTCATCAATCCAGCTAAGAAGGAGTAACGGAGACCATATTTACCATCCTACAGTAAACCCCAAAGCGGATAAAATATATCAAGCAATGATTTTTAAGACCCGTGGAAACGATCATCCCGTAGGACCTCGTCCTGCCACCTCCATACCAAGGGTGCTAGGCCTCCTACCGCCACTACCCAGGATGTCCACCAGGTGGCGACATTGCCTCCCTTCGCTCCTGCTGCAGAGCCAGTCCTGAGCAGTCCTGTTCCAGGTTTCGGCAGGCAGCTCCCAGAAGCGCTCTCGTGGGCCTTGGTCCCTTTTAGCCACCAGCAAAGGGATCGAGGATGAGCAGTGAGCCTCCTTACTCATCGAAGATCTAGGAAGCTAACTGATTTCTGAGCAGCCCTTTACCCTCGTCTGCTGTCTGGTACTCTCCACCCGACTTGCAGAGTCCGTGGCTTGGGCAGCCGGCACGCTGGCCCCTGCCCATCAGAATCTGTTCCCCCGGCCAAGAGGCCACGCGCGGTCGTGAGCAGGTTTCCAGGCCTCTGGAGCCGGGCCGCTTGGACTGCATCCTGGCCCTGGGCTCGCGAGCTCCATGCCCTTGACTGAGTCACTTAACAACTCTAAGCTAGTTTCCCCATCAGTAAAATGAAGACAGAATCCATATCGGGGAAAAAATGAGAATCGGGGTGGGGGGGAGTACATTTCTGGTGATTGAAGATTATTTTCATTTTGAATTATACAGTGAGGGACACCATACAAGTTTTACTACTTCAGACTCCTAAGGGACAGCTTCTGCTTTTCTTAAAACTACTGCATGCACCTACACCCAAACACACGTGCAGACACACTGGCTCTGCTCCACATACATCCCCACGCACACACTCGGAGTCATGTGCCACACACACACCCATAACATAACACACAACCACCCACGTCCTCAGGCGCGCACACACACGCAAAGTCACTGTCACGTACCTCACACGTCCCCAGGTGTACGCGAGCGCGTACGCACACACACGTCACACACAACTTTGGCGTCATTCTAAAGCAACTTCCAATCGAGGGTCTCAGTGTCCATTGTTTCATCCGCTCAGAAGCTCCTGAATTCGGAGCATGAAGCAGGAGCCCCTCCACTCTGGAGAAGGTCTTTGCCCCGTGCAGTCTCAGCAGAGCCAAAAGAACTGCTCTGGTCCTTTGCAAGTGCAGGGCCAGAGCTTATCTGGTAGTTCCCATCGTATATTTGTCAACATTTTAAGCACGGTAGGTTCTAAACTCCTGACTTTACAATGACACATTCATTCTAAGAGGGAAGGCCAGGCTCAACTTTAGAATTCCCAGACTCAAGGGAGTCCCGCACAGAAAGTGACAGTGTGGGGAGAGCCGATTCCCAGTGTCTGACCAATAGCCTGACCGTTTTCTTCCCAATGCGGGGTCCATCCCATGCCCCAAGTGGCCTCTTAGGTGCACAGGGGGACACTCAGTCCTCACATCCGGGCTCTGTCCATACCCTCCATGCCAACAGCTGACCGTTGGCCTCTGTGTGAGTCCTGGGAAGTTGAGCTCTGGCGAGAGCCGGTGCAGACACTAGAAGTGGGTCAGGGGCTGCTGGGGCAGGGCATTCGTGATCCTGGGTTTCCAGAGCACGGGGTGGAGCCATTTGGCGTGTCCCCTTGGCCCTGCTGAATCCATCCCGTGGAGGGCGTGGCCAGAGGGAGTGTCAGGGCCAGAGGGACCCTCTGTAGTTCAGGACCCAGGGCAGCGGGGTTGGGGAGGGCCCCCTTGCCGGGGTCTAAGGGCAGAAGCACTAAGGAAAGGCCTGAGGAGGCTGGAAGGTATCGTCATTCCCATCAATTAAGAAAACAAAAGCTCCCCGCAGGCGAGGGTGGGAAGGCTTTTGTTAGAACAAGGGAAGGCGCTTGCCAAGGTCTGGCCGGAGAAAGCTGGGGGCTTGCCAGGCTGATGAGGAACCGAGAGGCCATCAGCCTCGAAACACCGCCGCAATTCCTCCGGGCGACACTGAGGTGCAGTGAGACACGGAAAGCACGAGAAACACAGGCCCCAAACTCAGCAGCCTGTTGCTTGGTTCACTGTCCGTCTGTCGCCCCCTATGCTAGGAGCCCTTAGCGCATCACCCAGGGCTGACCCAGCTCAGGATTCCAGCTGATTGCCCACAGGTGGCATCACTTGCTGGTGACACGAAGCAGGCACGTTAGCCACCTCCCAAACTCTGAGGCTCCTCCCGGGAGGAGCCTGCGGGCCCCCAGTCCAGCCTCTGCGCCACCATGCTCCTTAGTGCCGCTCCCGCTTTGCTGCCCCGGCCTATAGCTCTGGCCGGAACCTCGCCGGATTGTCGATAAATGTCACCCACGCACCACGTCTAAGCTTGGGGTCCAGATGTGACCACAGCTCTTATCTTCTTCCCATCGATGGATCGTTCGGGCTTCTTGCCATCGTGTTGGCAGGAAGGCCAGCACCGCCCTGTTGAGGCCTCCCTGAAGACACATAGAAACATAGGACACAATGCAGCCCATCTCTCTTTGTTTAAAACACCTTTATTGTGGTACGATTTCTGTTCCGTCAATTAGACACATCTCACATGTAGTATTTGATGAATTTTCATAGACGTCTGCACCCAGAAAACCATCACCACCATCAAGATAGCTACCATTTCCATCACTCCCCAAGAGGGGCAATTCTCCAATGCCCATATTTTCCCCTTTCCACCCCCTTCCCGCCCTGGTAACCGTAAGTTTGTTTCTCTATGTCTGTGGGTCTGTTCCTCTTTTGTCGTTAACTTCGTCTCTGACTTTTGTTTAGATTCCGCATGGACGTGGTATCATACGGCATTTTTCTCTCTTCTGGCTTCCTTCACACAGAATGTCTATCTCTGTGTCCGTACATGTGGCCGCAAATGTCACTGGTTTATCCTTTTTCATGGCTGAGTAGTATTCCATGGCATAAATAGGACACTGCACCTTTGTCCACTCGCCAGCCGATGGACGTTTGTTTGGCTTCTTTCCACGTCCCGGCTGTTATAAATAGGGCTGCTGTGAGCATTGAGGTGCATGTGACTTTTTGAATTAGAGATTTCTCCTCACATATCCCCAGGCGTGGGAAGGCTGGATCATACGGTAAGTCCAATGTTAGTTTTTTAAGGAACTCCAATCCTGTCTTCTCTAGTGGCAATGCAGGCCGCCTTTCTGAAGCAGAGCCATGCTCAGAAAGTAATGGGTATTACTAGAGGTCAGGCATGAAGTGCAGTGAGCTTGGACTGTTCCAGAAGAAGAGGGCAGTCTGGCAGGGCTGGAGGAGGGTGACCAGGGGAGTGTGGCACAGGCAGGGTTCAGACCACGTGGGGACATGACAGGCTGGGACGAGGAGCCTGGGCTTCCAGTCATCCCTTGGTAACCATGGGGCACTGGTCCCAGGACTCCCCACACATGCCAACATTCATGGATGCTGATGCCTCTTGCATAAAATGACATAGGGCTTACACACAATTACACGCACCCTCCCGTGTACTTTACTTTTTACATACAAACATTTTTTCCCCCGAGTTATTGTCATTTGACAATGTTGTGTCAGATTCCAGTGTAGAGCACAACTTTTCAGTTATACACGAACATACGCATACATTCATTTTCACATTCTCTTTCGCTGTGTCCTCCTGTGCACTTTAAATCATCTCTAGGTGACGCGTGGTATGTAAGGCAACATCAATGCTATGCAAGCAGTTGCGTGTGTGTGGCAAATTCAAGTGTTGCTTTTTGAAACTTTCTGTTTTTTCCCGAATATTTTCAACCCGCATTTAGTTGAATCTGATGGATCGGGAGCCCCTAGATACGGAGAACCCCCAAGCCCTTCCCACCTGCTCAATTTCCACTGTCAGCGCCGAAGGGGACCAAAAAGAGGAGAAGAGCGCCCTCTAGCGGCTGGAAACGTTGAGGCAGTTCTTCAGCGTATGCAGCGCAGGAGAGAAGGTTTCGGGCCGACTAGCGCAAAAGGAGGGCCCGCCTGGACAGGAAGGAGGAAGGACGGCAGTGGAAGCCAGCTCGCACCCTTCCTGGAGCTAGCTGGTAGCAGTGAGGGATGCCGAGGAACTGGGGACACGTCGCGTGGGGGGGCAATCCTGGCCGCCAGGTGCAGGGTTCGCACGGCTGGCACCCAGTTTGCACGATCCAAATGACAAGGAGTGGGGGTGGGGGGAAGGGGCTGCCTCAGCACCGGGATCCCGAAAAGGGCCAGAGCGCCGTGACCTCAGTTAATGCGGCTCCCCTAGTAAGCCAGAAAAAGGGAACTATGAGGCAAGTTTTTGCAGGTTCCACCGCAGCCACACGGATAACTAGATCTCTCAGCTGACAGAACAGAAGCATCGGAGCCAGGAATCTTTCCTTTTCTCTTCTTCTGGACCTTGGGACAGGGAGCCAAACATCTCTGACGGGAAGCATCTTTATTCCGGTAGAGAGCTCACTTTTTCAGGAATAAGCATGGAGAGAAAGAGTACAGAGACGGTTTAGTGCTTCAAAGCGGAAGCCCGTCTGAGAAACGGTAAAAACATGCTTCTCAATGAAGCCGAGTTATGGCAAGAATCTAAAGCTGCTTATAGACAGGGAAGGGTTCCAAGTCCACCGCTCAAAAAAAATTAGCCAATCATGACTCCATTTGATTGGGAAAGAAGTAAATAACTCAAAAATGGGAAAGACATGGGATTAAGTAGTGGTATTATACCTATATTTTCATTGTGAATGTAGCAAACTTAAAGCAACTGTCTAAAAAGCATAAGTGTAGATCACGCGCTCACACACATGCACCATTGGGAAGAGCAGAGAGGTAAAATATGCTAAATGTATCATGATTGAGAAACAAGATCTAATAGATGATTTCGTTTTTGAGGCTCTTGTAGCAATACTGGTCGAATTAAATATAGAGTTATGAACTTCGAGATGATTTATAAACATTTAGAGAGAATTTTCCTTAAAAGGCAATATAGCTTCCAAATCACTGAAGAGAAAATTAACCTCAAAAACAATTCATCAATCCAGCTAAGAAGGAGTAACGGAGACCATATTTACCATCCTACAGTAAACCCCAAAGCGGATAAAATATATCAAGCAATGATTTTTAAGACCCGTGGAAACGATCATCCCGTAGGACCTCGTCCTGCCACCTCCATACCAAGGGTGCTAGGCCTCCTACCGCCACTACCCAGGATGTCCACCAGGTGGCGACATTGCCTCCCTTCGCTCCTGCTGCAGAGCCAGTCCTGAGCAGTCCTGTTCCAGGTTTCGGCAGGCAGCTCCCAGAAGCGCTCTCGTGGGCCTTGGTCCCTTTTAGCCACCAGCAAAGGGATCGAGGCTGAGCAGTGAGCCTCCTTACTCATCGAAGATCTAGGAAGCTAACTGATTTCTGAGCAGCCCTTTACCCTCGTCTGCTGTCTGGTACTCTCCACCCGACTTGCAGAGTCCGTGGCTTGGGCAGCCGGCACGCTGGCCCCTGCCCATCAGAATCTGTTCCCCCGGCCAAGAGGCCACGCGCGGTCGTGAGCAGGTTTCCAGGCCTCTGGAGCCGGGCCGCTTGGACTGCATCCTGGCCCTGGGCTCGCGAGCTCCATGCCCTTGACTGAGTCACTTAACAACTCTAAGCTAGTTTCCCCATCAGTAAAATGAAGACAGAATCCATATCGGGGAAAAAATGAGAATCGGGGTGGGGGGGAGTACATTTCTGGTGATTGAAGATTATTTTCATTTTGAATTATACAGTGAGGGACACCATACAAGTTTTACTACTTCAGACTCCTAAGGGACAGCTTCTGCTTTTCTTAAAACTACTGCATGCACCTACACCCAAACACACGTGCAGACACACTGGCTCTGCTCCACATACATCCCCACGCACACACTCGGAGTCATGTGCCACACACACACCCATAACATAACACACAACCACCCACGTCCTCAGGCGCGCACACACACGCAAAGTCACTGTCACGTACCTCACACGTCCCCAGGTGTACGCGAGCGCGTACGCACACACACGTCACACACAACTTTGGCGTCATTCTAAAGCAACTTCCAATCGAGGGTCTCAGTGTCCATTGTTTCATCCGCTCAGAAGCTCCTGAATTCGGAGCATGAAGCAGGAGCCCCTCCACTCTGGAGAAGGTCTTTGCCCCGTGCAGTCTCAGCAGAGCCAAAAGAACTGCTCTGGTCCTTTGCAAGTGCAGGGCCAGAGCTTATCTGGTAGTTCCCATCGTATATTTGTCAACATTTTAAGCACGGTAGGTTCTAAACTCCTGACTTTACAATGACACATTCATTCTAAGAGGGAAGGCCAGGCTCAACTTTAGAATTCCCAGACTCAAGGGAGTCCCGCACAGAAAGTGACAGTGTGGGGAGAGCCGATTCCCAGTGTCTGACCAATAGCCTGACCGTTTTCTTCCCAATGCGGGGTCCATCCCATGCCCCAAGTGGCCTCTTAGGTGCACAGGGGGACACTCAGTCCTCACATCCGGGCTCTGTCCATACCCTCCATGCCAACAGCTGACCGTTGGCCTCTGTGTGAGTCCTGGGAAGTTGAGCTCTGGCGAGAGCCGGTGCAGACACTAGAAGTGGGTCAGGGGCTGCTGGGGCAGGGCATTCGTGATCCTGGGTTTCCAGAGCACGGGGTGGAGCCATTTGGCGTGTCCCCTTGGCCCTGCTGAATCCATCCCGTGGAGGGCGTGGCCAGAGGGAGTGTCAGGGCCAGAGGGACCCTCTGTAGTTCAGGACCCAGGGCAGCGGGGTTGGGGAGGGCCCCCTTGCCGGGGTCTAAGGGCAGAAGCACTAAGGAAAGGCCTGAGGAGGCTGGAAGGTATCGTCATTCCCATCAATTAAGAAAACAAAAGCTCCCCGCAGGCGAGGGTGGGAAGGCTTTTGTTAGAACAAGGGAAGGCGCTTGCCAAGGTCTGGCCGGAGAAAGCTGGGGGCTTGCCAGGCTGATGAGGAACCGAGAGGCCATCAGCCTCGAAACACCGCCGCAATTCCTCCGGGCGACACTGAGGTGCAGTGAGACACGGAAAGCACGAGAAACACAGGCCCCAAACTCAGCAGCCTGTTGCTTGGTTCACTGTCCGTCTGTCGCCCCCTATGCTAGGAGCCCTTAGCGCATCACCCAGGGCTGACCCGGCTCAGGATTCCAGCTGATTGCCCACAGGTGGCATCACTTGCTGGTGACACGAAGCAGGCACGTTAGCCACCTCCCAAACTCTGAGGCTCCTCCCGGGAGGAGCCTGCGGGCCCCCAGTCCAGCCTCTGCGCCACCATGCTCCTTAGTGCCGCTCCCGCTTTGCTGCCCCGGCCTATAGCTCTGGCCGGAACCTCGCCGGATTGTCGATAAATGTCACCCACGCACCACGTCTAAGCTTGGGGTCCAGATGTGACCACAGCTCTTATCTTCTTCCCATCGATGGATCGTTCGGGCTTCTTGCCATCGTGTTGGCAGGAAGGCCAGCACCGCCCTGTTGAGGCCTCCCTGAAGACACATAGAAACATAGGACACAATGCAGCCCATCTCTCTTTGTTTAAAACACCTTTATTGTGGTACGATTTCTGTTCCGTCAATTAGACACATCTCACATGTAGTATTTGATGAATTTTCATAGACGTCTGCACCCAGAAAACCATCACCACCATCAAGATAGCTACCATTTCCATCACTCCCCAAGAGGGGCAATTCTCCAATGCCCATATTTTCCCCTTTCCACACCCTTCCCGCCCTGGTAACCGTAAGTTTGTTTCTCTATGTCTGTGGGTCTGTTCCTCTTTTGTCGTTAACTTCGTCTCTGACTTTTGTTTAGATTCCGCATGGACGTGGTATCATACGGCATTTTTCTCTCTTCTGGCTTCCTTCACACAGAATGTCTATCTCTGTGTCCGTACATGTGGCCGCAAATGTCACTGGTTTATCCTTTTTCATGGCTGAGTAGTATTCCATGGCATAAATAGGACACTGCACCTTTGTCCACTCGCCAGCCGATGGACGTTTGTTTGGCTTCTTTCCACGTCCCGGCTGTTATAAATAGGGCTGCTGTGAGCATTGAGGTGCATGTGACTTTTTGAATTAGAGATTTCTCCTCACATATCCCCAGGCGTGGGAAGGCTGGATCATACGGTAAGTCCAATGTTAGTTTTTTAAGGAACTCCAATCCTGTCTTCTCTAGTGGCAATGCAGGCCGCCTTTCTGAAGCAGAGCCATGCTCAGAAAGTAATGGGTATTACTAGAGGTCAGGCATGAAGTGCAGTGAGCTTGGACTGTTCCAGAAGAAGAGGGCAGTCTGGCAGGGCTGGAGGAGGGTGACCAGGGGAGTGTGGCACAGGCAGGGTTCAGACCACGTGGGGACATGACAGGCTGGGACGAGGAGCCTGGGCTTCCAGTCATCCCTTGGTAACCATGGGGCACTGGTCCCAGGACTCCCCACACATGCCAACATTCATGGATGCTGATGCCTCTTGCATAAAATGACATAGGGCTTACAGACAATTACACGCACCCTCCCGTGTACTTTACTTTTTACATACAAACATTTTTTCCCCCGAGTTATTGTCATTTGACAATGTTGTGTCAGATTCCAGTGTAGAGCACAACTTTTCAGTTATACACGAACATACGCATACATTCATTTTCACATTCTCTTTCGCTGTGTCCTCCTGTGCACTTTAAATCATCTCTAGGTGACGCGTGGTATGTAAGGCAACATCAATGCTATGCAAGCAGTTGCGTGTGTGTGGCAAATTCAAGTGTTGCTTTTTGAAACTTTCTGTTTTTTCCCGAATATTTTCAACCCGCATTTAGTTGAATCTGATGGATCGGGAGCCCCTAGATACGGAGAACCCCCAAGCCCTTCCCACCTGCTCAATTTCCACTGTCAGCGCCGAAGGGGACCAAAAAGAGGAGAAGAGCGCCCTCTAGCGGCTGGAAACGTTGAGGCAGTTCTTCAGCGTATGCAGCGCAGGAGAGAAGGTTTCGGGCCGACTAGCGCAAAAGGAGGGCCCGCCTGGACAGGAAGGAGGAAGGACGGCAGTGGAAGCCAGCTCGCACCCTTCCTGGAGCTAGCTGGTAGCAGTGAGGGATGCCGAGGAACTGGGGACACGTCGCGTGGGGGGGCAATCCTGGCCGCCAGGTGCAGGGTTCGCACGGCTGGCACCCAGTTTGCACGATCCAAATGACAAGGAGTGGGGGTGGGGGGAAGGGGCTGCCTCAGCACCGGGATCCCGAAAAGGGCCAGAGCGCCGTGACCTCAGTTAATGCGGCTCCCCTAGTAAGCCAGAAAAAGGGAACTATGAGGCAAGTTTTTGCAGGTTCCACCGCAGCCACACGGATAACTAGATCTCTCAGCTGACAGAACAGAAGCATCGGAGCCAGGAATCTTTCCTTTTCTCTTCTTCTGGACCTTGGGACAGGGAGCCAAACATCTCTGACGGGAAGCATCTTTATTCCGGTAGAGAGCTCACTTTTTCAGGAATAAGCATGGAGAGAAAGAGTACAGAGACGGTTTAGTGCTTCAAAGCGGAAGCCCGTCTGAGAAACGGTAAAAACATGCTTCTCAATGAAGCCGAGTTATGGCAAGAATCTAAAGCTGCTTATAGACAGGGAAGGGTTCCAAGTCCACCGCTCAAAAAAAATTAGCCAATCATGACTCCATTTGATTGGGAAAGAAGTAAATAACTCAAAAATGGGAAAGACATGGGATTAAGTAGTGGTATTATACCTATATTTTCATTGTGAATGTAGCAAACTTAAAGCAACTGTCTAAAAAGCAGTAAGTGTAGATCACGCGCTCACACACATGCACCATTGGGAAGAGCAGAGAGGTAAAATATGCTAAATGTATCATGATTGAGAAACAAGATCTAATAGATGATTTCGTTTTTGAGGCTCTTGTAGCAATACTGGTCGAATTAAATATAGAGTTATGAACTTCGAGATGATTTATAAACATTTAGAGAGAATTTTCCTTAAAAGGCAATATAGCTTCCAAATCACTGAAGAGAAAATTAACCTCAAAAACAATTCATCAATCCAGCTAAGAAGGAGTAACGGAGACCATATTTACCATCCTACAGTAAACCCCAAAGCGGATAAAATATATCAAGCAATGATTTTTAAGACCCGTGGAAACGATCATCCCGTAGGACCTCGTCCTGCCACCTCCATACCAAGGGTGCTAGGCCTCCTACCGCCACTACCCAGGATGTCCACCAGGTGGCGACATTGCCTCCCTTCGCTCCTGCTGCAGAGCCAGTCCTGAGCAGTCCTGTTCCAGGTTTCGGCAGGCAGCTCCCAGAAGCGCTCTCGTGGGCCTTGGTCCCTTTTAGCCACCAGCAAAGGGATCGAGGCTGAGCAGTGAGCCTCCTTACTCATCGAAGATCTAGGAAGCTAACTGATTTCTGAGCAGCCCTTTACCCTCCTCTGCTGTCTGGTACTCTCCACCCGACTTGCAGAGTCCGTGGCTTGGGCAGCCGGCACGCTGGCCCCTGCCCATCAGAATCTGTTCCCCCGGCCAAGAGGCCACGCGCGGTCGTGAGCAGGTTTCCAGGCCTCTGGAGCCGGGCCGCTTGGACTGCATCCTGGCCCTGGGCTCGCGAGCTCCATGCCCTTGACTGAGTCACTTAACAACTCTAAGCTAGTTTCCCCATCAGTAAAATGAAGACAGAATCCATATCGGGGAAAAAATGAGAATCGGGGTGGGGGGGAGTACATTTCTGGTGATTGAAGATTATTTTCATTTTGAATTATACAGTGAGGGACACCATACAAGTTTTACTACTTCAGACTCCTAAGGGACAGCTTCTGCTTTTCTTAAAACTACTGCATGCACCTACACCCAAACACACGTGCAGACACACTGGCTCTGCTCCACATACATCCCCACGCACACACTCGGAGTCATGTGCCACACACACACCCATAACATAACACACAACCACCCACGTCCTCAGGCGCGCACACACACGCAAAGTCACTGTCACGTACCTCACACGTCCCCAGGTGTACGCGAGCGCGTACGCACACACACGTCACACACAACTTTGGCGTCATTCTAAAGCAACTTCCAATCGAGGGTCTCAGTGTCCATTGTTTCATCCGCTCAGAAGCTCCTGAATTCGGAGCATGAAGCAGGAGCCCCTCCACTCTGGAGAAGGTCTTTGCCCCGTGCAGTCTCAGCAGAGCCAAAAGAACTGCTCTGGTCCTTTGCAAGTGCAGGGCCAGAGCTTATCTGGTAGTTCCCATCGTATATTTGTCAACATTTTAAGCACGGTAGGTTCTAAACTCCTGACTTTACAATGACACATTCATTCTAAGAGGGAAGGCCAGGCTCAACTTTAGAATTCCCAGACTCAAGGGAGTCCCGCACAGAAAGTGACAGTGTGGGGAGAGCCGATTCCCAGTGTCTGACCAATAGCCTGACCGTTTTCTTCCCAATGCGGGGTCCATCCCATGCCCCAAGTGGCCTCTTAGGTGCACAGGGGGACACTCAGTCCTCACATCCGGGCTCTGTCCATACCCTCCATGCCAACAGCTGACCGTTGGCCTCTGTGTGAGTCCTGGGAAGCTGAGCTCTGGCGAGAGCCGGTGCAGACACTAGAAGTGGGTCAGGGGCTGCTGGGGCAGGGCATTCGTGATCCTGGGTTTCCAGAGCACGGGGTGGAGCCATTTGGCGTGTCCCCTTGGCCCTGCTGAATCCATCCCGTGGAGGGCGTGGCCAGAGGGAGTGTCAGGGCCAGAGGGACCCTCTGTAGTTCAGGACCCAGGGCAGCGGGGTTGGGGAGGGCCCCCTTGCCGGGGTCTAAGGGCAGAAGCACTAAGGAAAGGCCTGAGGAGGCTGGAAGGTATCGTCATTCCCATCAATTAAGAAAACAAAAGCTCCCCGCAGGCGAGGGTGGGAAGGCTTTTGTTAGAACAAGGGAAGGCGCTTGCCAAGGTCTGGCCGGAGAAAGCTGGGGGCTTGCCAGGCTGATGAGGAACCGAGAGGCCATCAGCCTCGAAACACCGCCGCAATTCCTCCGGGCGACACTGAGGTGCAGTGAGACACGGAAAGCACGAGAAACACAGGCCCCAAACTCAGCAGCCTGTTGCTTGGTTCACTGTCCGTCTGTCGCCCCCTATGCTAGGAGCCCTTAGCGCATCACCCAGGGCTGACCCGGCTCAGGATTCCAGCTGATTGCCCACAGGTGGCATCACTTGCTGGTGACACGAAGCAGGCACGTTAGCCACCTCCCAAACTCTGAGGCTCCTCCCGGGAGGAGCCTGCGGGCCCCCAGTCCAGCCTCTGCGCCACCATGCTCCTTAGTGCCGCTCCCGCTTTGCTGCCCCGGCCTATAGCTCTGGCCGGAACCTCGCCGGATTGTCGATAAATGTCACCCACGCACCACGTCTAAGCTTGGGGTCCAGATGTGACCACAGCTCTTATCTTCTTCCCATCGATGGATCGTTCGGGCTTCTTGCCATCGTGTTGGCAGGAAGGCCAGCACCGCCCTGTTGAGGCCTCCCTGAAGACACATAGAAACATAGGACACAATGCAGCCCATCTCTCTTTGTTTAAAACACCTTTATTGTGGTACGATTTCTGTTCCGTCAATTAGACACATCTCACATGTAGTATTTGATGAATTTTCATAGACGTCTGCACCCAGAAAACCATCACCACCATCAAGATAGCTACCATTTCCATCACTCCCCAAGAGGGGCAATTCTCCAATGCCCATATTTTCCCCTTTCCACCCCCTTCCCGCCCTGGTAACCGTAAGTTTGTTTCTCTATGTCTGTGGGTCTGTTCCTCTTTTGTCGTTAACTTCGTCTCTGACTTTTGTTTAGATTCCGCATGGACGTGGTATCATACGGCATTTTTCTCTCTTCTGGCTTCCTTCACACAGAATGTCTATCTCTGTGTCCGTACATGTGGCCGCAAATGTCACTGGTTTATCCTTTTTCATGGCTGAGTAGTATTCCATGGCATAAATAGGACACTGCACCTTTGTCCACTCGCCAGCCGATGGACGTTTGTTTGGCTTCTTTCCACGTCCCGGCTGTTATAAATAGGGCTGCTGTGAGCATTGAGGTGCATGTGACTTTTTGAATTAGAGATTTCTCCTCACATATCCCCAGGCGTGGGAAGGCTGGATCATACGGTAAGTCCAATGTTAGTTTTTTAAGGAACTCCCATCCTGTCTTCTCTAGTGGCAATGCAGGCCACCTTTCTGAAGCAGAGCCATGCTCAGAAAGTAATGGGTATTACTAGAGGTCAGGCATGAAGTGCAGTGAGCTTGGACTGTTCCAGAAGAAGAGGGCAGTCTGGCAGGGCTGGAGGAGGGTGACCAGGGGAGTGTGGCACAGGCAGGGTTCAGACCACGTGGGGACATGACAGGCTGGGACGAGGAGCCTGGGCTTCCAGTCATCCCTTGGTAACCATGGGGCACTGGTCCCAGGACTCCCCACACATGCCAACATTCATGGATGCTGATGCCTCTTGCATAAAATGACATAGGGCTTACAGACAATTACACGCACCCTCCCGTGTACTTTACTTTTTACATACAAACATTTTTTCCCCCGAGTTATTGTCATTTGACAATGTTGTGTCAGATTCCAGTGTAGAGCACAACTTTTCAGTTATACACGAACATACGCATACATTCATTTTCACATTCTCTTTCGCTGTGTCCTCCTGTGCACTTTAAATCATCTCTAGGTGACGCGTGGTATGTAAGGCAACATCAATGCTATGCAAGCAGTTGCGTGTGTGTGGCAAATTCAAGTGTTGCTTTTTGAAACTTTCTGTTTTTTCCCGAATATTTTCAACCCGCATTTAGTTGAATCTGATGGATCGGGAGCCCCTAGATACGGAGAACCCCCAAGCCCTTCCCACCTGCTCAATTTCCACTGTCAGCGCTGAAGGGGACCAAAAAGAGGAGAAGAGCGCCCTCTAGCGGCTGGAAACGTTGAGGCAGTTCTTCAGCGTATGCAGCGCAGGAGAGAAGGTTTCGGGCCGACTAGCGCAAAAGGAGGGCCCGCCTGGACAGGAAGGAGGAAGGACGGCAGTGGAAGCCAGCTCGCACCCTTCCTGGAGCTAGCTGGTAGCAGTGAGGGATGCCGAGGAACTGGGGACACATCGCGTGGGAGGGCAATCCTGGCCGCCAGGTGCAGGGTTCGCACGGCTGGCACCCAGTTTGCACGATCCAAATGACAAGGAGTGGGGGTGGGGGGAAGGGGCTGCCTCAGCACCGGGATCCCGAAAAGGGCCAGAGCGCCGTGACCTCAGTTAATGCGGCTCCCCTAGTAAGCCAGAAAAAGGAAACTATGACGCAAGTTGTTGCAGGTTCCACCGCAGCCACACGGATAACTAGATCTCTCAGCTGACAGAACAGAAGCATCGGAGCCAGGAATCTTTCCTTTTCTCTTCTTCTGGACCTTGGGACAGGGAGCCAAACATCTCTGACGGGAAGCATCTTTATTCCGGTAGAGAGCTCACTTTTTCAGGAATAAGCATGGAGAGAAAGAGTACAGAGACGGTTTAGTGCTTCAAAGCGGAAGCCCGTCTGAGAAAAGGTAAAAACATGCTTCTCAATGAAGCCGAGTTATGGCAAGAACCTAAAGCTGCTTATAGACAGGGAAGGGTTCCAAGTCCACCGCTCAAAAAAAATTAGCCAATCATGTCTCCATTTGATTGGGAAAGAAGTAAATAACTCAAAAATGGGAAAGACATGGGATTAAGTAGTGGTATTATACCTATATTTTCATTGTGAATGTAACAAACTTAAAGCAACTGTCTAAAAAGCAGTAAGTGTAGATCACACGCTCACACACATGCACCATTGGGAAGAGCAGAGAGGTAAAATATGCTAAATGTATCATGATTGAGAAACAAGATCTAATAGATGATTTCGTTTTTGAGGCTCTTGTAGCAATACTGGTCGAATTAAATATAGAGTTATGAACTTCGAGATGATTTATAAACATTTAGAGAGAATTTTCCTTAAAAGGCAATATAGCTTCCAAATCACTGAAGAGAAAATTAACCTCAAAAACAATTCATCAATCCAGCTAAGAAGGAGTAACGGAGACCATATTTACCATCCTACAGTAAACCCCAAAGCGGATAAAATATATCAAGCAATGATTTTTAAGACCCGTGGAAACGATCATCCCGTAGGACCTCGTCCTGCCACCTCCATACCAAGGGTGCTAGGCCTCCTACCGCCACTACCCAGGATGTCCACCAGGTGGCGACATTGCCTCCCTTCGCTCCTGCTGCAGAGCCAGTCCTGAGCAGTCCTGTTCCAGGTTTCGGCAGGCAGCTCCCAGAAGCGCTCTCGTGGGCCTTGGTCCCTTTTAGCCACCAGCAAAGGGATCGAGGATGAGCAGTGAGCCTCCTTACTCATCGAAGATCTAGGAAGCTAACTGATTTCTGAGCAGCCCTTTACCCTCGTCTGCTGTCTGGTACTCTCCACCCGACTTGCAGAGTCCGTGGCTTGGGCAGCCGGCACGCTGGCCCCTGCCCATCAGAATCTGTTCCCCCGGCCAAGAGGCCACGCGCGGTCGTGAGCAGGTTTCCAGGCCTCTGGAGCCGGGCCGCTTGGACTGCATCCTGGCCCTGGGCTCGCGAGCTCCATGCCCTTGACTGAGTCACTTAACAACTCTAAGCTAGTTTCCCCATCAGTAAAATGAAGCCAGAATCCATATCGGGGAAAAAATGAGAATCGGGGTGGGGGGGAGTACATTTCTGGTGATTGAAGATTATTTTCATTTTGAATTATACAGTGAGGGACACCATACAAGTTTTACTACTTCAGACTCCTAAGGGACAGCTTCTGCTTTTCTTAAAACTACTGCATGCACCTACACCCAAACACACGTGCAGACACACTGGCTCTGCTCCACATACATCCCCACGCACACACACGGAGTCATGTGCCACACACACACCCATAACATAACACACAACCACCCACGTCCTCAGGCGCGCACACACACGCAAAGTCACTGTCACGTACCTCACACGTCCCCAGGTGTACGCGAGCGCGTACGCACACACACGTCACACACAACTTTGGCGTCATTCTAAAGCAACTTCCAATCGAGGGTCTCAGTGTCCATTGTTTCATCCGCTCAGAAGCTCCTGAATTCGGAGCATGAAGCAGGAGCCCCTCCACTCTGGAGAAGGTCTTTGCCCCGTGCAGTCTCAGCAGAGCCAAAAGAACTGCTCTGGTCCTTTGCAAGTGCAGGGCCAGAGCTTATCTGGTAGTTCCCATCGTATATTTGTCAACATTTTAAGCGCGGTAGGTTCTAAACTCCTGACTTTACAATGACACATTCATTCTAAGAGGGAAGGCCAGGCTCAACTTTAGAATTCCCAGACTCAAGGGAGTCCCGCACAGAAAGTGACAGTGTGGGGAGAGCCGATTCCCAGTGTCTGACCAATAGCCTGACCGTTTTCTTCCCAATGCGGGGTCCATCCCATGCCCCAAGTGGCCTCTTAGGTGCACAGGGGGACACTCAGTCCTCACATCCGGGCTCTGTCCATACCCTCCATGCCAACAGCTGACCGTTGGCCTCTGTGTGAGTCCTGGGAAGCTGAGCTCTGGCGAGAGCCGGTGCAGACACTAGAAGTGGGTCAGGGGCTGCTGGGGCAGGGCATTCGTGATCCTGGGTTTCCAGAGCACGGGGTGGAGCCATTTGGCGTGTCCCCTTGGCCCTGCTGAATCCATCCCGTGGAGGGCGTGGCCAGAGGGAGTGTCAGGGCCAGAGGGACCCTCTGTAGTTCAGGACCCAGGGCAGCGGGGTTGGGGAGGGCCCCCTTGCCGGGGTCTAAGGGCAGAAGCACTAAGGAAAGGCCTGAGGAGGCTGGAAGGTATCGTCATTCCCATCAATTAAGAAAACAAAAGCTCCCCGCAGGCGAGGGTGGGAAGGCTTTTGTTAGAACAAGGGAAGGCGCTTGCCAAGGTCTGGCCGGAGAAAGCTGGGGGCTTGCCAGGCTGATGAGGAACCGAGAGGCCATCAGCCTCGAAACACCGCCGCAATTCCTCCGGGCGACACTGAGGTGCAGTGAGACACGGAAAGCACGAGAAACACAGGCCCCAAACTCAGCAGCCTGTTGCTTGGTTCACTGTCCGTCTGTCGCCCCCTATGCTAGGAGCCCTTAGCGCATCACCCAGGGCTGACCCGGCTCAGGATTCCAGCTGATTGCCCACAGGTGGCATCACTTGCTGGTGACACGAAGCAGGCACGTTAGCCACCTCCCAAACTCTGAGGCTCCTCCCGGGAGGAGCCTGCGGGCCCCCAGTCCAGCCTCTGCGCCACCATGCTCCTTAGTGCCGCTCCCGCTTTGCTGCCCCGGCCTATAGCTCTGGCCGGAACCTCGCCGGATTGTCGATAAATGTCACCCACGCACCATGTCTAAGCTTGGGGTCCAGATGTGACCACAGCTCTTATCTTCTTCCCATCGATGGATCGTTCGGGCTTCTTGTCATCGTGTTGGCAGGAAGGCCAGCACCGCCCTGTTGAGGCCTCCCTGAAGACACATAGAAACATAGGACACAATGCAGCCCACTTCTCTTTGTTTAAAACACCTTTATTGTGGTACGATTTCTGTTCCGTCAATTAGACACATCTCACATGTAGTATTTGATGAATTTTCATAGACGTCTGCACCCAGAAAACCATCACCACCATCAAGATAGCTACCATTTCCATCACTCCCCAAGAGGGGCAATTCTCCAATGCCCATATTTTCCCCTTTCCACCCCCTTCCCGCCCTGGTAACCGTAAGTTTGTTTCTCTATGTCTGTGGGTCTGTTCCTCTTTTGTCGTTATCTTCGTCTCTGACTTTTGTTTAGATTCCGCATGGAAGTGGTATCATACGGCATTTTTCTCTCTTCTGGCTTCCTTCACACAGAATGACTATCTCTGTGTCCGTACATGTCACTGGTTTATCCTTTTTCATGGCTGAGTAGTATTCCATGGCATAAATAGGACACTGCACCTTTGTCCACTCGCCAGCCGATGGACGTTTGTTTGGCTTCTTTCCACGTCCCGGCTGTTATAAATAGGGCTGCTGTGAGCATTGAGGTGCATGTGACTTTTTGAATTAGAGATTTCTCCTCACATATCCCCAGGCGTGGGAAGGCTGGATCATACGGTAAGTCCAATGTTAGTTTTTTAAGGAACTCCCATCCTGTCTTCTCTAGTGGCAATGCAGGCCGCCTTTCTGAAGCAGAGCCATGCTCAGAAAGTAACGGGTATTACTAGAGGTCAGGCATGAAGTGCAGTGAGCTTGGACTGTTCCAGAAGAAGAGGGCAGTCTGGCAGGGCTGGAGGAGGGTGACCAGGGGAGTGTGGCACAGGCAGGGTTCAGACCACGTGGGGACATGACAGGCTGGGACGAGGAGCCTGGGCTTCCAGTCATCCCTTGGTAACCATGGGGCACTGGTCCCAGGACTCCCCACACATGCCAACATTCATGGATGCTGATGCCTCTTGCATAAAATGACATAGGGCTTACAGACAATTACACGCACCCTCCCGTGTACTTTACTTTTTACATACAAACATTTTTTCCCCCGAGTTATTGTCATTTGACAATGTTGTGTCAGATTCCAGTGTAGAGCACAACTTTTCAGTTATACACGAACATACGCATACATTCATTTTCACATTCTCTTTCGCTGTGTCCTCCTGTGCACTTTAAATCATCTCTAGGTGACGCGTGGTATGTAAGGCAACATCAATGCTATGCAAGCAGTTGCGTGTGTGTGGCAAATTCAAGTGTTGCTTTTTGAAACTTTCTGTTTTTTCCCGAATATTTTCAACCCGCATTTAGTTGAATCTGATGGATCGGGAGCCCCTAGATACGGAGAACCCCCAAGCCCTTCCCACCTGCTCAATTTCCACTGTCAGCGCTGAAGGGGACCAAAAAGAGGAGAAGAGCGCCCTCTAGCGGCTGGAAACGTTGAGGGAGTTCTTCAGCGTATGCAGCGCAGGAGAGAAGGTTTCGGGCCGACTAGCGCAAAAGGAGGGCCCGCCTGGACAGGAAGGAGGAAGGACGGCAGTGGAAGCCAGCTCGCACCCTTCCTGGAGCTAGCTGGTAACAGTGAGGGATGCCAAGGAACTAGGGACACATCGCGTGGGAGGGCAATCCTGGCCGCCAGGTGAAGGGTTCGCACGGCTGGCACCCAGTTTGCACGATCCAAATGACAAGGAGTGGGGGTGGGGGGAAGGGGCTGCCTCAGCACCGGGATCCCGAAAAGGGCCAGAGCGCCGTGACCTCAGTTAATGCGGCTCCCCTAGTAAGCCAGAAAAAGGAAACTATGATGCAAGTTGTTGCAGGTTCCACCGCAGCCACACGGATAACTAGATCTCTCAGCTGACAGAACAGAAGCATCGGAGCCAGGAATCTTTCCTTTTCTCTTCTTCTGGACCTTGGGACAGGGAGCCAAACATCTCTGACGGGAAGCATCTTTATTCCGGTAGAGAGCTCACTTTTTCAGGAATAAGCATGGAGAGAAAGAGTACAGAGACGGTTTAGTGCTTCAAAGCGGAAGCCCGTCTGAGAAACGGTAAAAACATGCTTCTCAATGAAGCCGAGTTATGGCAAGAACCTAAAGCTGCTTATAGACAGGGAAGGGTTCCAAGTCCACCGCTCAAAAAAAATTAGCCAATCATGTCTCCATTTGATTGGGAAAGAAGTAAATAACTCAAAAATGGGAAAGACATGGGATTAAGTAGTGGTATTATACCTATATTTTCATTGTGAATGTAACAAACTTAAAGCAACTGTCTAAAAAGCAGTAAGTGTAGATCACGCGCTCACACACATGCACCATTGGGAAGAGCAGAGAGGTAAAATATGCTAAATGTATCATGATTGAGAAACAAGATCTAATAGATGATTTCGTTTTTGAGGCTCTTGTAGCAATACTGGTCGAATTAAATATAGAGTTATGAACTTCGAGATGATTTATAAACATTTAGAGAGAATTTTCCTTAAAAGGCAATATAGCTTCCAAATCACTGAAGAGAAAATTAACCTCAAAAACAATTCATCAATCCAGCTAAGAAGGAGTAACGGAGACCATATTTACCATCCTACAGTAAACCCCAAAGCGGATAAAATATATCAAGCAATGATTTTTAAGACCCGTGGAAACGATCATCCCGTAGGACCTCGTCCTGCCACCTCCATACCAAGGGTGCTAGGCCTCCTACCGCCACTACCCAGGATGTCCACCAGGTGGCGACATTGCCTCCCTTCGCTCCTGCTGCAGAGCCAGTCCTGAGCAGTCCTGTTCCAGGTTTCGGCAGGCAGCTCCCAGAAGCGCTCTCGTGGGCCTTGGTCCCTTTTAGCCACCAGCAAAGGGATCGAGGATGAGCAGTGAGCCTCCTTACTCATCGAAGATCTAGGAAGCTAACTGATTTCTGAGCAGCCCTTTACCCTCCTCTGCTGTCTGGTACAATCCACCCGACTTGCAGAGTCCGTGGCTTGGGCAGCCGGCACGCTGGCCCCTGCCCATCAGAATCTGTTCCCCCGGCCAAGAGGCCACGCGCGGTCGTGAGCAGGTTTCCAGGCCTCTGGAGCCGGGCCGCTTGGACTGCATCCTGGCCCTGGGCTCGCGAGCTCCATGCCCTTGACTGAGTCACTTAACAACTCTAAGCTAGTTTCCCCATCAGTAAAATGAAGACAGAATCCATATCGGGGAAAAAATGAGAATCGGGGTGGGGGGGAGTACATTTCTGGTGATTGAAGATTATTTTCATTTTGAATTATACAGTGAGGGACACCATACAAGTTTTACTACTTCAGACTCCTAAGGGACAGCTTCTGCTTTTCTTAAAACTACTGCATGCACCTACACCCAAACACACGTGCAGACACACTGGCTCTGCTCCACATACATCCCCACGCACACACTCGGAGTCATGTGCCACACACACACCCATAACATAACACACAACCACCCACGTCCTCAGGCGCGCACACACACGCAAAGTCACTGTCACGTACCTCACACGTCCCCAGGTGTACGCGAGCGCGTACGCACACACACGTCACACACAACTTTGGCGTCATTCTAAAGCAACTTCCAATCGAGGGTCTCAGTGTCCATTGTTTCATCCGCTCAGAAGCTCCTGAATTCGGAGCATGAAGCAGGAGCCCCTCCACTCTGGAGAAGGTCTTTGCCCCTTGCAGTCTCAGCAGAGCCAAAAGAACTGCTCTGGTCCTTTGCAAGTGCAGGGCCAGAGCTTATCTGGTAGTTCCCATCGTATATTTGTCAACATTTTAAGCGCGGTAGGTTCTAAACTCCTGACTTTACAATGACACATTCATTCTAAGAGGGAAGGCCAGGCTCAACTTTAGAATTCCCAGACTCAAGGGAGTCCCGCACAGAAAGTGACAGTGTGGGGAGAGCCGATTCCCAGTGTCTGACCAATAGCCTGACCGTTTTCTTCCCAATGCGGGGTCCATCCCATGCCCCAAGTGGCCTCTTAGGTGCACAGGGGGACACTCAGTCCTCACATCCGGGCTCTGTCCATACCCTCCATGCCAACAGCTGACCGTTGGCCTCTGTGTGAGTCCTGGGAAGCTGAGCTCTGGCGAGAGCCGGTGCAGACACTAGAAGTGGGTCAGGGGCTGCTGGGGCAGGGCATTCGTGATCCTGGGTTTCCAGAGCACGGGGTGGAGCCATTTGGCGTGTCCCCTTGGCCCTGCTGAATCCATCCCGTGGAGGGCGTGGCCAGAGGGAGTGTCAGGGCCAGAGGGACCCTCTGTAGTTCAGGACCCAGGGCAGCGGGGTTGGGGAGGGCCCCCTTGCCGGGGTCTAAGGGCAGAAGCACTAAGGAAAGGCCTGAGGAGGCTGGAAGGTATCGTCATTCCCATCAATTAAGAAAACAAAAGCTCCCCGCAGGCGAGGGTGGGAAGGCTTTTGTTAGAACAAGGGAAGGCGCTTGCCAAGGTCTGGCCGGAGAAAGCTGGGGGCTTGCCAGGCTGATGAGGAACCGAGAGGCCATCAGCCTCGAAACACCGCCGCAATTCCTCCGGGCGACACTGAGGTGCAGTGAGACACGGAAAGCACGAGAAACACAGGCCCCAAACTCAGCAGCCTGTTGCTTGGTTCACTGTCCGTCTGTCGCCCCCTATGCTAGGAGCCCTTAGCGCATCACCCAGGGCTGACCCGGCTCAGGATTCCAGCTGATTGCCCACAGGTGGCATCACTTGCTGGTGACACGAAGCAGGCACGTTAGCCACCTCCCAAACTCTGAGGCTCCTCCCGGGAGGAGCCTGCGGGCCCCCAGTCCAGCCTCTGCGCCACCATGCTCCTTAGTGCCGCTCCCGCTTTGCTGCCCCGGCCTATAGCTCTGGCCGGAACCTCGCCGGATTGTCGATAAATGTCACCCACGCACCACGTCTAAGCTTGGGGTCCAGATGTGACCACAGCTCTTATCTTCTTCCCATCGATGGATCGTTCGGGCTTCTTGCCATCGTGTTGGCAGGAAGGCCAGCACCGCCCTGTTGAGGCCTCCCTGAAGACACATAGAAACATAGGACACAATGCAGCCCATCTCTCTTTGTTTAAAACACCTTTATTGTGGTACGATTTCTGTTCCGTCAATTAGACACATCTCACATGTAGTATTTGATGAATTTTCATAGACGTCTGCACCCAGAAAACCATCACCACCATCAAGATAGCTACCATTTCCATCACTCCCCAAGAGGGGCAATTCTCCAATGCCCATATTTTCCCCTTTCCACCCCCTTCCCGCCCTGGTAACCGTAAGTTTGTTTCTCTATGTCTGTGGGTCTGTTCCTCTTTTGTCGTTAACTTCGTCTCTGACTTTTGTTTAGATTCCGCATGGAAGTGGTATCATACGGCATTTTTCTCTCTTCTGGCTTCCTTCACACAGAATGACTATCTCTGTGTCCGTACATGTCACTGGTTTATCCTTTTTCATGGCTGAGTAGTATTCCATGGCATAAATAGGACACTGCACCTTTGTCCACTCGCCAGCCGATGGACGTTTGTTTGGCTTCTTTCCACGTCCCGGCTGTTATAAATAGGGCTGCTGTGAGCATTGAGGTGCATGTGACTTTTTGAATTAGAGATTTCTCCTCACATATCCCCAGGCGTGGGAAGGCTGGATCATACGGTAAGTCCAATGTTAGTTTTTTTAGGAACTCCCATCCTGTCTTCTCTAGTGGCAATGCAGGCCGCCTTTCTGAAGCAGAGCCATGCTCAGAAAGTAACGGGTATTACTAGAGGTCAGGCATGAAGTGCAGTGAGCTTGGACTGTTCCAGAAGAAGAGGGCAGTCTGGCAGGGCTGGAGGAGGGTGACCAGGGGAGTGTGGCACAGGCAGGGTTCAGACCACGTGGGGACATGACAGGCTGGGACGAGGAGCCTGGGCTTCCAGTCATCCCTTGGTAACCATGGGGCACTGGTCCCAGGACTCCCCACACATGCCAACATTCATGGATGCTGATGCCTCTTGCATAAAATGACATAGGGCTTACAGACAATTACACGCACCCTCCCGTGTACTTTACTTTTTACATACAAACATTTTTTTCCCCCGAGTTATTGTCATTTGACAATGTTGTGTCAGATTCCAGTGTAGAGCACAACTTTTCAGTTATACACGAACATACGCATACATTCATTTTCACATTCTCTTTCGCTGTGTCCTCCTGTGCACTTTAAATCATCTCTAGGTGACGCGTGGTATGTAAGGCAACATCAATGCTATGCAAGCAGTTGCGTGTGTGTGGCAAATTCAAGTGTTGCTTTTTGAAACTTTCTGTTTTTTCCCGAATATTTTCAACCCGCATTTAGTTGAATCTGATGGATCGGGAGCCCCTAGATACGGAGAACCCCCAAGCCCTTCCCACCTGCTCAATTTCCACTGTCAGCGCTGAAGGGGACCAAAAAGGGGAGAAGAGCGCCCTCTAGCGGCTGGAAACGTTGAGGCAGTTCTTCAGCGTATGCAGCGCAGGAGAGAAGGTTTCGGGCCGACTAGCGCAAAAGGAGGGCCCGCCTGGACAGGAAGGAGGAAGGACGGCAGTGGAAGCCAGCTCGCACCCTTCCTGGAGCTAGCTGGTAACAGTGAGGGATGCCGAGGAACTGGGGACACGTCGCGTGGGGGGGCAATCCTGGCCGCCAGGTGCAGGGTTCGCACGGCTGGCACCCAGTTTGCACGATCCAAATGACAAGGAGTGGGGGTGGGGGGAAGGGGCTGCCTCAGCACGGGGATCCCGAAAAGGGCCAGAGCGCCGTGACCTCAGTTAATGCGGCTCCCCTAGTAAGCCAGAAAAAGGAAACTATGACGCAAGTTGTTGCAGGTTCCACCGCAGCCACACGGATAACTAGATCTCTCAGCTGACAGAACAGAAGCATCGGAGCCAGGAATCTTTCCTTTTCTCTTCTTCTGGACCTTGGGACAGGGAGCCAAACATCTCTGATGGGAAGCATCTTTATTCCGGTAGAGAGCTCACTTTTTCAGGAATAAGCATGGAGAGAAAGAGTACAGAGACGGTTTAGTGCTTCAAAGCGGAAGCCCGTCTGAGAAACGGTAAAAACATGCTTCTCAATGAAGCCGAGTTATGGCAAGAACCTAAAGCTGCTTATAGACAGGGAAGGGTTCCAAGTCCACCGCTCAAAAAAAATTAGCCAATCATGTCTCCATTTGATTGGGAAAGAAGTAAATAACTCAAAAATGGGAAAGACATGGGATTAAGTAGTGGTATTATACCTATATTTTCATTGTGAATGTAACAAACTTAAAGCAACTGTCTAAAAAGCAGTAAGTGTAGATCACGCGCTCACACACATGCACCATTGGGAAGAGCAGAGAGGTAAAATATGCTAAATGTATCATGATTGAGAAACAAGATCTAATAGATGATTTCGTTTTTGAGGCTCTTGTAGCAATACTGGTCGAATTAAATATAGAGTTATGAACTTCGAGATGATTTATAAACATTTAGAGAGAATTTTCCTTAAAAGGCAATATAGCTTCCAAATCACTGAAGAGAAAATTAACCTCAAAAACAATTCATCAATCCAGCTAAGAAGGAGTAACGGAGACCATATTTACCATCCTACAGTAAACCCCAAAGCGGATAAAATATATCAAGCAATGATTTTTAAGACCCGTGGAAACGATCATCCCGTAGGACCTCGTCCTGCCACCTCCATACCAAGGGTGCTAGGCCTCCTACCGCCACTACCCAGGATGTCCACCAGGTGGCGACATTGCCTCCCTTCGCTCCTGCTGCAGAGCCAGTCCTGAGCAGTCCTGTTCCAGGTTTCGGCAGGCAGCTCCCAGAAGCGCTCTCGTGGGCCTTGGTCCCTTTTAGCCACCAGCAAAGGGATCGAGGATGAGCAGTGAGCCTCCTTACTCATCGAAGATCTAGGAAGCTAACTGATTTCTGAGCAGCCCTTTACCCTCGTCTGCTGTCTGGTACTCTCCACCCGACTTGCAGAGTCCGTGGCTTGGGCAGCCGGCACGCTGGCCCCTGCCCATCAGAATCTGTTCCCCCGGCCAAGAGGCCACGCGCGGTCGTGAGCAGGTTTCCAGGCCTCTGGAGCCGGGCCGCTTGGACTGCATCCTGGCCCTGGGCTCGCGAGCTCCATGCCCTTGACTGAGTCACTTAACAACTCTAAGCTAGTTTCCCCATCAGTAAAATGAAGACAGAATCCATATCGGGGAAAAAATGAGAATCGGGGTGGGGGGGAGTACATTTCTGGTGATTGAAGATTATTTTCATTTTGAATTATACAGTGAGGGACACCATACAAGTTTTACTACTTCAGACTCCTAAGGGACAGCTTCTGCTTTTCTTAAAACTACTGCATGCACCTACACCCAAACACACGTGCAGACACACTGGCTCTGCTCCACATACATCCCCACGCACACACACGGAGTCATGTGCCACACACACACCCATAACATAACACACAACCACCCACGTCCTCAGGCGCGCACACACACGCAAAGTCACTGTCACGTACCTCACACGTCCCCAGGTGTACGCGAGCGCGTACGCACACACACGTCACACACAACTTTGGCGTCATTCTAAAGCAACTTCCAATCGAGGGTCTCAGTGTCCATTGTTTCATCCGCTCAGAAGCTCCTGAATTCGGAGCATGAAGCAGGAGCCCCTCCACTCTGGAGAAGGTCTTTGCCCCGTGCAGTCTCAGCAGAGCCAAAAGAACTGCTCTGGTCCTTTGCAAGTGCAGGGCCAGAGCTTATCTGGTAGTTCCCATCGTATATTTGTCAACATTTTAAGCGCGGTAGGTTCTAAACTCCTGACTTTACAATGACACATTCATTCTAAGAGGGAAGGCCAGGCTCAACTTTAGAATTCCCAGACTCAAGGGAGTCCCGCACAGAAAGTGACAGTGTGGGGAGAGCCGATTCCCAGTGTCTGACCAATAGCCTGACCGTTTTCTTCCCAATGCGGGGTCCATCCCATGCCCCAAGTGGCCTCTTAGGTGCACAGGGGGACACTCAGTCCTCACATCCGGGCTCTGTCCATACCCTCCATGCCAACAGCTGACCGTTGGCCTCTGTGTGAGTCCTGGGAAGCTGAGCTCTGGTGAGAGCCGGTGCAGACACTAGAAGTGGGTCAGGGGCTGCTGGGGCAGGGCATTCGTGATCCTGGGTTTCCAGAGCACGGGGTGGAGCCATTTGGCGTGTCCCCTTGGCCCTGCTGAATCCATCCCGTGGAGGGCGTGGCCAGAGGGAGTGTCAGGGCCAGAGGGACCCTCTGTAGTTCAGGACCCAGGGAAGCGGGGTTGGGGAGGGCCCCCTTGCCGGGGTCTAAGGGCAGAAGCACTAAGGAAAGGCCTGAGGAGGCTGGAAGGTATCGTCATTCCCATCAATTAAGAAAACAAAAGCTCCCCGCAGGCGAGGGTGGGAAGGCTTTTGTTAGAACAAGGGAAGGCGCTTGCCAAGGTCTGGCCGGAGAAAGCTGGGGGCTTGCCAGGCTGATGAGGAACCGAGAGGCCATCAGCCTCGAAACACCGCCGCAATTCCTCCGGGCGACACTGAGGTGCAGTGAGACACGGAAAGCACGAGAAACACAGGCCCCAAACTCAGCAGCCTGTTGCTTGGTTCACTGTCCGTCTGTCGCCCCCTATGCTAGGAGCCCTTAGCGCATCACCCAGGGCTGACCCGGCTCAGGATTCCAGCTGATTGCCCACAGGTGGCATCACTTGCTGGTGACACGAAGCAGGCACGTTAGCCACCTCCCAAACTCTGAGGCTCCTCCCGGGAGGAGCCTGCGGGCCCCCAGTCCAGCCTCTGCGCCACCATGCTCCTTAGTGCCGCTCCCGCTTTGCTGCCCCGGCCTATAGCTCTGGCCGGAACCTCGCCGGATTGTCGATAAATGTCACCCATGCACCACGTCTAAGCTTGGGGTCCAGATGTGACCACAGCTCTTATCTTCTTCCCATCGATGGATCGTTCGGGCTTCTTGCCATCGTGTTGGCAGGAAGGCCAGCACCGCCCTGTTGAGGCCTCCCTGAAGACACATAGAAACATAGGACACAATGCAGCCCATCTCTCTTTGTTTAAAACACCTTTATTGTGGTACGATTTCTGTTCCGTCAATTAGACACATCTCACATGTAGTATTTGATGAATTTTCATAGACGTCTGCACCCAGAAAACCATCACCACCATCAAGATAGCTACCATTTCCATCACTCCCCAAGAGGGGCAATTCTCCAATGCCCATATTTTCCCCTTTCCACCCCCTTCCCGCCCTGGTAACCGTAAGTTTGTTTCTCTATGTCTGTGGGTCTGTTCCTCTTTTGTCGTTAACTTCGTCTCTGACTTTTGTTTAGATTCCGCATGGACGTGGTATCATACGGCATTTTTCTCTCTTCTGGCTTCCTTCACACAGAATGTCTATCTCTGTGTCCGTACATGTGGCCGCAAATGTCACTGGTTTATCCTTTTTCATGGCTGAGTAGTATTCCATGGCATAAATAGGACACTGCACCTTTGTCCACTCGCCAGCCGATGGACGTTTGTTTGGCTTCTTTCCACGTCCCGGCTGTTATAAATAGGGCTGCTGTGAGCATTGAGGTGCATGTGACTTTTTGAATTAGAGATTTCTCCTCACATATCCCCAGGCGTGGGAAGGCTGGATCATACGGTAAGTCCAATGTTAGTTTTTTTAGGAACTCCCATCCTGTCTTCTCTAGTGGCAATGCAGGCCGCCTTTCTGAAGCAGAGCCATGCTCAGAAAGTAACGGGTATTACTAGAGGTCAGGCATGAAGTGCAGTGAGCTTGGACTGTTCCAGAAGAAGAGGGCAGTCTGGCAGGGCTGGAGGAGGGTGACCAGGGGAGTGTGGCACAGGCAGGGTTCAGACCACGTGGGGACATGACAGGCTGGGACGAGGAGCCTGGGCTTCCAGTCATCCCTTGGTAACCATGGGGCACTGGTCCCAGGACTCCCCACACATGCCAACATTCATGGATGCTGATGCCTCTTGCATAAAATGACATAGGGCTTACAGACAATTACACGCACCCTCCCGTGTACTTTACTTTTTACATACAAACATTTTTTCCCCCGAGTTATTGTCATTTGACAATGTTGTGTCAGATTCCAGTGTAGAGCACAACTTTTCAGTTATACACGAACATACGCATACATTCATTTTCACATTCTCTTTCGCTGTGTCCTCCTGTGCACTTTAAATCATCTCTAGGTGACGCGTGGTATGTAAGGCAACATCAATGCTATGCAAGCAGTTGCGTGTGTGTGGCAAATTCAAGTGTTGCTTTTTGAAACTTTCTGTTTTTTCCCGAATATTTTCAACCCGCATTTAGTTGAATCTGATGGATCGGGAGCCCCTAGATACGGAGAACCCCCAAGCCCTTCCCACCTGCTCAATTTCCACTGTCAGCGCTGAAGGGGACCAAAAAGAGGAGAAGAGCGCCCTCTAGCGGCTGGAAACGTTGAGGGAGTTCTTCAGCGTATGCAGCGCAGGAGAGAAGGTTTCGGGCCGACTAGCGCAAAAGGAGGGCCCGCCTGGACAGGAAGGAGGAAGGACGGCAGTGGAAGCCAGCTCGCACCCTTCCTGGAGCTAGCTGGTAGCAGTGAGGGATGCCAAGGAACTAGGGACACATCGCGTGGGAGGGCAATCCTGGCCGCCAGGTGCAGGGTTCGCACGGCTGGCACCCAGTTTGCACGATCCAAATGACAAGGAGTGGGGGTGGGGGGAAGGGGCTGCCTCAGCACCGGGATCCCGAAAAGGGCCAGAGCGCCGTGACCTCAGTTAATGCGGCTCCCCTAGTAAGCCAGAAAATGGAAACTATGATGCAAGTTGTTGCAGGTTCCACCGCAGCCACACGGATAACTAGATCTCTCAGCTGACAGAACAGAAGCATCGGAGCCAGGAATCTTTCCTTTTCTCTTCTTCTGGACCTTGGGACAGGGAGCCAAACATCTCTGACGGGAAGCATCTTTATTCCGGTAGAGAGCTCACTTTTTCAGGAATAAGCATGGAGAGAAAGAGTACAGAGACGGTTTAGTGCTTCAAAGCGGAAGCCCGTCTGAGAAACGGTAAAAACATGCTTCTCAATGAAGCCGAGTTATGGCAAGAACCTAAAGCTGCTTATAGACAGGGAAGGGTTCCAAGTCCACCGCTCAAAAAAAATTAGCCAATCATGTCTCCATTTGATTGGGAAAGAAGTAAATAACTCAAAAATGGGAAAGACATGGGATTAAGTAGTGGTATTATACCTATATTTTCATTGTGAATGTAACAAACTTAAAGCAACTGTCTAAAAAGCAGTAAGTGTAGATCACGCGCTCACACACATGCACCATTGGGAAGAGCAGAGAGGTAAAATATGCTAAATGTATCATGATTGAGAAACAAGATCTAATAGATGATTTCGTTTTTGAGGCTCTTGTAGCAATACTGGTCGAATTAAATATAGAGTTATGAACTTCGAGATGATTTATAAACATTTAGAGAGAATTTTCCTTAAAAGGCAATATAGCTTCCAAATCACTGAAGAGAAAATTAACCTCAAAAACAATTCATCAATCCAGCTAAGAAGGAGTAACGGAGACCATATTTACCATCCTACAGTAAACCCCAAAGCGGATAAAATATATCAAGCAATGATTTTTAAGACCCGTGGAAACGATCATCCCGTAGGACCTCGTCCTGCCACCTCCATACCAAGGGTGCTAGGCCTCCTACCGCCACTACCCAGGATGTCCACCAGGTGGCGACATTGCCTCCCTTCGCTCCTGCTGCAGAGCCAGTCCTGAGCAGTCCTGTTCCAGGTTTCGGCAGGCAGCTCCCAGAAGCGCTCTCGTGGGCCTTGGTCCCTTTTAGCCACCAGCAAAGGGATCGAGGATGAGCAGTGAGCCTCCTTACTCATCGAAGATCTAGGAAGCTAACTGATTTCTGAGCAGCCCTTTACCCTCGTCTGCTGTCTGGTACTCTCCACCCGACTTGCAGAGTCCGTGGCTTGGGCAGCCGGCACGCTGGCCCCTGCCCATCAGAATCTGTTCCCCCGGCCAAGAGGCCACGCGCGGTCGTGAGCAGGTTTCCAGGCCTCTGGAGCCGGGCCGCTTGGACTGCATCCTGGCCCTGGGCTCGCGAGCTCCATGCCCTTGACTGAGTCACTTAACAACTCTAAGCTAGTTTCCCCATCAGTAAAATGAAGCCAGAATCCATATCGGGGAAAAAATGAGAATCGGGGTGGGGGGGAGTACATTTCTGGTGATTGAAGATTATTTTCATTTTGAATTATACAGTGAGGGACACCATACAAGTTTTACTACTTCAGACTCCTAAGGGACAGCTTCTGCTTTTCTTAAAACTACTGCATGCACCTACACCCAAACACACGTGCAGACACACTGGCTCTGCTCCACATACATCCCCACGCACACACTCGGAGTCATGTGCCACACACACACCCATAACATAACACACAACCACCCACGTCCTCAGGCGCGCACACACACGCAAAGTCACTGTCACGTACCTCACACGTCCCCAGGTGTACGCGAGCGCGTACGCACACACACGTCACACACAACTTTGGCGTCATTCTAAAGCAACTTCCAATCGAGGGTCTCAGTGTCCATTGTTTCATCCGCTCAGAAGCTCCTGAATTCGGAGCATGAAGCAGGAGCCCCTCCACTCTGGAGAAGGTCTTTGCCCCTTGCAGTCTCAGCAGAGCCAAAAGAACTGCTCTGGTCCTTTGCAAGTGCAGGGCCAGAGCTTATCTGGTAGTTCCCATCGTATATTTGTCAACATTTTAAGCGCGGTAGGTTCTAAACTCCTGACTTTACAATGACACATTCATTCTAAGAGGGAAGGCCAGGCTCAACTTTAGAATTCCCAGACTCAAGGGAGTCCCGCACAGAAAGTGACAGTGTGGGGAGAGCCGATTCCCAGTGTCTGACCAATAGCCTGACCGTTTTCTTCCCAATGCGGGGTCCATCCCATGCCCCAAGTGGCCTCTTAGGTGCACAGGGGGACACTCAGTCCTCACATCCGGGCTCTGTCCATACCCTCCATGCCAACAGCTGACCGTTGGCCTCTGTGTGAGTCCTGGGAAGCTGAGCTCTGGCGAGAGCCGGTGCAGACACTAGAAGTGGGTCAGGGGCTGCTGGGGCAGGGCATTCGTGATCCTGGGTTTCCAGAGCACGGGGTGGAGCCATTTGGCGTGTCCCCTTGGCCCTGCTGAATCCATCCCGTGGAGGGCGTGTCCAGAGGGAGTGTCAGGGCCAGAGGGACCCTCTGTAGTTCAGGACCCAGGGCAGCGGGGTTGGGGAGGGCCCCCTTGCCGGGGTCTAAGGGCAGAAGCACTAAGGAAAGGCCTGAGGAGGCTGGAAGGTATCGTCATTCCCATCAATTAAGAAAACAAAAGCTCCCCGCAGGCGAGGGTGGGAAGGCTTTTGTTAGAACAAGGGAAGGCGCTTGCCAAGGTCTGGCCGGAGAAAGCTGGGGGCTTGCCAGGCTGATGAGGAACCGAGAGGCCATCAGCCTCGAAACACCGCCGCAATTCCTCCGGGCGACACTGAGGTGCAGTGAGACACGGAAAGCACGAGAAACACAGGCCCCAAACTCAGCAGCCTGTTGCTTGGTTCACTGTCCGTCTGTCGCCCCCTATGCTAGGAGCCCTTAGCGCATCACCCAGGGCTGACCCGGCTCAGGATTCCAGCTGATTGCCCACAGGTGGCATCACTTGCTGGTGACACGAAGCAGGCACGTTAGCCACCTCCCAAACTCTGAGGCTCCTCCCGGGAGGAGCCTGCGGGCCCCCAGTCCAGCCTCTGCGCCACCATGCTCCTTAGTGCCGCTCCCGCTTTGCTGCCCCGGCCTATAGCTCTGGCCGGAACCTCGCCGGATTGTCGATAAATGTCACCCACGCACCACGTCTAAGCTTGGGGTCCAGATGTGACCACAGCTCTTATCTTCTTCCCATCGATGGATCGTTCGGGCTTCTTGCCATCGTGTTGGCAGGAAGGCCAGCACCGCCCTGTTGAGGCCTCCCTGAAGACACATAGAAACATAGGACACAATGCAGCCCATCTCTCTTTGTTTAAAACACCTTTATTGTGGTACGATTTCTGTTCCGTCAATTAGACACATCTCACATGTAGTATTTGATGAATTTTCATAGACGTCTGCACCCAGAAAACCATCACCACCATCAAGATAGCTACCATTTCCATCACTCCCCAAGAGGGGCAATTCTCCAATGCCCATATTTTCCCCTTTCCACCCCCTTCCCGCCCTGGTAACCGTAAGTTTGTTTCTCTATGTCTGTGGGTCTGTTCCTCTTTTGTCGTTAACTTCGTCTCTGACTTTTGTTTAGATTCCGCATGGACGTGGTATCATACGGCATTTTTCTCTCTTCTGGCTTCCTTCACACAGAATGTCTATCTCTGTGTCCGTACATGTGGCCGCAAATGTCACTGGTTTATCCTTTTTCATGGCTGAGTAGTATTCCATGGCATAAATAGGACACTGCACCTTTGTCCACTCGCCAGCCGATGGACGTTTGTTTGGCTTCTTTCCACATCCCGGCTGTTATAAATAGGGCTGCTGTGAGCATTGAGGTGCATGTGACTTTTTGAATTAGAGATTTCTCCTCACATATCCCCAGGCGTGGGAAGGCTGGATCATACGGTAAGTCCAATGTTAGTTTTTTTAGGAACTCCCATCCTGTCTTCTCTAGTGGCAATGCAGGCCGCCTTTCTGAAGCAGAGCCATGCTCAGAAAGTAACGGGTATTACTAGAGGTCAGGCATGAAGTGCAGTGAGCTTGGACTGTTCCAGAAGAAGAGGGCAGTCTGGCAGGGCTGGAGGAGGGTGACCAGGGGAGTGTGGCACAGGCAGGGTTCAGACCACGTGGGGACATGACAGGCTGGGACGAGGAGCCTGGGCTTCCAGTCATCCCTTGGTAACCATGGGGCACTGGTCCCAGGACTCCCCACACATGCCAACATTCATGGATGCTGATGCCTCTTGCATAAAATGACATAGGGCTTACAGACAATTACACGCACCCTCCCGTGTACTTTACTTTTTACATACAAACATTTTTTTTCCCCCGAGTTATTGTCATTTGACAATGTTGTGTCAGATTCCAGTGTAGAGCACAACTTTTCAGTTATACACGAACATACGCATACATTCATTTTCACATTCTCTTTCGCTGTGTCCTCCTGTGCACTTTAAATCATCTCTAGGTGACGCGTGGTATGTAAGGCAACATCAATGCTATGCAAGCAGTTGCGTGTGTGTGGCAAATTCAAGTGTTGCTTTTTGAAACTTTCTGTTTTTTCCCGAATATTTTCAACCCGCATTTAGTTGAATCTGATGGATCGGGAGCCCCTAGATACGGAGAACCCCCAAGCCCTTCCCACCTGCTCAATTTCCACTGTCAGCGCTAAAGGGGACCAAAAAGAGGAGAAGAGCGCCCTCTAGCGGCTGGAAACGTTGAGGCAGTTCTTCAGCGTATGCAGCGCAGGAGAGAAGGTTTCGGGCCGACTAGCGCAAAAGGAGGGCCCGCCTGGACAGGAAGGAGGAAGGACGGCAGTGGAAGCCAGCTCGCACCCTTCCTGGAGCTAGCTGGTAGCAGTGAGGGATGCCGAGGAACTGGGGACACGTCGCGTGGGGGGGCAATCCTGGCCGCCAGGTGCAGGGTTCGCACGGCTGGCACCCAGTTTGCACGATCCAAATGACAAGGAGTGGGGGTGGGGGGAAGGGGCTGCCTCAGCACGGGGATCCCGAAAAGGGCCAGAGCGCCGTGACCTCAGTTAATGCGGCTCCCCTAGTAAGCCAGAAAAAGGAAACTATGACGCAAGTTGTTGCAGGTTCCACCGCAGCCACACGGATAACTAGATCTCTCAGCTGACAGAACAGAAGCATCGGAGCCAGGAATCTTTCCTTTTCTCTTCTTCTGGACCTTGGGACAGGGAGCCAAACATCTCTGACGGGAAGCATCTTTATTCCGGTAGAGAGCTCACTTTTTCAGGAATAAGCATGGAGAGAAAGAGTACAGAGACGGTTTAGTGCTTCAAAGCAGAAGCCCGTCTGAGAAACGGTAAAAACATGCTTCTCAATGAAGCCGAGTTATGGCAAGAACCTAAAGCTGCTTATAGACAGGGAAGGGTTCCAAGTCCACCGCTCAAAAAAAATTAGCCAATCATGTCTCCATTTGATTGGGAAAGAAGTAAATAACTCAAAAATGGGAAAGACATGGGATTAAGTAGTGGTATTATACCTATATTTTCATTGTGAATGTAACAAACTTAAAGCAACTATCTAAAAAGCAGTAAGTGTAGATCATGCGCTCACACACATGCACCATTGGGAAGAGCAGAGAGGTAAAATATGCTAAATGTATCATGATTGAGAAACAAGATCTAATAGATGATTTCGTTTTTGAGGCTCTTGTAGCAATACTGGTCGAATTAAATATAGAGTTATGAACTTCGAGATGATTTATAAACATTTAGAGAGAATTTTCCTTAAAAGGCAATATAGCTTCCAAATCACTGAAGAGAAAATTAACCTCAAAAACAATTCATCAATCCAGCTAAGAAGGAGTAACGGAGACCATATTTACCATCCTACAGTAAACCCCAAAGCGGATAAAATATATCAAGCAATGATTTTTAAGACCCGTGGAAACGATCATCCCGTAGGACCTCGTCCAGCCACCTCCATACCAAGGGTGCTAGGCCTCCTACCGCCACTACCCAGGATGTCCACCAGGTGGCGACATTGCCTCCCTTCGCTCCTGCTGCAGAGCCAGTCCTGAGCAGTCCTGTTCCTGGTTTCGGCAGGCAGCTCCCAGAAGCGCTCTCGTGGGCCTTGGTCCCTTTTAGCCACCAGCAAAGGGATCGAGGATGAGCAGTGAGCCTCCTTACTCATCGAAGATCTAGGAAGCTAACTGATTTCTGAGCAGCCCTTTACCCTCGTCTGCTGTCTGGTACTCTCCACCCGACTTGCAGAGTCCGTGGCTTGGGCAGCCGGCACGCTGGCCCCTGCCCATCAGAATCTGTTCCCCCGGCCAAGAGGCCACGCGCGGTCGTGAGCAGGTTTCCAGGCCTCTGGAGCCGGGCCGCTTGGACTGCATCCTGGCCCTGGGCTCGCGAGCTCCATGCCCTTGACTGAGTCACTTAACAACTCTAAGCTAGTTTCCCCATCAGTAAAATGAAGACAGAATCCATATCGGGGAAAAAATGAGAATCGGGGTTGGGGGGGAGTACATTTCTGGTGATTGAAGATTATTTTCATTTTGAATTATACAGTGAGGGACACCATACAAGTTTTACTACTTCAGACTCCTAAGGGACAGCTTCTGCTTTTCTTAAAACTACTGCATGCACCTACACCCAAACACACGTGCAGACACACTGGCTCTGCTCCACATACATCCCCACGCACACACTCGGAGTCATGTGCCACACACACACCCATAACATAACACACAACCACCCACGTCCTCAGGCGCGCACACACACGCAAAGTCACTGTCACGTACCTCACACGTCCCCAGGTGTACGCGAGCGCGTACGCACACACACGTCACACACAACTTTGGCGTCATTCTAAAGCAACTTCCAATCGAGGGTCTCAGTGTCCATTGTTTCATCCGCTCAGAAGCTCCTGAATTCGGAGCATGAAGCAGGAGCCCCTCCACTCTGGAGAAGGTCTTTGCCCCGTGCAGTCTCAGCAGAGCCAAAAGAACTGCTCTGGTCCTTTGCAAGTGCAGGGCCAGAGCTTATCTGGTAGTTCCCATCGTATATTTGTCAACATTTTAAGCGCGGTAGGTTCTAAACTCCTGACTTTACAATGACACATTCATTCTAAGAGGGAAGGCCAGGCTCAACTTTAGAATTCCCAGACTCAAGGGAGTCCCGCACAGAAAGTGACAGTGTGGGGAGAGCCGATTCCCAGTGTCTGACCAATAGCCTGACCGTTTTCTTCCCAATGCGGGGTCCATCCCATGCCCCAAGTGGCCTCTTAGGTGCACAGGGGGACACTCAGTCCTCACATCCGGGCTCTGTCCATACCCTCCATGCCAACAGCTGACCGTTGGCCTCTGTGTGAGTCCTGGGAAGCTGAGCTCTGGCGAGAGCCGGTGCAGACACTAGAAGTGGGTCAGGGGCTGCTGGGGCAGGGCATTCGTGATCCTGGGTTTCCAGAGCACGGGGTGGAGCCATTTGGCGTGTCCCCTTGGCCCTGCTGAATCCATCCCGTGGAGGGCGTGTCCAGAGGGAGTGTCAGGGCCAGAGGGACCCTCTGTAGTTCAGGACCCAGGGCAGCGGGGTTGGGGAGGGCCCCCTTGCCGGGGTCTAAGGGCAGAAGCACTAAGGAAAGGCCTGAGGAGGCTGGAAGGTATCGTCATTCCCATCAATTAAGAAAACAAAAGCTCCCCGCAGGCGAGGGTGGGAAGGCTTTTGTTAGAACAAGGGAAGGCGCTTGCCAAGGTCTGGCCGGAGAAAGCTGGGGGCTTGCCAGGCTGATGAGGAACCGAGAGGCCATCAGCCTCGAAACACCGCCGCAATTCCTCCGGGCGACACTGAGGTGCAGTGAGACACGGAAAGCACGAGAAACACAGGCCCCAAACTCAGCAGCCTGTTGCTTGGTTCACTGTCCGTCTGTCGCCCCCTATGCTAGGAGCCCTTAGCGCATCACCCAGGGCTGACCCGGCTCAGGATTCCAGCTGATTGCCCACAGGTGGCATCACTTGCTGGTGACACGAAGCAGGCACGTTAGCCACCTCCCAAACTCTGAGGCTCCTCCCGGGAGGAGCCTGCGGGCCCCCAGTCCAGCCTCTGCGCCACCATGCTCCTTAGTGCCGCTCCCGCTTTGCTGCCCCGGCCTATAGCTCTGGCCGGAACCTCGCCGGATTGTCGATAAATGTCACCCACGCACCACGTCTAAGCTTGGGGTCCAGATGTGACCACAGCTCTTATCTTCTTCCCATCGATGGATCGTTCGGGCTTCTTGCCATCGTGTTGGCAGGAAGGCCAGCACCGCCCTGTTGAGGCCTCCCTGAAGACACATAGAAACATAGGACACAATGCAGCCCATCTCTCTTTGTTTAAAACACCTTTATTGTGGTACGATTTCTGTTCCGTCAATTAGACACATCTCACATGTAGTATTTGATGAATTTTCATAGACGTCTGCACCCAGAAAACCATCACCACCATCAAGATAGCTACCATTTCCATCACTCCCCAAGAGGGGCAATTCTCCAATGCCCATATTTTCCCCTTTCCACCCCCTTCCCGCCCTGGTAACCGTAAGTTTGTTTCTCTATGTCTGTGGGTCTGTTCCTCTTTTGTCGTTAACTTCGTCTCTGACTTTTGTTTAGATTCCGCATGGACGTGGTATCGTACGGCATTTTTCTCTCTTCTGGCTTCCTTCACACAGAATGACTATCTCTGTGTCCGTACATGTGGCCGCAAATGTCACTGGTTTATCCTTTTTCATGGATGAGTAGTATTCCATGGCATAAATAGGACACTGCACCTTTGTCCACTCGCCAGCCGATGGACGTTTGTTTGGCTTCTTTCCACGTCCCGGCTGTTATAAATAGGGCTGCTGTGAGCATTGAGGTGCATGTGACTTTTTGAATTAGAGATTTCTCCTCACATATCCCCAGACGTGGGAAGGCTGGATCATACGGTAAGTCCAATGTTAGTTTTTTAAGGAACTCCCATCCTGTCTTCTCTAGTGGCAATGCAGGCCGCCTTTCTGAAGCAGAGCCATGCTCAGAAAGTAACGGGTATTACTAGAGGTCAGGCATGAAGTGCAGTGAGCTTGGACTGTTCCAGAAGAAGAGGGCAGTCTGGCAGGGCTGGAGGAGGGTGACCAGGGGAGTGTGGCACAGGCAGGGTTCAGACCACGTGGGGACATGACAGGCTGGGACGAGGAGCCTGGGCTTCCAGTCATCCCTTGGTAACCATGGGGCACTGGTCCCAGGACTCCCCACACATGCCAACATTCATGGATGCTGATGCCTCTTGCATAAAATGACATAGGGCTTACAGACAATTACACGCACCCTCCCGTGTACTTTACTTTTTACATACAAACATTTTTTTCCCCCGAGTTATTGTCATTTGACAATGTTGTGTCAGATTCCAGTGTAGAGCACAACTTTTCAGTTATACACGAACATACGCATACATTCATTTTCACATTCTCTTTCGCTGTGTCCTCCTGTGCACTTTAAATCATCTCTAGGTGACGCGTGGTATGTAAGGCAACATCAATGCTATGCAAGCAGTTGCGTGTGTGTGGCAAATTCAAGTGTTGCTTTTTGAAACTTTCTGTTTTTTCCTGAATATTTTCAACCCGCATTTAGTTGAATCTGATGGATCGGGAGCCCCTAGATACGGAGAACCCCCAAGCCCTTCCCACCTGCTCAATTTCCACTGTCAGCGCTGAAGGGGACCAAAAAGAGGAGAAGAGCGCCCTCTAGCGGCTGGAAACGTTGAGGCAGTTCTTCAGCGTATGCAGCGCAGGAGAGAAGGTTTCGGGCCGACTAGCGCAAAAGGAGGGCCCGCCTGGACAGGAAGGAGGAAGGACGGCAGTGGAAGCCAGCTCGCACCCTTCCTGGAGCTAGCTGGTAGCAGTGAGGGATGCCGAGGAACTGGGGACACGTCGCGTGGGGGGGCAATCCTGGCCGCCAGGTGCAGGGTTCGCATGGCTGGCACCCAGTTTGCACGATCCAAATGACAAGGAGTGGGGGTGGGGGGAAGGGGCTGCCTCAGCACGGGGATCCCGAAAAGGGCCAGAGCGCCGTGACCTCAGTTAATGCGGCTCCCCTAGTAAGCCAGAAAAAGGGAACTATGACGCAAGTTGTTGCAGGTTCCACCGCAGCCACACGGATAACTAGATCTCTCAGCTGACAGAACAGAAGCATCGGAGCCAGGAATCTTTCCTTTTCTCTTCTTCTGGACCTTGGGACAGGGAGCCAAACATCTCTGACGGGAAGCATCTTTATTCCGGTAGAGAGCTCACTTTTTCAGGAATAAGCATGGAGAGAAAGAGTACAGAGACGGTTTAGTGCTTCAAAGCAGAAGCCCGTCTGAGAAACGGTAAAAACATGCTTCTCAATGAAGCCGAGTTATGGCAAGAACCTAAAGCTGCTTATAGACAGGGAAGGGTTCCAAGTCCACCGCTCAAAAAAAATTAGCCAATCATGTCTCCATTTGATTGGGAAAGAAGTAAATAACTCAAAAATGGGAAAGACATGGGATTAAGTAGTGGTATTATACCTATATTTTCATTGTGAATGTAACAAACTTAAAGCAACTGTCTAAAAAGCAGTAAGTGTAGATCACGCGCTCACACACATGCACCATTGGGAAGAGCAGAGAGGTAAAATATGCTAAATGTATCATGATTGAGAAACAAGATCTAATAGATGATTTCGTTTTTGAGGCTCTTGTAGCAATACTGGTCGAATTAAATATAGAGTTATGAACTTCGAGATGATTTATAAACATTTAGAGAGAATTTTCCTTAAAAGGCAATATAGCTTCCAAATCACTGAAGAGAAAATTAACCTCAAAAACAATTCATCAATCCAGCTAAGAAGGAGTAACGGAGACCATATTTACCATCCTACAGTAAACCCCAAAGCGGATAAAATATATCAAGCAATGATTTTTAAGACCCGTGGAAACGATCATCCCGTAGGACCTCGTCCAGCCACCTCCATACCAAGGGTGCTAGGCCTCCTACCGCCACTACCCAGGATGTCCACCAGGTGGCGACATTGCCTCCCTTCGCTCCTGCTGCAGAGCCAGTCCTGAGCAGTCCTGTTCCTGGTTTCGGCAGGCAGCTCCCAGAAGCGCTCTCGTGGGCCTTGGTCCCTTTTAGCCACCAGCAAAGGGATCGAGGATGAGCAGTGAGCCTCCTTACTCATCGAAGATCTAGGAAGCTAACTGATTTCTGAGCAGCCCTTTACCCTCGTCTGCTGTCTGGTACTCTCCACCCGACTTGCAGAGTCCGTGGCTTGGGCAGCCGGCACGCTGGCCCCTGCCCATCAGAATCTGTTCCCCCGGCCAAGAGGCCACGCGCGGTCGTGAGCAGGTTTCCAGGCCTCTGGAGCCGGGCCGCTTGGACTGCATCCTGGCCCTGGGCTCGCGAGCTCCATGCCCTTGACTGAGTCACTTAACAACTCTAAGCTAGTTTCCCCATCAGTAAAATGAAGACAGAATCCATATCGGGGAAAAAATGAGAATCGGGGTGGGGGGGAGTACATTTCTGGTGATTGAAGATTATTTTCATTTTGAATTATACAGTGAGGGACACCATACAAGTTTTACTACTTCAGACTCCTAAGGGACAGCTTCTGCTTTTCTTAAAACTACTGCATGCACCTACACCCAAACACACGTGCAGACACACTGGCTCTGCTCCACATACATCCCCACGCACACACTCGGAGTCATGTGCCACACACACACCCATAACATAACACACAACCACCCACGTCCTCAGGCGCGCACACACACGCAAAGTCACTGTCACGTACCTCACACGTCCCCAGGTGTACGCGAGCGCGTACGCACACACACGTCACACACAACTTTGGCGTCATTCTAAAGCAACTTCCAATCGAGGGTCTCAGTGTCCATTGTTTCATCCGCTCAGAAGCTCCTGAATTCGGAGCATGAAGCAGGAGCCCCTCCACTCTGGAGAAGGTCTTTGCCCCTTGCAGTCTCAGCAGAGCCAAAAGAACTGCTCTGGTCCTTTGCAAGTGCAGGGCCAGAGCTTATCTGGTAGTTCCCATCGTATATTTGTCAACATTTTAAGCGCGGTAGGTTCTAAACTCCTGACTTTACAATGACACATTCATTCTAAGAGGGAAGGCCAGGCTCAACTTTAGAATTCCCAGACTCAAGGGAGTCCCGCACAGAAAGTGACAGTGTGGGGAGAGCCGATTCCCAGTGTCTGACCAATAGCCTGACCGTTTTCTTCCCAATGCGGGGTCCATCCCATGCCCCAAGTGGCCTCTTAGGTGCACAGGGGGACACTCAGTCCTCACATCCGGGCTCTGTCCATACCCTCCATGCCAACAGCTGACCGTTGGCCTCTGTGTGAGTCCTGGGAAGCTGAGCTCTGGCGAGAGCCGGTGCAGACACTAGAAGTGGGTCAGGGGCTGCTGGGGCAGGGCATTCGTGATCCTGGGTTTCCAGAGCACGGGGTGGAGCCATTTGGCGTGTCCCCTTGGCCCTGCTGAATCCATCCCGTGGAGGGCGTGTCCAGAGGGAGTGTCAGGGCCAGAGGGACCCTCTGTAGTTCAGGACCCAGGGCAGCGGGGTTGGGGAGGGCCCCCTTGCCGGGGTCTAAGGGCAGAAGCACTAAGGAAAGGCCTGAGGAGGCTGGAAGGTATCGTCATTCCCATCAATTAAGAAAACAAAAGCTCCCCGCAGGCGAGGGTGGGAAGGCTTTTGTTAGAACAAGGGAAGGCGCTTGCCAAGGTCTGGCCGGAGAAAGCTGGGGGCTTGCCAGGCTGATGAGGAACCGAGAGGCCATCAGCCTCGAAACACCGCCGCAATTCCTCCGGGCGACACTGAGGTGCAGTGAGACACGGAAAGCACGAGAAACACAGGCCCCAAACTCAGCAGCCTGTTGCTTGGTTCACTGTCCGTCTGTCGCCCCCTATGCTAGGAGCCCTTAGCGCATCACCCAGGGCTGACCCGGCTCAGGATTCCAGCTGATTGCCCACAGGTGGCATCACTTGCTGGTGACACGAAGCAGGCACGTTAGCCACCTCCCAAACTCTGAGGCTCCTCCCGGGAGGAGCCTGCGGGCCCCCAGTCCAGCCTCTGCGCCACCATGCTCCTTAGTGCCGCTCCCGCTTTGCTGCCCCGGCCTATAGCTCTGGCCGGAACCTCGCCGGATTGTCGATAAATGTCACCCACGCACCACGTCTAAGCTTGGGGTCCAGATGTGACCACAGCTCTTATCTTCTTCCCATCGATGGATCGTTCGGGCTTCTTGCCATCGTGTTGGCAGGAAGGCCAGCACCGCCCTGTTGAGGCCTCCCTGAAGACACATAGAAACATAGGACACAATGCAGCCCATCTCTCTTTGTTTAAAACACCTTTATTGTGGTACGATTTCTGTTCCGTCAATTAGACACATCTCACATGTAGTATTTGATGAATTTTCATAGACGTCTGCACCCAGAAAACCATCACCACCATCAAGATAGCTACCATTTCCATCACTCCCCAAGAGGGGCAATTCTCCAATGCCCATATTTTCCCCTTTCCACCCCCTTCCCGCCCTGGTAACCGTAAGTTTGTTTCTCTATGTCTGTGGGTCTGTTCCTCTTTTGTCGTTAACTTCGTCTCTGACTTTTGTTTAGATTCCGCATGGACGTGGTATCGTACGGCATTTTTCTCTCTTCTGGCTTCCTTCACACAGAATGACTATCTCTGTGTCCGTACATGTGGCCGCAAATGTCACTGGTTTATCCTTTTTCATGGCTGAGTAGTATTCCATGGCATAAATAGGACACTGCACCTTTGTCCACTCGCCAGCCGATGGACGTTTGTTTGGCTTCTTTCCACGTCCCGGCTGTTATAAATAGGGCTGCTGTGAGCATTGAGGTGCATGTGACTTTTTGAATTAGAGATTTCTCCTCACATATCCCCAGGCGTGGGAAGGCTGGATCATACGGTAAGTCCAATGTTAGTTTTTTAAGGAACTCCCATCCTGTCTTCTCTAGTGGCAATGCAGGCCGCCTTTCTGAAGCAGAGCCATGCTCAGAAAGTAACGGGTATTACTAGAGGTCAGGCATGAAGTGCAGTGAGCTTGGACTGTTCCAGAAGAAGAGGGCAGTCTGGCAGGGCTGGAGGAGGGTGACCAGGGGAGTGTGGCACAGGCAGGGTTCAGACCACGTGGGGACATGACAGGCTGGGACGAGGAGCCTGGGCTTCCAGTCATCCCTTGGTAACCATGGGGCACTGGTCCCAGGACTCCCCACACATGCCAACATTCATGGATGCTGATGCCTCTTGCATAAAATGACATAGGGCTTACAGACAATTACACGCACCCTCCCGTGTACTTTACTTTTTACATACAAACATTTTTTTCCCCCGAGTTATTGTCATTTGACAATGTTGTGTCAGATACCAGTGTAGAGCACAACTTTTCAGTTATACACGAACATACGCATACATTCATTTTCACATTCTCTTTCGCTGTGTCCTCCTGTGCACTTTAAATCATCTCTAGGTGACGCGTGGTATGTAAGGCAACATCAATGCTATGCAAGCAGTTGCGTGTGTGTGGCAAATTCAAGTGTTGCTTTTTGAAACTTTCTGTTTTTTCCCGAATATTTTCAACCCGCATTTAGTTGAATCTGATGGATCGGGAGCCCCTAGATACGGAGAACCCCCAAGCCCTTCCCACCTGCTCAATTTCCACTGTCAGCGCTGAAGGGGACCAAAAAGAGGAGAAGAGCGCCCTCTAGCGGCTGGAAACGTTGAGGGAGTTCTTCAGCGTATGCAGCGCAGGAGAGAAGGTTTCGGGCCGACTAGCGCAAAAGGAGGGCCCGCCTGGACAGGAAGGAGGAAGGACGGCAGTGGAAGCCAGCTCGCACCCTTCCTGGAGCTAGCTGGTAGCAGTGAGGGATGCCAAGGAACTAGGGACACATCGCGTGGGAGGGCAATCCTGGCCGCCAGGTGCAGGGTTCGCACGGCTGGCACCCAGTTTGCACGATCCAAATGACAAGGAGTGGGGGTGGGGGGAAGGGGCTGCCTCAGCACCGGGATCCCGAAAAGGGCCAGAGCGCCGTGACCTCAGTTAATGCGGCTCCCCTAGTAAGCCAGAAAATGGAAACTATGATGCAAGTTGTTGCAGGTTCCACCGCAGCCACACGGATAACTAGATCTCTCAGCTGACAGAACAGAAGCATCGGAGCCAGGAATCTTTCCTTTTCTCTTCTTCTGGACCTTGGGACAGGGAGCCAAACATCTCTGACGGGAAGCATCTTTATTCCGGTAGAGAGCTCACTTTTTCAGGAATAAGCATGGAGAGAAAGAGTACAGAGACGGTTTAGTGCTTCAAAGCGGAAGCCCGTCTGAGAAACGGTAAAAACATGCTTCTCAATGAAGCCGAGTTATGGCAAGAACCTAAAGCTGCTTATAGACAGGGAAGGGTTCCAAGTCCACCGCTCAAAAAAAATTAGCCAATCATGTCTCCATTTGATTGGGAAAGAAGTAAATAACTCAAAAATGGGAAAGACATGGGATTAAGTAGTGGTATTATACCTATATTTTCATTGTGAATGTAACAAACTTAAAGCAACTGTCTAAAAAGCAGTAAGTGTAGATCACGCGCTCACACACATGCACCATTGGGAAGAGCAGAGAGGTAAAATATGCTAAATGTATCATGATTGAGAAACAAGATCTAATAGATGATTTCGTTTTTGAGGCTCTTGTAGCAATACTGGTCGAATTAAATATAGAGTTATGAACTTCGAGATGATTTATAAACATTTAGAGAGAATTTTCCTTAAAAGGCAATATAGCTTCCAAATCACTGAAGAGAAAATTAACCTCAAAAACAATTCATCAATCCAGCTAAGAAGGAGTAACGGAGACCATATTTACCATCCTACAGTAAACCCCAAAGCGGATAAAATATATCAAGCAATGATTTTTAAGACCCGTGGAAACGATCATCCCGTAGGACCTCGTCCTGCCACCTCCATACCAAGGGTGCTAGGCCTCCTACCGCCACTACCCAGGATGTCCACCAGGTGGCGACATTGCCTCCCTTCGCTCCTGCTGCAGAGCCAGTCCTGAGCAGTCCTGTTCCAGGTTTCGGCAGGCAGCTCCCAGAAGCGCTCTCGTGGGCCTTGGTCCCTTTTAGCCACCAGCAAAGGGATCGAGGATGAGCAGTGAGCCTCCTTACTCATCGAAGATCTAGGAAGCTAACTGATTTCTGAGCAGCCCTTTACCCTCGTCTGCTGTCTGGTACTCTCCACCCGACTTGCAGAGTCCGTGGCTTGGGCAGCCGGCACGCTGGCCCCTGCCCATCAGAATCTGTTCCCCCGGCCAAGAGGCCACGCGCGGTCGTGAGCAGGTTTCCAGGCCTCTGGAGCCGGGCCGCTTGGACTGCATCCTGGCCCTGGGCTCGCGAGCTCCATGCCCTTGACTGAGTCACTTAACAACTCTAAGCTAGTTTCCCCATCAGTAAAATGAAGACAGAATCCATATCGGGGAAAAAATGAGAATCGGGGTGGGGGGGAGTACATTTCTGGTGATTGAAGATTATTTTCATTTTGAATTATACAGTGAGGGACACCATACAAGTTTTACTACTTCAGACTCCTAAGGGACAGCTTCTGCTTTTCTTAAAACTACTGCATGCACCTACACCCAAACACACGTGCAGACACACTGGCTCTGCTCCACATACATCCCCACGCACACACACGGAGTCATGTGCCACACACACACCCATAACATAACACACAACCACCCACGTCCTCAGGCGCGCACACACACGCAAAGTCACTGTCACGTACCTCACACGTCCCCAGGTGTACGCGAGCGCGTACGCACACACACGTCACACACAACTTTGGCGTCATTCTAAAGCAACTTCCAATCGAGGGTCTCAGTGTCCATTGTTTCATCCGCTCAGAAGCTCCTGAATTCGGAGCATGAAGCAGGAGCCCCTCCACTCTGGAGAAGGTCTTTGCCCCGTGCAGTCTCAGCAGAGCCAAAAGAACTGCTCTGGTCCTTTGCAAGTGCAGGGCCAGAGCTTATCTGGTAGTTCCCATCGTATATTTGTCAACATTTTAAGCGCGGTAGGTTCTAAACTCCTGACTTTACAATGACACATTCATTCTAAGAGGGAAGGCCAGGCTCAACTTTAGAATTCCCAGACTCAAGGGAGTCCCGCACAGAAAGTGACAGTGTGGGGAGAGCCGATTCCCAGTGTCTGACCAATAGCCTGACCGTTTTCTTCCCAATGCGGGGTCCATCCCATGCCCCAAGTGGCCTCTTAGGTGCACAGGGGGACACTCAGTCCTCACATCCGGGCTCTGTCCATACCCTCCATGCCAACAGCTGACCGTTGGCCTCTGTGTGAGTCCTGGGAAGCTGAGCTCTGGTGAGAGCCGGTGCAGACACTAGAAGTGGGTCAGGGGCTGCTGGGGCAGGGCATTCGTGATCCTGGGTTTCCAGAGCACGGGGTGGAGCCATTTGGCGTGTCCCCTTGGCCCTGCTGAATCCATCCCGTGGAGGGCGTGGCCAGAGGGAGTGTCAGGGCCAGAGGGACCCTCTGTAGTTCAGGACCCAGGGAAGCGGGGTTGGGGAGGGCCCCCTTGCCGGGGTCTAAGGGCAGAAGCACTAAGGAAAGGCCTGAGGAGGCTGGAAGGTATCGTCATTCCCATCAATTAAGAAAACAAAAGCTCCCCGCAGGCGAGGGTGGGAAGGCTTTTGTTAGAACAAGGGAAGGCGCTTGCCAAGGTCTGGCCGGAGAAAGCTGGGGGCTTGCCAGGCTGATGAGGAACCGAGAGGCCATCAGCCTCGAAACACCGCCGCAATTCCTCCGGGCGACACTGAGGTGCAGTGAGACACGGAAAGCACGAGAAACACAGGCCCCAAACTCAGCAGCCTGTTGCTTGGTTCACTGTCCGTCTGTCGCCCCCTATGCTAGGAGCCCTTAGCGCATCACCCAGGGCTGACCCGGCTCAGGATTCCAGCTGATTGCCCACAGGTGGCATCACTTGCTGGTGACACGAAGCAGGCACGTTAGCCACCTCCCAAACTCTGAGGCTCCTCCCGGGAGGAGCCTGCGGGCCCCCAGTCCAGCCTCTGCGCCACCATGCTCCTTAGTGCCGCTCCCGCTTTGCTGCCCCGGCCTATAGCTCTGGCCGGAACCTCGCCGGATTGTCGATAAATGTCACCCATGCACCACGTCTAAGCTTGGGGTCCAGATGTGACCACAGCTCTTATCTTCTTCCCATCGATGGATCGTTCGGGCTTCTTGCCATCGTGTTGGCAGGAAGGCCAGCACCGCCCTGTTGAGGCCTCCCTGAAGACACATAGAAACATAGGACACAATGCAGCCCATCTCTCTTTGTTTAAAACACCTTTATTGTGGTACGATTTCTGTTCCGTCAATTAGACACATCTCACATGTAGTATTTGATGAATTTTCATAGACGTCTGCACCCAGAAAACCATCACCACCATCAAGATAGCTACCATTTCCATCACTCCCCAAGAGGGGCAATTCTCCAATGCCCATATTTTCCCCTTTCCACCCCCTTCCCGCCCTGGTAACCGTAAGTTTGTTTCTCTATGTCTGTGGGTCTGTTCCTCTTTTGTCGTTAACTTCGTCTCTGACTTTTGTTTAGATTCCGCATGGACGTGGTATCATACGGCATTTTTCTCTCTTCTGGCTTCCTTCACACAGAATGTCTATCTCTGTGTCCGTACATGTGGCCGCAAATGTCACTGGTTTATCCTTTTTCATGGCTGAGTAGTATTCCATGGCATAAATAGGACACTGCACCTTTGTCCACTCGCCAGCCGATGGACGTTTGTTTGGCTTCTTTCCACGTCCCGGCTGTTATAAATAGGGCTGCTGTGAGCATTGAGGTGCATGTGACTTTTTGAATTAGAGATTTCTCCTCACATATCCCCAGGCGTGGGAAGGCTGGATCATACGGTAAGTCCAATGTTAGTTTTTTTAGGAACTCCCATCCTGTCTTCTCTAGTGGCAATGCAGGCCGCCTTTCTGAAGCAGAGCCATGCTCAGAAAGTAACGGGTATTACTAGAGGTCAGGCATGAAGTGCAGTGAGCTTGGACTGTTCCAGAAGAAGAGGGCAGTCTGGCAGGGCTGGAGGAGGGTGACCAGGGGAGTGTGGCACAGGCAGGGTTCAGACCACGTGGGGACATGACAGGCTGGGACGAGGAGCCTGGGCTTCCAGTCATCCCTTGGTAACCATGGGGCACTGGTCCCAGGACTCCCCACACATGCCAACATTCATGGATGCTGATGCCTCTTGCATAAAATGACATAGGGCTTACAGACAATTACACGCACCCTCCCGTGTACTTTACTTTTTACATACAAACATTTTTTCCCCCGAGTTATTGTCATTTGACAATGTTGTGTCAGATTCCAGTGTAGAGCACAACTTTTCAGTTATACACGAACATACGCATACATTCATTTTCACATTCTCTTTCGCTGTGTCCTCCTGTGCACTTTAAATCATCTCTAGGTGACGCGTGGTATGTAAGGCAACATCAATGCTATGCAAGCAGTTGCGTGTGTGTGGCAAATTCAAGTGTTGCTTTTTGAAACTTTCTGTTTTTTCCCGAATATTTTCAACCCGCATTTAGTTGAATCTGATGGATCGGGAGCCCCTAGATACGGAGAACCCCCAAGCCCTTCCCACCTGCTCAATTTCCACTGTCAGCGCTGAAGGGGACCAAAAAGAGGAGAAGAGCGCCCTCTAGCGGCTGGAAACGTTGAGGGAGTTCTTCAGCGTATGCAGCGCAGGAGAGAAGGTTTCGGGCCGACTAGCGCAAAAGGAGGGCCCGCCTGGACAGGAAGGAGGAAGGACGGCAGTGGAAGCCAGCTCGCACCCTTCCTGGAGCTAGCTGGTAGCAGTGAGGGATGCCAAGGAACTAGGGACACATCGCGTGGGAGGGCAATCCTGGCCGCCAGGTGCAGGGTTCGCACGGCTGGCACCCAGTTTGCACGATCCAAATGACAAGGAGTGGGGGTGGGGGGAAGGGGCTGCCTCAGCACCGGGATCCCGAAAAGGGCCAGAGCGCCGTGACCTCAGTTAATGCGGCTCCCCTAGTAAGCCAGAAAATGGAAACTATGATGCAAGTTGTTGCAGGTTCCACCGCAGCCACACGGATAACTAGATCTCTCAGCTGACAGAACAGAAGCATCGGAGCCAGGAATCTTTCCTTTTCTCTTCTTCTGGACCTTGGGACAGGGAGCCAAACATCTCTGACGGGAAGCATCTTTATTCCGGTAGAGAGCTCACTTTTTCAGGAATAAGCATGGAGAGAAAGAGTACAGAGACGGTTTAGTGCTTCAAAGCGGAAGCCCGTCTGAGAAACGGTAAAAACATGCTTCTCAATGAAGCCGAGTTATGGCAAGAACCTAAAGCTGCTTATAGACAGGGAAGGGTTCCAAGTCCACCGCTCAAAAAAAATTAGCCAATCATGTCTCCATTTGATTGGGAAAGAAGTAAATAACTCAAAAATGGGAAAGACATGGGATTAAGTAGTGGTATTATACCTATATTTTCATTGTGAATGTAACAAACTTAAAGCAACTGTCTAAAAAGCAGTAAGTGTAGATCACGCGCTCACACACATGCACCATTGGGAAGAGCAGAGAGGTAAAATATGCTAAATGTATCATGATTGAGAAACAAGATCTAATAGATGATTTCGTTTTTGAGGCTCTTGTAGCAATACTGGTCGAATTAAATATAGAGTTATGAACTTCGAGATGATTTATAAACATTTAGAGAGAATTTTCCTTAAAAGGCAATATAGCTTCCAAATCACTGAAGAGAAAATTAACCTCAAAAACAATTCATCAATCCAGCTAAGAAGGAGTAACGGAGACCATATTTACCATCCTACAGTAAACCCCAAAGCGGATAAAATATATCAAGCAATGATTTTTAAGACCCGTGGAAACGATCATCCCGTAGGACCTCGTCCTGCCACCTCCATACCAAGGGTGCTAGGCCTCCTACCGCCACTACCCAGGATGTCCACCAGGTGGCGACATTGCCTCCCTTCGCTCCTGCTGCAGAGCCAGTCCTGAGCAGTCCTGTTCCAGGTTTCGGCAGGCAGCTCCCAGAAGCGCTCTCGTGGGCCTTGGTCCCTTTTAGCCACCAGCAAAGGGATCGAGGATGAGCAGTGAGCCTCCTTACTCATCGAAGATCTAGGAAGCTAACTGATTTCTGAGCAGCCCTTTACCCTCGTCTGCTGTCTGGTACTCTCCACCCGACTTGCAGAGTCCGTGGCTTGGGCAGCCGGCACGCTGGCCCCTGCCCATCAGAATCTGTTCCCCCGGCCAAGAGGCCACGCGCGGTCGTGAGCAGGTTTCCAGGCCTCTGGAGCCGGGCCGCTTGGACTGCATCCTGGCCCTGGGCTCGCGAGCTCCATGCCCTTGACTGAGTCACTTAACAACTCTAAGCTAGTTTCCCCATCAGTAAAATGAAGCCAGAATCCATATCGGGGAAAAAATGAGAATCGGGGTGGGGGGGAGTACATTTCTGGTGATTGAAGATTATTTTCATTTTGAATTATACAGTGAGGGACACCATACAAGTTTTACTACTTCAGACTCCTAAGGGACAGCTTCTGCTTTTCTTAAAACTACTGCATGCACCTACACCCAAACACACGTGCAGACACACTGGCTCTGCTCCACATACATCCCCACGCACACACTCGGAGTCATGTGCCACACACACACCCATAACATAACACACAACCACCCACGTCCTCAGGCGCGCACACACACGCAAAGTCACTGTCACGTACCTCACACGTCCCCAGGTGTACGCGAGCGCGTACGCACACACACGTCACACACAACTTTGGCGTCATTCTAAAGCAACTTCCAATCGAGGGTCTCAGTGTCCATTGTTTCATCCGCTCAGAAGCTCCTGAATTCGGAGCATGAAGCAGGAGCCCCTCCACTCTGGAGAAGGTCTTTGCCCCTTGCAGTCTCAGCAGAGCCAAAAGAACTGCTCTGGTCCTTTGCAAGTGCAGGGCCAGAGCTTATCTGGTAGTTCCCATCGTATATTTGTCAACATTTTAAGCGCGGTAGGTTCTAAACTCCTGACTTTACAATGACACATTCATTCTAAGAGGGAAGGCCAGGCTCAACTTTAGAATTCCCAGACTCAAGGGAGTCCCGCACAGAAAGTGACAGTGTGGGGAGAGCCGATTCCCAGTGTCTGACCAATAGCCTGACCGTTTTCTTCCCAATGCGGGGTCCATCCCATGCCCCAAGTGGCCTCTTAGGTGCACAGGGGGACACTCAGTCCTCACATCCGGGCTCTGTCCATACCCTCCATGCCAACAGCTGACCGTTGGCCTCTGTGTGAGTCCTGGGAAGCTGAGCTCTGGCGAGAGCCGGTGCAGACACTAGAAGTGGGTCAGGGGCTGCTGGGGCAGGGCATTCGTGATCCTGGGTTTCCAGAGCACGGGGTGGAGCCATTTGGCGTGTCCCCTTGGCCCTGCTGAATCCATCCCGTGGAGGGCGTGTCCAGAGGGAGTGTCAGGGCCAGAGGGACCCTCTGTAGTTCAGGACCCAGGGCAGCGGGGTTGGGGAGGGCCCCCTTGCCGGGGTCTAAGGGCAGAAGCACTAAGGAAAGGCCTGAGGAGGCTGGAAGGTATCGTCATTCCCATCAATTAAGAAAACAAAAGCTCCCCGCAGGCGAGGGTGGGAAGGCTTTTGTTAGAACAAGGGAAGGCGCTTGCCAAGGTCTGGCCGGAGAAAGCTGGGGGCTTGCCAGGCTGATGAGGAACCGAGAGGCCATCAGCCTCGAAACACCGCCGCAATTCCTCCGGGCGACACTGAGGTGCAGTGAGACACGGAAAGCACGAGAAACACAGGCCCCAAACTCAGCAGCCTGTTGCTTGGTTCACTGTCCGTCTGTCGCCCCCTATGCTAGGAGCCCTTAGCGCATCACCCAGGGCTGACCCGGCTCAGGATTCCAGCTGATTGCCCACAGGTGGCATCACTTGCTGGTGACACGAAGCAGGCACGTTAGCCACCTCCCAAACTCTGAGGCTCCTCCCGGGAGGAGCCTGCGGGCCCCCAGTCCAGCCTCTGCGCCACCATGCTCCTTAGTGCCGCTCCCGCTTTGCTGCCCCGGCCTATAGCTCTGGCCGGAACCTCGCCGGATTGTCGATAAATGTCACCCACGCACCACGTCTAAGCTTGGGGTCCAGATGTGACCACAGCTCTTATCTTCTTCCCATCGATGGATCGTTCGGGCTTCTTGCCATCGTGTTGGCAGGAAGGCCAGCACCGCCCTGTTGAGGCCTCCCTGAAGACACATAGAAACATAGGACACAATGCAGCCCATCTCTCTTTGTTTAAAACACCTTTATTGTGGTACGATTTCTGTTCCGTCAATTAGACACATCTCACATGTAGTATTTGATGAATTTTCATAGACGTCTGCACCCAGAAAACCATCACCACCATCAAGATAGCTACCATTTCCATCACTCCCCAAGAGGGGCAATTCTCCAATGCCCATATTTTCCCCTTTCCACCCCCTTCCCGCCCTGGTAACCGTAAGTTTGTTTCTCTATGTCTGTGGGTCTGTTCCTCTTTTGTCGTTAACTTCGTCTCTGACTTTTGTTTAGATTCCGCATGGACGTGGTATCATACGGCATTTTTCTCTCTTCTGGCTTCCTTCACACAGAATGTCTATCTCTGTGTCCGTACATGTGGCCGCAAATGTCACTGGTTTATCCTTTTTCATGGCTGAGTAGTATTCCATGGCATAAATAGGACACTGCACCTTTGTCCACTCGCCAGCCGATGGACGTTTGTTTGGCTTCTTTCCACATCCCGGCTGTTATAAATAGGGCTGCTGTGAGCATTGAGGTGCATGTGACTTTTTGAATTAGAGATTTCTCCTCACATATCCCCAGGCGTGGGAAGGCTGGATCATACGGTAAGTCCAATGTTAGTTTTTTTAGGAACTCCCATCCTGTCTTCTCTAGTGGCAATGCAGGCCGCCTTTCTGAAGCAGAGCCATGCTCAGAAAGTAACGGGTATTACTAGAGGTCAGGCATGAAGTGCAGTGAGCTTGGACTGTTCCAGAAGAAGAGGGCAGTCTGGCAGGGCTGGAGGAGGGTGACCAGGGGAGTGTGGCACAGGCAGGGTTCAGACCACGTGGGGACATGACAGGCTGGGACGAGGAGCCTGGGCTTCCAGTCATCCCTTGGTAACCATGGGGCACTGGTCCCAGGACTCCCCACACATGCCAACATTCATGGATGCTGATGCCTCTTGCATAAAATGACATAGGGCTTACAGACAATTACACGCACCCTCCCGTGTACTTTACTTTTTACATACAAACATTTTTTTTCCCCCGAGTTATTGTCATTTGACAATGTTGTGTCAGATTCCAGTGTAGAGCACAACTTTTCAGTTATACACGAACATACGCATACATTCATTTTCACATTCTCTTTCGCTGTGTCCTCCTGTGCACTTTAAATCATCTCTAGGTGACGCGTGGTATGTAAGGCAACATCAATGCTATGCAAGCAGTTGCGTGTGTGTGGCAAATTCAAGTGTTGCTTTTTGAAACTTTCTGTTTTTTCCCGAATATTTTCAACCCGCATTTAGTTGAATCTGATGGATCGGGAGCCCCTAGATACGGAGAACCCCCAAGCCCTTCCCACCTGCTCAATTTCCACTGTCAGCGCTAAAGGGGACCAAAAAGAGGAGAAGAGCGCCCTCTAGCGGCTGGAAACGTTGAGGCAGTTCTTCAGCGTATGCAGCGCAGGAGAGAAGGTTTCGGGCCGACTAGCGCAAAAGGAGGGCCCGCCTGGACAGGAAGGAGGAAGGACGGCAGTGGAAGCCAGCTCGCACCCTTCCTGGAGCTAGCTGGTAGCAGTGAGGGATGCCGAGGAACTGGGGACACGTCGCGTGGGGGGGCAATCCTGGCCGCCAGGTGCAGGGTTCGCACGGCTGGCACCCAGTTTGCACGATCCAAATGACAAGGAGTGGGGGTGGGGGGAAGGGGCTGCCTCAGCACGGGGATCCCGAAAAGGGCCAGAGCGCCGTGACCTCAGTTAATGGGGCTCCCCTAGTAAGCCAGAAAAAGGAAACTATGACGCAAGTTGTTGCAGGTTCCACCGCAGCCACACGGATAACTAGATCTCTCAGCTGACAGAACAGAAGCATCGGAGCCAGGAATCTTTCCTTTTCTCTTCTTCTGGACCTTGGGACAGGGAGCCAAACATCTCTGACGGGAAGCATCTTTATTCCGGTAGAGAGCTCACTTTTTCAGGAATAAGCATGCAGAGAAAGAGTACAGAGACGGTTTAGTGCTTCAAAGCAGAAGCCCGTCTGAGAAACGGTAAAAACATGCTTCTCAATGAAGCCGAGTTATGGCAAGAACCTAAAGCTGCTTATAGACAGGGAAGGGTTCCAAGTCCACCGCTCAAAAAAAATTAGCCAATCATGTCTCCATTTGATTGGGAAAGAAGTAAATAACTCAAAAATGGGAAAGACATGGGATTAAGTAGTGGTATTATACCTATATTTTCATTGTGAATGTAACAAACTTAAAGCAACTATCTAAAAAGCAGTAAGTGTAGATCATGCGCTCACACACATGCACCATTGGGAAGAGCAGAGAGGTAAAATATGCTAAATGTATCATGATTGAGAAACAAGATCTAATAGATGATTTCGTTTTTGAGGCTCTTGTAGCAATACTGGTCGAATTAAATATAGAGTTATGAACTTCGAGATGATTTATAAACATTTAGAGAGAATTTTCCTTAAAAGGCAATATAGCTTCCAAATCACTGAAGAGAAAATTAACCTCAAAAACAATTCATCAATCCAGCTAAGAAGGAGTAACGGAGACCATATTTACCATCCTACAGTAAACCCCAAAGCGGATAAAATATATCAAGCAATGATTTTTAAGACCCGTGGAAACGATCATCCCGTAGGACCTCGTCCAGCCACCTCCATACCAAGGGTGCTAGGCCTCCTACCGCCACTACCCAGGATGTCCACCAGGTGGCGACATTGCCTCCCTTCGCTCCTGCTGCAGAGCCAGTCCTGAGCAGTCCTGTTCCTGGTTTCGGCAGGCAGCTCCCAGAAGCGCTCTCGTGGGCCTTGGTCCCTTTTAGCCACCAGCAAAGGGATCGAGGATGAGCAGTGAGCCTCCTTACTCATCGAAGATCTAGGAAGCTAACTGATTTCTGAGCAGCCCTTTACCCTCGTCTGCTGTCTGGTACTCTCCACCCGACTTGCAGAGTCCGTGGCTTGGGCAGCCGGCACGCTGGCCCCTGCCCATCAGAATCTGTTCCCCCGGCCAAGAGGCCACGCGCGGTCGTGAGCAGGTTTCCAGGCCTCTGGAGCCGGGCCGCTTGGACTGCATCCTGGCCCTGGGCTCGCGAGCTCCATGCCCTTGACTGAGTCACTTAACAACTCTAAGCTAGTTTCCCCATCAGTAAAATGAAGACAGAATCCATATCGGGGAAAAAATGAGAATCGGGGTTGGGGGGGAGTACATTTCTGGTGATTGAAGATTATTTTCATTTTGAATTATACAGTGAGGGACACCATACAAGTTTTACTACTTCAGACTCCTAAGGGACAGCTTCTGCTTTTCTTAAAACTACTGCATGCACCTACACCCAAACACACGTGCAGACACACTGGCTCTGCTCCACATACATCCCCACGCACACACTCGGAGTCATGTGCCACACACACACCCATAACATAACACACAACCACCCACGTCCTCAGGCGCGCACACACACGCAAAGTCACTGTCACGTACCTCACACGTCCCCAGGTGTACGCGAGCGCGTACGCACACACACGTCACACACAACTTTGGCGTCATTCTAAAGCAACTTCCAATCGAGGGTCTCAGTGTCCATTGTTTCATCCGCTCAGAAGCTCCTGAATTCGGAGCATGAAGCAGGAGCCCCTCCACTCTGGAGAAGGTCTTTGCCCCGTGCAGTCTCAGCAGAGCCAAAAGAACTGCTCTGGTCCTTTGCAAGTGCAGGGCCAGAGCTTATCTGGTAGTTCCCATCGTATATTTGTCAACATTTTAAGCGCGGTAGGTTCTAAACTCCTGACTTTACAATGACACATTCATTCTAAGAGGGAAGGCCAGGCTCAACTTTAGAATTCCCAGACTCAAGGGAGTCCCGCACAGAAAGTGACAGTGTGGGGAGAGCCGATTCCCAGTGTCTGACCAATAGCCTGACCGTTTTCTTCCCAATGCGGGGTCCATCCCATGCCCCAAGTGGCCTCTTAGGTGCACAGGGGGACACTCAGTCCTCACATCCGGGCTCTGTCCATACCCTCCATGCCAACAGCTGACCGTTGGCCTCTGTGTGAGTCCTGGGAAGCTGAGCTCTGGCGAGAGCCGGTGCAGACACTAGAAGTGGGTCAGGGGCTGCTGGGGCAGGGCATTCGTGATCCTGGGTTTCCAGAGCACGGGGTGGAGCCATTTGGCGTGTCCCCTTGGCCCTGCTGAATCCATCCCGTGGAGGGCGTGTCCAGAGGGAGTGTCAGGGCCAGAGGGACCCTCTGTAGTTCAGGACCCAGGGCAGCGGGGTTGGGGAGGGCCCCCTTGCCGGGGTCTAAGGGCAGAAGCACTAAGGAAAGGCCTGAGGAGGCTGGAAGGTATCGTCATTCCCATCAATTAAGAAAACAAAAGCTCCCCGCAGGCGAGGGTGGGAAGGCTTTTGTTAGAACAAGGGAAGGCGCTTGCCAAGGTCTGGCCGGAGAAAGCTGGGGGCTTGCCAGGCTGATGAGGAACCGAGAGGCCATCAGCCTCGAAACACCGCCGCAATTCCTCCGGGCGACACTGAGGTGCAGTGAGACACGGAAAGCACGAGAAACACAGGCCCCAAACTCAGCAGCCTGTTGCTTGGTTCACTGTCCGTCTGTCGCCCCCTATGCTAGGAGCCCTTAGCGCATCACCCAGGGCTGACCCGGCTCAGGATTCCAGCTGATTGCCCACAGGTGGCATCACTTGCTGGTGACACGAAGCAGGCACGTTAGCCACCTCCCAAACTCTGAGGCTCCTCCCGGGAGGAGCCTGCGGGCCCCCAGTCCAGCCTCTGCGCCACCATGCTCCTTAGTGCCGCTCCCGCTTTGCTGCCCCGGCCTATAGCTCTGGCCGGAACCTCGCCGGATTGTCGATAAATGTCACCCACGCACCACGTCTAAGCTTGGGGTCCAGATGTGACCACAGCTCTTATCTTCTTCCCATCGATGGATCGTTCGGGCTTCTTGCCATCGTGTTGGCAGGAAGGCCAGCACCGCCCTGTTGAGGCCTCCCTGAAGACACATAGAAACATAGGACACAATGCAGCCCATCTCTCTTTGTTTAAAACACCTTTATTGTGGTACGATTTCTGTTCCGTCAATTAGACACATCTCACATGTAGTATTTGATGAATTTTCATAGACGTCTGCACCCAGAAAACCATCACCACCATCAAGATAGCTACCATTTCCATCACTCCCCAAGAGGGGCAATTCTCCAATGCCCATATTTTCCCCTTTCCACCCCCTTCCCGCCCTGGTAACCGTAAGTTTGTTTCTCTATGTCTGTGGGTCTGTTCCTCTTTTGTCGTTAACTTCGTCTCTGACTTTTGTTTAGATTCCGCATGGACGTGGTATCGTACGGCATTTTTCTCTCTTCTGGCTTCCTTCACACAGAATGACTATCTCTGTGTCCGTACATGTGGCCGCAAATGTCACTGGTTTATCCTTTTTCATGGATGAGTAGTATTCCATGGCATAAATAGGACACTGCACCTTTGTCCACTCGCCAGCCGATGGACGTTTGTTTGGCTTCTTTCCACGTCCCGGCTGTTATAAATAGGGCTGCTGTGAGCATTGAGGTGCATGTGACTTTTTGAATTAGAGATTTCTCCTCACATATCCCCAGACGTGGGAAGGCTGGATCATACGGTAAGTCCAATGTTAGTTTTTTAAGGAACTCCCATCCTGTCTTCTCTAGTGGCAATGCAGGCCGCCTTTCTGAAGCAGAGCCATGCTCAGAAAGTAACGGGTATTACTAGAGGTCAGGCATGAAGTGCAGTGAGCTTGGACTGTTCCAGAAGAAGAGGGCAGTCTGGCAGGGCTGGAGGAGGGTGACCAGGGGAGTGTGGCACAGGCAGGGTTCAGACCACGTGGGGACATGACAGGCTGGGACGAGGAGCCTGGGCTTCCAGTCATCCCTTGGTAACCATGGGGCACTGGTCCCAGGACTCCCCACACATGCCAACATTCATGGATGCTGATGCCTCTTGCATAAAATGACATAGGGCTTACAGACAATTACACGCACCCTCCCGTGTACTTTACTTTTTACATACAAACATTTTTTTTCCCCCGAGTTATTGTCATTTGACAATGTTGTGTCAGATTCCAGTGTAGAGCACAACTTTTCAGTTATACACGAACATACGCATACATTCATTTTCACATTCTCTTTCGCTGTGTCCTCCTGTGCACTTTAAATCATCTCTAGGTGACGCGTGGTATGTAAGGCAACATCAATGCTATGCAAGCAGTTGCGTGTGTGTGGCAAATTCAAGTGTTGCTTTTTGAAACTTTCTGTTTTTTCCCGAATATTTTCAACCCGCATTTAGTTGAATCTGATGGATCGGGAGCCCCTAGATACGGAGAACCCCCAAGCCCTTCCCACCTGCTCAATTTCCACTGTCAGCGCTAAAGGGGACCAAAAAGAGGAGAAGAGCGCCCTCTAGCGGCTGGAAACGTTGAGGCAGTTCTTCAGCGTATGCAGCGCAGGAGAGAAGGTTTCGGGCCGACTAGCGCAAAAGGAGGGCCCGCCTGGACAGGAAGGAGGAAGGACGGCAGTGGAAGCCAGCTCGCACCCTTCCTGGAGCTAGCTGGTAGCAGTGAGGGATGCCGAGGAACTGGGGACACGTCGCGTGGGGGGGCAATCCTGGCCGCCAGGTGCAGGGTTCGCACGGCTGGCACCCAGTTTGCACGATCCAAATGACAAGGAGTGGGGGTGGGGGGAAGGGGCTGCCTCAGCACGGGGATCCCGAAAAGGGCCAGAGCGCCGTGACCTCAGTTAATGGGGCTCCCCTAGTAAGCCAGAAAAAGGAAACTATGACGCAAGTTGTTGCAGGTTCCACCGCAGCCACACGGATAACTAGATCTCTCAGCTGACAGAACAGAAGCATCGGAGCCAGGAATCTTTCCTTTTCTCTTCTTCTGGACCTTGGGACAGGGAGCCAAACATCTCTGACGGGAAGCATCTTTATTCCGGTAGAGAGCTCACTTTTTCAGGAATAAGCATGCAGAGAAAGAGTACAGAGACGGTTTAGTGCTTCAAAGCAGAAGCCCGTCTGAGAAACGGTAAAAACATGCTTCTCAATGAAGCCGAGTTATGGCAAGAACCTAAAGCTGCTTATAGACAGGGAAGGGTTCCAAGTCCACCGCTCAAAAAAAATTAGCCAATCATGTCTCCATTTGATTGGGAAAGAAGTAAATAACTCAAAAATGGGAAAGACATGGGATTAAGTAGTGGTATTATACCTATATTTTCATTGTGAATGTAACAAACTTAAAGCAACTATCTAAAAAGCAGTAAGTGTAGATCATGCGCTCACACACATGCACCATTGGGAAGAGCAGAGAGGTAAAATATGCTAAATGTATCATGATTGAGAAACAAGATCTAATAGATGATTTCGTTTTTGAGGCTCTTGTAGCAATACTGGTCGAATTAAATATAGAGTTATGAACTTCGAGATGATTTATAAACATTTAGAGAGAATTTTCCTTAAAAGGCAATATAGCTTCCAAATCACTGAAGAGAAAATTAACCTCAAAAACAATTCATCAATCCAGCTAAGAAGGAGTAACGGAGACCATATTTACCATCCTACAGTAAACCCCAAAGCGGATAAAATATATCAAGCAATGATTTTTAAGACCCGTGGAAACGATCATCCCGTAGGACCTCGTCCAGCCACCTCCATACCAAGGGTGCTAGGCCTCCTACCGCCACTACCCAGGATGTCCACCAGGTGGCGACATTGCCTCCCTTCGCTCCTGCTGCAGAGCCAGTCCTGAGCAGTCCTGTTCCTGGTTTCGGCAGGCAGCTCCCAGAAGCGCTCTCGTGGGCCTTGGTCCCTTTTAGCCACCAGCAAAGGGATCGAGGATGAGCAGTGAGCCTCCTTACTCATCGAAGATCTAGGAAGCTAACTGATTTCTGAGCAGCCCTTTACCCTCGTCTGCTGTCTGGTACTCTCCACCCGACTTGCAGAGTCCGTGGCTTGGGCAGCCGGCACGCTGGCCCCTGCCCATCAGAATCTGTTCCCCCGGCCAAGAGGCCACGCGCGGTCGTGAGCAGGTTTCCAGGCCTCTGGAGCCGGGCCGCTTGGACTGCATCCTGGCCCTGGGCTCGCGAGCTCCATGCCCTTGACTGAGTCACTTAACAACTCTAAGCTAGTTTCCCCATCAGTAAAATGAAGACAGAATCCATATCGGGGAAAAAATGAGAATCGGGGTTGGGGGGGAGTACATTTCTGGTGATTGAAGATTATTTTCATTTTGAATTATACAGTGAGGGACACCATACAAGTTTTACTACTTCAGACTCCTAAGGGACAGCTTCTGCTTTTCTTAAAACTACTGCATGCACCTACACCCAAACACACGTGCAGACACACTGGCTCTGCTCCACATACATCCCCACGCACACACTCGGAGTCATGTGCCACACACACACCCATAACATAACACACAACCACCCACGTCCTCAGGCGCGCACACACACGCAAAGTCACTGTCACGTACCTCACACGTCCCCAGGTGTACGCGAGCGCGTACGCACACACACGTCACACACAACTTTGGCGTCATTCTAAAGCAACTTCCAATCGAGGGTCTCAGTGTCCATTGTTTCATCCGCTCAGAAGCTCCTGAATTCGGAGCATGAAGCAGGAGCCCCTCCACTCTGGAGAAGGTCTTTGCCCCGTGCAGTCTCAGCAGAGCCAAAAGAACTGCTCTGGTCCTTTGCAAGTGCAGGGCCAGAGCTTATCTGGTAGTTCCCATCGTATATTTGTCAACATTTTAAGCGCGGTAGGTTCTAAACTCCTGACTTTACAATGACACATTCATTCTAAGAGGGAAGGCCAGGCTCAACTTTAGAATTCCCAGACTCAAGGGAGTCCCGCACAGAAAGTGACAGTGTGGGGAGAGCCGATTCCCAGTGTCTGACCAATAGCCTGACCGTTTTCTTCCCAATGCGGGGTCCATCCCATGCCCCAAGTGGCCTCTTAGGTGCACAGGGGGACACTCAGTCCTCACATCCGGGCTCTGTCCATACCCTCCATGCCAACAGCTGACCGTTGGCCTCTGTGTGAGTCCTGGGAAGCTGAGCTCTGGCGAGAGCCGGTGCAGACACTAGAAGTGGGTCAGGGGCTGCTGGGGCAGGGCATTCGTGATCCTGGGTTTCCAGAGCACGGGGTGGAGCCATTTGGCGTGTCCCCTTGGCCCTGCTGAATCCATCCCGTGGAGGGCGTGTCCAGAGGGAGTGTCAGGGCCAGAGGGACCCTCTGTAGTTCAGGACCCAGGGCAGCGGGGTTGGGGAGGGCCCCCTTGCCGGGGTCTAAGGGCAGAAGCACTAAGGAAAGGCCTGAGGAGGCTGGAAGGTATCGTCATTCCCATCAATTAAGAAAACAAAAGCTCCCCGCAGGCGAGGGTGGGAAGGCTTTTGTTAGAACAAGGGAAGGCGCTTGCCAAGGTCTGGCCGGAGAAAGCTGGGGGCTTGCCAGGCTGATGAGGAACCGAGAGGCCATCAGCCTCGAAACACCGCCGCAATTCCTCCGGGCGACACTGAGGTGCAGTGAGACACGGAAAGCACGAGAAACACAGGCCCCAAACTCAGCAGCCTGTTGCTTGGTTCACTGTCCGTCTGTCGCCCCCTATGCTAGGAGCCCTTAGCGCATCACCCAGGGCTGACCCGGCTCAGGATTCCAGCTGATTGCCCACAGGTGGCATCACTTGCTGGTGACACGAAGCAGGCACGTTAGCCACCTCCCAAACTCTGAGGCTCCTCCCGGGAGGAGCCTGCGGGCCCCCAGTCCAGCCTCTGCGCCACCATGCTCCTTAGTGCCGCTCCCGCTTTGCTGCCCCGGCCTATAGCTCTGGCCGGAACCTCGCCGGATTGTCGATAAATGTCACCCACGCACCACGTCTAAGCTTGGGGTCCAGATGTGACCACAGCTCTTATCTTCTTCCCATCGATGGATCGTTCGGGCTTCTTGCCATCGTGTTGGCAGGAAGGCCAGCACCGCCCTGTTGAGGCCTCCCTGAAGACACATAGAAACATAGGACACAATGCAGCCCATCTCTCTTTGTTTAAAACACCTTTATTGTGGTACGATTTCTGTTCCGTCAATTAGACACATCTCACATGTAGTATTTGATGAATTTTCATAGACGTCTGCACCCAGAAAACCATCACCACCATCAAGATAGCTACCATTTCCATCACTCCCCAAGAGGGGCAATTCTCCAATGCCCATATTTTCCCCTTTCCACCCCCTTCCCGCCCTGGTAACCGTAAGTTTGTTTCTCTATGTCTGTGGGTCTGTTCCTCTTTTGTCGTTAACTTCGTCTCTGACTTTTGTTTAGATTCCGCATGGACGTGGTATCGTACGGCATTTTTCTCTCTTCTGGCTTCCTTCACACAGAATGACTATCTCTGTGTCCGTACATGTGGCCGCAAATGTCACTGGTTTATCCTTTTTCATGGATGAGTAGTATTCCATGGCATAAATAGGACACTGCACCTTTGTCCACTCGCCAGCCGATGGACGTTTGTTTGGCTTCTTTCCACGTCCCGGCTGTTATAAATAGGGCTGCTGTGAGCATTGAGGTGCATGTGACTTTTTGAATTAGAGATTTCTCCTCACATATCCCCAGACGTGGGAAGGCTGGATCATACGGTAAGTCCAATGTTAGTTTTTTAAGGAACTCCCATCCTGTCTTCTCTAGTGGCAATGCAGGCCGCCTTTCTGAAGCAGAGCCATGCTCAGAAAGTAACGGGTATTACTAGAGGTCAGGCATGAAGTGCAGTGAGCTTGGACTGTTCCAGAAGAAGAGGGCAGTCTGGCAGGGCTGGAGGAGGGTGACCAGGGGAGTGTGGCACAGGCAGGGTTCAGACCACGTGGGGACATGACAGGCTGGGACGAGGAGCCTGGGCTTCCAGTCATCCCTTGGTAACCATGGGGCACTGGTCCCAGGACTCCCCACACATGCCAACATTCATGGATGCTGATGCCTCTTGCATAAAATGACATAGGGCTTACAGACAATTACACGCACCCTCCCGTGTACTTTACTTTTTACATACAAACATTTTTTTCCCCCGAGTTATTGTCATTTGACAATGTTGTGTCAGATTCCAGTGTAGAGCACAACTTTTCAGTTATACACGAACATACGCATACATTCATTTTCACATTCTCTTTCGCTGTGTCCTCCTGTGCACTTTAAATCATCTCTAGGTGACGCGTGGTATGTAAGGCAACATCAATGCTATGCAAGCAGTTGCGTGTGTGTGGCAAATTCAAGTGTTGCTTTTTGAAACTTTCTGTTTTTTCCTGAATATTTTCAACCCGCATTTAGTTGAATCTGATGGATCGGGAGCCCCTAGATACGGAGAACCCCCAAGCCCTTCCCACCTGCTCAATTTCCACTGTCAGCGCTGAAGGGGACCAAAAAGAGGAGAAGAGCGCCCTCTAGCGGCTGGAAACGTTGAGGCAGTTCTTCAGCGTATGCAGCGCAGGAGAGAAGGTTTCGGGCCGACTAGCGCAAAAGGAGGGCCCGCCTGGACAGGAAGGAGGAAGGACGGCAGTGGAAGCCAGCTCGCACCCTTCCTGGAGCTAGCTGGTAGCAGTGAGGGATGCCGAGGAACTGGGGACACGTCGCGTGGGGGGGCAATCCTGGCCGCCAGGTGCAGGGTTCGCATGGCTGGCACCCAGTTTGCACGATCCAAATGACAAGGAGTGGGGGTGGGGGGAAGGGGCTGCCTCAGCACGGGGATCCCGAAAAGGGCCAGAGCGCCGTGACCTCAGTTAATGCGGCTCCCCTAGTAAGCCAGAAAAAGGGAACTATGACGCAAGTTGTTGCAGGTTCCACCGCAGCCACACGGATAACTAGATCTCTCAGCTGACAGAACAGAAGCATCGGAGCCAGGAATCTTTCCTTTTCTCTTCTTCTGGACCTTGGGACAGGGAGCCAAACATCTCTGACGGGAAGCATCTTTATTCCGGTAGAGAGCTCACTTTTTCAGGAATAAGCATGGAGAGAAAGAGTACAGAGACGGTTTAGTGCTTCAAAGCAGAAGCCCGTCTGAGAAACGGTAAAAACATGCTTCTCAATGAAGCCGAGTTATGGCAAGAACCTAAAGCTGCTTATAGACAGGGAAGGGTTCCAAGTCCACCGCTCAAAAAAAATTAGCCAATCATGTCTCCATTTGATTGGGAAAGAAGTAAATAACTCAAAAATGGGAAAGACATGGGATTAAGTAGTGGTATTATACCTATATTTTCATTGTGAATGTAACAAACTTAAAGCAACTGTCTAAAAAGCAGTAAGTGTAGATCACGCGCTCACACACATGCACCATTGGGAAGAGCAGAGAGGTAAAATATGCTAAATGTATCATGATTGAGAAACAAGATCTAATAGATGATTTCGTTTTTGAGGCTCTTGTAGCAATACTGGTCGAATTAAATATAGAGTTATGAACTTCGAGATGATTTATAAACATTTAGAGAGAATTTTCCTTAAAAGGCAATATAGCTTCCAAATCACTGAAGAGAAAATTAACCTCAAAAACAATTCATCAATCCAGCTAAGAAGGAGTAACGGAGACCATATTTACCATCCTACAGTAAACCCCAAAGCGGATAAAATATATCAAGCAATGATTTTTAAGACCCGTGGAAACGATCATCCCGTAGGACCTCGTCCAGCCACCTCCATACCAAGGGTGCTAGGCCTCCTACCGCCACTACCCAGGATGTCCACCAGGTGGCGACATTGCCTCCCTTCGCTCCTGCTGCAGAGCCAGTCCTGAGCAGTCCTGTTCCTGGTTTCGGCAGGCAGCTCCCAGAAGCGCTCTCGTGGGCCTTGGTCCCTTTTAGCCACCAGCAAAGGGATCGAGGATGAGCAGTGAGCCTCCTTACTCATCGAAGATCTAGGAAGCTAACTGATTTCTGAGCAGCCCTTTACCCTCGTCTGCTGTCTGGTACTCTCCACCCGACTTGCAGAGTCCGTGGCTTGGGCAGCCGGCACGCTGGCCCCTGCCCATCAGAATCTGTTCCCCCGGCCAAGAGGCCACGCGCGGTCGTGAGCAGGTTTCCAGGCCTCTGGAGCCGGGCCGCTTGGACTGCATCCTGGCCCTGGGCTCGCGAGCTCCATGCCCTTGACTGAGTCACTTAACAACTCTAAGCTAGTTTCCCCATCAGTAAAATGAAGACAGAATCCATATCGGGGAAAAAATGAGAATCGGGGTGGGGGGGAGTACATTTCTGGTGATTGAAGATTATTTTCATTTTGAATTATACAGTGAGGGACACCATACAAGTTTTACTACTTCAGACTCCTAAGGGACAGCTTCTGCTTTTCTTAAAACTACTGCATGCACCTACACCCAAACACACGTGCAGACACACTGGCTCTGCTCCACATACATCCCCACGCACACACTCGGAGTCATGTGCCACACACACACCCATAACATAACACACAACCACCCACGTCCTCAGGCGCGCACACACACGCAAAGTCACTGTCACGTACCTCACACGTCCCCAGGTGTACGCGAGCGCGTACGCACACACACGTCACACACAACTTTGGCGTCATTCTAAAGCAACTTCCAATCGAGGGTCTCAGTGTCCATTGTTTCATCCGCTCAGAAGCTCCTGAATTCGGAGCATGAAGCAGGAGCCCCTCCACTCTGGAGAAGGTCTTTGCCCCTTGCAGTCTCAGCAGAGCCAAAAGAACTGCTCTGGTCCTTTGCAAGTGCAGGGCCAGAGCTTATCTGGTAGTTCCCATCGTATATTTGTCAACATTTTAAGCGCGGTAGGTTCTAAACTCCTGACTTTACAATGACACATTCATTCTAAGAGGGAAGGCCAGGCTCAACTTTAGAATTCCCAGACTCAAGGGAGTCCCGCACAGAAAGTGACAGTGTGGGGAGAGCCGATTCCCAGTGTCTGACCAATAGCCTGACCGTTTTCTTCCCAATGCGGGGTCCATCCCATGCCCCAAGTGGCCTCTTAGGTGCACAGGGGGACACTCAGTCCTCACATCCGGGCTCTGTCCATACCCTCCATGCCAACAGCTGACCGTTGGCCTCTGTGTGAGTCCTGGGAAGCTGAGCTCTGGCGAGAGCCGGTGCAGACACTAGAAGTGGGTCAGGGGCTGCTGGGGCAGGGCATTCGTGATCCTGGGTTTCCAGAGCACGGGGTGGAGCCATTTGGCGTGTCCCCTTGGCCCTGCTGAATCCATCCCGTGGAGGGCGTGTCCAGAGGGAGTGTCAGGGCCAGAGGGACCCTCTGTAGTTCAGGACCCAGGGCAGCGGGGTTGGGGAGGGCCCCCTTGCCGGGGTCTAAGGGCAGAAGCACTAAGGAAAGGCCTGAGGAGGCTGGAAGGTATCGTCATTCCCATCAATTAAGAAAACAAAAGCTCCCCGCAGGCGAGGGTGGGAAGGCTTTTGTTAGAACAAGGGAAGGCGCTTGCCAAGGTCTGGCCGGAGAAAGCTGGGGGCTTGCCAGGCTGATGAGGAACCGAGAGGCCATCAGCCTCGAAACACCGCCGCAATTCCTCCGGGCGACACTGAGGTGCAGTGAGACACGGAAAGCACGAGAAACACAGGCCCCAAACTCAGCAGCCTGTTGCTTGGTTCACTGTCCGTCTGTCGCCCCCTATGCTAGGAGCCCTTAGCGCATCACCCAGGGCTGACCCGGCTCAGGATTCCAGCTGATTGCCCACAGGTGGCATCACTTGCTGGTGACACGAAGCAGGCACGTTAGCCACCTCCCAAACTCTGAGGCTCCTCCCGGGAGGAGCCTGCGGGCCCCCAGTCCAGCCTCTGCGCCACCATGCTCCTTAGTGCCGCTCCCGCTTTGCTGCCCCGGCCTATAGCTCTGGCCGGAACCTCGCCGGATTGTCGATAAATGTCACCCACGCACCACGTCTAAGCTTGGGGTCCAGATGTGACCACAGCTCTTATCTTCTTCCCATCGATGGATCGTTCGGGCTTCTTGCCATCGTGTTGGCAGGAAGGCCAGCACCGCCCTGTTGAGGCCTCCCTGAAGACACATAGAAACATAGGACACAATGCAGCCCATCTCTCTTTGTTTAAAACACCTTTATTGTGGTACGATTTCTGTTCCGTCAATTAGACACATCTCACATGTAGTATTTGATGAATTTTCATAGACGTCTGCACCCAGAAAACCATCACCACCATCAAGATAGCTACCATTTCCATCACTCCCCAAGAGGGGCAATTCTCCAATGCCCATATTTTCCCCTTTCCACCCCCTTCCCGCCCTGGTAACCGTAAGTTTGTTTCTCTATGTCTGTGGGTCTGTTCCTCTTTTGTCGTTAACTTCGTCTCTGACTTTTGTTTAGATTCCGCATGGACGTGGTATCGTACGGCATTTTTCTCTCTTCTGGCTTCCTTCACACAGAATGACTATCTCTGTGTCCGTACATGTGGCCGCAAATGTCACTGGTTTATCCTTTTTCATGGCTGAGTAGTATTCCATGGCATAAATAGGACACTGCACCTTTGTCCACTCGCCAGCCGATGGACGTTTGTTTGGCTTCTTTCCACGTCCCGGCTGTTATAAATAGGGCTGCTGTGAGCATTGAGGTGCATGTGACTTTTTGAATTAGAGATTTCTCCTCACATATCCCCAGGCGTGGGAAGGCTGGATCATACGGTAAGTCCAATGTTAGTTTTTTAAGGAACTCCCATCCTGTCTTCTCTAGTGGCAATGCAGGCCGCCTTTCTGAAGCAGAGCCATGCTCAGAAAGTAACGGGTATTACTAGAGGTCAGGCATGAAGTGCAGTGAGCTTGGACTGTTCCAGAAGAAGAGGGCAGTCTGGCAGGGCTGGAGGAGGGTGACCAGGGGAGTGTGGCACAGGCAGGGTTCAGACCACGTGGGGACATGACAGGCTGGGACGAGGAGCCTGGGCTTCCAGTCATCCCTTGGTAACCATGGGGCACTGGTCCCAGGACTCCCCACACATGCCAACATTCATGGATGCTGATGCCTCTTGCATAAAATGACATAGGGCTTACAGACAATTACACGCACCCTCCCGTGTACTTTACTTTTTACATACAAACATTTTATTCCCCCGAGTTATTGTCATTTGACAATGTTGTGTCAGATACCAGTGTAGAGCACAACTTTTCAGTTATACACGAACATACGCATACATTCATTTTCACATTCTCTTTCGCTGTGTCCTCCTGTGCACTTTAAATCATCTCTAGGTGACGCGTGGTATGTAAGGCAACATCAATGCTATGCAAGCAGTTGCGTGTGTGTGGCAAATTCAAGTGTTGCTTTTTGAAACTTTCTGTTTTTTCCCGAATATTTTCAACCCGCATTTAGTTGAATCTGATGGATCGGGAGCCCCTAGATACGGAGAACCCCCAAGCCCTTCCCACCTGCTCAATTTCCACTGTCAGCGCTGAAGGGGACCAAAAAGAGGAGAAGAGCGCCCTCTAGCGGCTGGAAACGTTGAGGCAGTTCTTCAGCGTATGCAGCGCAGGAGAGAAGGTTTCGGGCCGACTAGCGCAAAAGGAGGGCCCGCCTGGACAGGAAGGAGGAAGGACGGCAGTGGAAGCCAGCTCGCACCCTTCCTGGAGCTAGCTGGTAGCAGTGAGGGATGCCGAGGAACTGGGGACACGTCGCGTGGGGGGGCAATCCTGGCCGCCAGGTGCAGGGTTCGCACGGCTGGCACCCAGTTTGCACGATCCAAATGACAAGGAGTGGGGGTGGGGGGAAGGGGCTGCCTCAGCACCGGGATCCCGAAAAGGGCCAGAGCGCCGTGACCTCAGTTAATGCGGCTCCCCTAGTAAGCCAGAAAAAGGGAACTATGAGGCAAGTTGTTGCAGGTTCCACCGCAGCCACACGGATAACTAGATCTCTCAGCTGACAGAACAGAAGCATCGGAGCCAGGAATCTTTCCTTTTCTCTTCTTCTGGACCTTGGGACAGGGAGCCAAACATCTCTGACGGGAAGCATCTTTATTCCGGTAGAGAGCTCACTTTTTCAGGAATAAGCATGGAGAGAAAGAGTACAGAGACGGTTTAGTGCTTCAAAGCGGAAGCCCGTCTGAGAAACGGTAAAAACATGCTTCTCAATGAAGCCGAGTTATGGCAAGAATCTAAAGCTGCTTATAGACAGGGAAGGGTTCCAAGTCCACCGCTCAAAAAAAATTAGCCAATCATGTCTCCATTTGATTGGGAAAGAAGTAAATAACTCAAAAATGGGAAAGACATGGGATTAAGTAGTGGTATTATACCTATATTTTCATTGTGAATGTAACAAACTTAAAGCAACTGTCTAAAAAGCAGTAAGTGTAGATCACGCGCTCACACACATGCACCATTGGGAAGAGCAGAGAGGTAAAATATGCTAAATGTATCATGATTGAGAAACAAGATCTAATAGATGATTTCGTTTTTGAGGCTCTTGTAGCAATACTGGTCGAATTAAATATAGAGTTATGAACTTCGAGATGATTTATAAACATTTAGAGAGAATTTTCCTTAAAAGGCAATATAGCTTCCAAATCACTGAAGAGAAAATTAACCTCAAAAACAATTCATCAATCCAGCTAAGAAGGAGTAACGGAGACCATATTTACCATCCTACAGTAAACCCCAAAGCGGATAAAATATATCAAGCAATGATTTTTAAGACCCGTGGAAACGATCATCCCGTAGGACCTCGTCCTGCCACCTCCATACCAAGGGTGCTAGGCCTCCTACCGCCACTACCCAGGATGTCCACCAGGTGGCGACATTGCCTCCCTTCGCTCCTGCTGCAGAGCCAGTCCTGAGCAGTCCTGTTCCAGGTTTCGGCAGGCAGCTCCCAGAAGCGCTCTCGTGGGCCTTGGTCCCTTTTAGCCACCAGCAAAGGGATCGAGGATGAGCAGTGAGCCTCCTTACTCATCGAAGATCTAGGAAGCTAACTGATTTCTGAGCAGCCCTTTACCCTCGTCTGCTGTCTGGTACTCTCCACCCGACTTGCAGAGTCCGTGGCTTGGGCAGCCGGCACGCTGGCCCCTGCCCATCAGAATCTGTTCCCCCGGCCAAGAGGCCACGCGCGGTCGTGAGCAGGTTTCCAGGCCTCTGGAGCCGGGCCGCTTGGACTGCATCCTGGCCCTGGGCTCGCGAGCTCCATGCCCTTGACTGAGTCACTTAACAACTCTAAGCTAGTTTCCCCATCAGTAAAATGAAGACAGAATCCATATCGGGGAAAAAATGAGAATCGGGGTGGGGGGGAGTACATTTCTGGTGATTGAAGATTATTTTCATTTTGAATTATACAGTGAGGGACACCATACAAGTTTTACTACTTCAGACTCCTAAGGGACAGCTTCTGCTTTTCTTAAAACTACTGCATGCACCTACGCCCAAACACACGTGCAGACACACTGGCTCTGCTCCACATACATCCCCACGCACACACTCGGAGTCATGTGCCACACACACACCCATAACATAACACACAACCACCCACGTCCTCAGGCGCGCACACACACGCAAAGTCACTGTCACGTACCTCACACATCCCCATGTGTACGCGAGCGCGTACGCACACACACGTCACACACAACTTTGGCGTCATTCTAAAGCAACTTCCAATCGAGGGTCTCAGTGTCCATTGTTTCATCCGCTCAGAAGCTCCTGAATTCGGAGCATGAAGCAGGAGCCCCTCCACTCTGGAGAAGGTCTTTGCCCCTTGCAGTCTCAGCAGAGCCAAAAGAACTGCTCTGGTCCTTTGCAAGTGCAGGGCCAGAGCTTATCTGGTAGTTCCCATCGTATATTTGTCAACATTTTAAGCGCGGTAGGTTCTAAACTCCTGACTTTACAATGACACATTCATTCTAAGAGGGAAGGCCAGGCTCAACTTTAGAATTCCCAGACTCAAGGGAGTCCCGCACAGAAAGTGACAGTGTGGGGAGAGCCGATTCCCAGTGTCTGACCAATAGCCTGACCGTTTTCTTCCCAATGCGGGGTCCATCCCATGCCCCAAGTGGCCTCTTAGGTGCACAGGGGGACACTCAGTCCTCACATCCGGGCTCTGTCCATACCCTCCATGCCAACAGCTGACCGTTGGCCTCTGTGTGAGTCCTGGGAAGCTGAGCTCTGGCGAGAGCCGGTGCAGACACTAGAAGTGGGTCAGGGGCTGCTGGGGCAGGGCATTCGTGATCCTGGGTTTCCAGAGCACGGAGTGGAGCCATTTGGCGTGTCCCCTTGGCCCTGCTGAATCCATCCCGTGGAGGGCGTGTCCAGAGGGAGTGTCAGGGCCAGAGGGACCCTCTGTAGTTCAGGACCCAGGGCAGCGGGGTTGGGGAGGGCCCCCTTGCCGGGGTCTAAGGGCAGAAGCACTAAGGAAAGGCCTGAGGAGGCTGGAAGGTATCGTCATTCCCATCAATTAAGAAAACAAAAGCTCCCCGCAGGCGAGGGTGGGAAGGCTTTTGTTAGAACAAGGGAAGGCGCTTGCCAAGGTCTGGCCGGAGAAAGCTGGGGGCTTGCCAGGCTGATGAGGAACCGAGAGGCCATCAGCCTCGAAACACCGCCGCAATTCCTCCGGGCGACACTGAGGTGCAGTGAGACACGGAAAGCACGAGAAACACAGGCCCCAAACTCAGCAGCCTGTTGCTTGGTTCACTGTCCGTCTGTCGCCCCCTATGCTAGGAGCCCTTAGCGCATCACCCAGGGCTGACCCGGCTCAGGATTCCAGCTGATTGCCCACAGGTGGCATCACTTGCTGGTGACACGAAGCAGGCACGTTAGCCACCTCCCAAACTCTGAGGCTCCTCCCGGGAGGAGCCTGCGGGCCCCCAGTCCAGCCTCTGCGCCACCATGCTCCTTAGTGCCGCTCCCGCTTTGCTGCCCCGGCCTATAGCTCTGGCCGGAACCTCGCCGGATTGTCGATAAATGTCACCCACGCACCACGTCTAAGCTTGGGGTCCAGATGTGACCACAGCTCTTATCTTCTTCCCATCGATGGATCGTTCGGGCTTCTTGCCATCGTGTTGGCAGGAAGGCCAGCACCGCCCTGTTGAGGCCTCCCTGAAGACACATAGAAACATAGGACACAATGCAGCCCATCTCTCTTTGTTTAAAACACCTTTATTGTGGTACGATTTCTGTTCCGTCAATTAGACACATCTCACATGTAGTATTTGATGAATTTTCATAGACGTCTGCACCCAGAAAACCATCACCACCATCAAGATAGCTACCATTTCCATCACTCCCCAAGAGGGGCAATTCTCCAATGCCCATATTTTCCCCTTTCCACCCCCTTCCCGCCCTGGTAACCGTAAGTTTGTTTCTCTATGTCTGTGGGTCTGTTCCTCTTTTGTCGTTAACTTCGTCTCTGACTTTTGTTTAGATTCCGCATGGACGTGGTATCGTACGGCATTTTTCTCTCTTCTGGCTTCCTTCACACAGAATGACTATCTCTGTGTCCGTACATGTGGCCGCAAATGTCACTGGTTTATCCTTTTTCATGGCTGAGTAGTATTCCATGGCATAAATAGGACACCGCACCTTTGTCCACTCGCCAGCCGATGGACGTTTGTTTGGCTTCTTTCCACGTCCCGGCTGTTATAAATAGGGCTGCTGTGAGCATTGAGGTGCATGTGACTTTTTGAATTAGAGATTTCTCCTCACATATCCCCAGGCGTGGGAAGGCTGGATCATACGGTAAGTCCAATGTTAGTTTTTTAAGGAACTCCCATCCTGTCTTCTCTAGTGGCAATGCAGGCCGCCTTTCTGAAGCAGAGCCATGCTCAGAAAGTAACGGGTATTACTAGAGGTCAGGCATGAAGTGCAGTGAGCTTGGACTGTTCCAGAAGAAGAGGGCAGTCTGGCAGGGCTGGAGGAGGGTGACCAGGGGAGTGTGGCACAGGCAGGGTTCAGACCACGTGGGGACATGACAGGCTGGGACGAGGAGCCTGGGCTTCCAGTCATCCCTTGGTAACCATGGGGCACTGGTCCCAGGACTCCCCACACATGCCAACATTCATGGATGCTGATGCCTCTTGCATAAAATGACATAGGGCTTACAGACAATTACACGCACCCTCCCGTGTACTTTACTTTTTACATACAAACATTTTTTTCCCCCGAGTTATTGTCATTTGACAATGTTGTGTCAGATTCCAGTGTAGAGCACAACTTTTCAGTTATACACGAACATACGCATACATTCATTTTCACATTCTCTTTCGCTGTGTCCTCCTGTGCACTTTAAATCATCTCTAGGTGACGCGTGGTATGTAAGGCAACATCAATGCTATGCAAGCAGTTGCGTGTGTGTGGCAAATTCAAGTGTTGCTTTTTGAAACTTTCTGTTTTTTCCCGAATATTTTCAACCCGCATTTAGTTGAATCTGATGGATCGGGAGCCCCTAGATACGGAGAACCCCCAAGCCCTTCCCACCTGCTCAATTTCCACTGTCAGCGCTGAAGGGGACCAAAAAGAGGAGAAGAGCGCCCTCTAGCGGCTGGAAACGTTGAGGCAGTTCTTCAGCGTATGCAGCGCAGGAGAGAAGGTTTCGGGCCGACTAGCGCAAAAGGAGGGCCCGCCTGGACAGGAAGGAGGAAGGACGGCAGTGGAAGCCAGCTCGCACCCTTCCTGGAGCTAGCTGGTAGCAGTGAGGGATGCCGAGGAACTGGGGACACGTCGCGTGGGGGGGCAATCCTGGCCGCCAGGTGCAGGGTTCGCACGGCTGGCACCCAGTTTGCACGATCCAAATGACAAGGAGTGGGGGTGGGGGGAAGGGGCTGCCTCAGCACCGGGATCCCGAAAAGGGCCAGAGCGCCGTGACCTCAGTTAATGCGGCTCCCCTAGTAAGCCAGAAAAAGGGAACTATGAGGCAAGTTGTTGCAGGTTCCACCGCAGCCACACGGATAACTAGATCTCTCAGCTGACAGAACAGAAGCATCGGAGCCAGGAATCTTTCCTTTTCTCTTCTTCTGGACCTTGGGACAGGGAGCCAAACATCTCTGACGGGAAGCATCTTTATTCCGGTAGAGAGCTCACTTTTTCAGGAATAAGCATGGAGAGAAAGAGTACAGAGACGGTTTAGTGCTTCAAAGCGGAAGCCCGTCTGAGAAACGGTAAAAACATGCTTCTCAATGAAGCCGAGTTATGGCAAGAATCTAAAGCTGCTTATAGACAGGGAAGGGTTCCAAGTCCACCGCTCAAAAAAAATTAGCCAATCATGTCTCCATTTGATTGGGAAAGAAGTAAATAACTCAAAAATGGGAAAGACATGGGATTAAGTAGTGGTATTATACCTATATTTTCATTGTGAATGTAACAAACTTAAAGCAACTGTCTAAAAAGCAGTAAGTGTAGATCACGCGCTCACACACATGCACCATTGGGAAGAGCAGAGAGGTAAAATATGCTAAATGTATCATGATTGAGAAACAAGATCTAATAGATGATTTCGTTTTTGAGGCTCTTGTAGCAATACTGGTCGAATTAAATATAGAGTTATGAACTTCGAGATGATTTATAAACATTTAGAGAGAATTTTCCTTAAAAGGCAATATAGCTTCCAAATCACTGAAGAGAAAATTAACCTCAAAAACAATTCATCAATCCAGCTAAGAAGGAGTAACGGAGACCATATTTACCATCCTACAGTAAACCCCAAAGCGGATAAAATATATCAAGCAATGATTTTTAAGACCCGTGGAAACGATCATCCCGTAGGACCTCGTCCTGCCACCTCCATACCAAGGGTGCTAGGCCTCCTACCGCCACTACCCAGGATGTCCACCAGGTGGCGACATTGCCTCCCTTCGCTCCTGCTGCAGAGCCAGTCCTGAGCAGTCCTGTTCCAGGTTTCGGCAGGCAGCTCCCAGAAGCGCTCTCGTGGGCCTTGGTCCCTTTTAGCCACCAGCAAAGGGATCGAGGATGAGCAGTGAGCCTCCTTACTCATCGAAGATCTAGGAAGCTAACTGATTTCTGAGCAGCCCTTTACCCTCGTCTGCTGTCTGGTACTCTCCACCCGACTTGCAGAGTCCGTGGCTTGGGCAGCCGGCACGCTGGCCCCTGCCCATCAGAATCTGTTCCCCCGGCCAAGAGGCCACGCGCGGTCGTGAGCAGGTTTCCAGGCCTCTGGAGCCGGGCCGCTTGGACTGCATCCTGGCCCTGGGCTCGCGAGCTCCATGCCCTTGACTGAGTCACTTAACAACTCTAAGCTAGTTTCCCCATCAGTAAAATGAAGACAGAATCCATATCGGGGAAAAAATGAGAATCGGGGTGGGGGGGAGTACATTTCTGGTGATTGAAGATTATTTTCATTTTGAATTATACAGTGAGGGACACCATACAAGTTTTACTACTTCAGACTCCTAAGGGACAGCTTCTGCTTTTCTTAAAACTACTGCATGCACCTACGCCCAAACACACGTGCAGACACACTGGCTCTGCTCCACATACATCCCCACGCACACACTCGGAGTCATGTGCCACACACACACCCATAACATAACACACAACCACCCACGTCCTCAGGCGCGCACACACACGCAAAGTCACTGTCACGTACCTCACACGTCCCCAGGTGTACGCGAGCGCGTACGCACACACACGTCACACACAACTTTGGCGTCATTCTAAAGCAACTTCCAATCGAGGGTCTCAGTGTCCATTGTTTCATCCGCTCAGAAGCTCCTGAATTCGGAGCATGAAGCAGGAGCCCCTCCACTCTGGAGAAGGTCTTTGCCCCTTGCAGTCTCAGCAGAGCCAAAAGAACTGCTCTGGTCCTTTGCAAGTGCAGGGCCAGAGCTTATCTGGTAGTTCCCATCGTATATTTGTCAACATTTTAAGCGCGGTAGGTTCTAAACTCCTGACTTTACAATGACACATTCATTCTAAGAGGGAAGGCCAGGCTCAACTTTAGAATTCCCAGACTCAAGGGAGTCCCGCACAGAAAGTGACAGTGTGGGGAGAGCCGATTCCCAGTGTCTGACCAATAGCCTGACCGTTTTCTTCCCAATGCGGGGTCCATCCCATGCCCCAAGTGGCCTCTTAGGTGCACAGGGGGACACTCAGTCCTCACATCCGGGCTCTGTCCATACCCTCCATGCCAACAGCTGACCGTTGGCCTCTGTGTGAGTCCTGGGAAGCTGAGCTCTGGCGAGAGCCGGTGCAGACACTAGAAGTGGGTCAGGGGCTGCTGGGGCAGGGCATTCGTGATCCTGGGTTTCCAGAGCACGGGGTGGAGCCATTTGGCGTGTCCCCTTGGCCCTGCTGAATCCATCCCGTGGAGGGCGTGTCCAGAGGGAGTGTCAGGGCCAGAGGGACCCTCTGTAGTTCAGGACCCAGGGCAGCGGGGTTGGGGAGGGCCCCCTTGCCGGGGTCTAAGGGCAGAAGCACTAAGGAAAGGCCTGAGGAGGCTGGAAGGTATCGTCATTCCCATCAATTAAGAAAACAAAAGCTCCCCGCAGGCGAGGGTGGGAAGGCTTTTGTTAGAACAAGGGAAGGCGCTTGCCAAGGTCTGGCCGGAGAAAGCTGGGGGCTTGCCAGGCTGATGAGGAACCGAGAGGCCATCAGCCTCGAAACACCGCCGCAATTCCTCCGGGCGACACTGAGGTGCAGTGAGACACGGAAAGCACGAGAAACACAGGCCCCAAACTCAGCAGCCTGTTGCTTGGTTCACTGTCCGTCTGTCGCCCCCTATGCTAGGAGCCCTTAGCGCATCACCCAGGGCTGACCCGGCTCAGGATTCCAGCTGATTGCCCACAGGTGGCATCACTTGCTGGTGACACGAAGCAGGCACGTTAGCCACCTCCCAAACTCTGAGGCTCCTCCCGGGAGGAGCCTGCGGGCCCCCAGTCCAGCCTCTGCGCCACCATGCTCCTTAGTGCCGCTCCCGCTTTGCTGCCCCGGCCTATAGCTCTGGCCGGAACCTCGCCGGATTGTCGATAAATGTCACCCACGCACCACGTCTAAGCTTGGGGTCCAGATGTGACCACAGCTCTTATCTTCTTCCCATCGATGGATCGTTCGGGCTTCTTGCCATCGTGTTGGCAGGAAGGCCAGCACCGCCCTGTTGAGGCCTCCCTGAAGACACATAGAAACATAGGACACAATGCAGCCCATCTCTCTTTGTTTAAAACACCTTTATTGTGGTACGATTTCTGTTCCGTCAATTAGACACATCTCACATGTAGTATTTGATGAATTTTCATAGACGTCTGCACCCAGAAAACCATCACCACCATCAAGATAGCTACCATTTCCATCACTCCCCAAGAGGGGCAATTCTCCAATGCCCATATTTTCCCCTTTCCACCCCCTTCCCGCCCTGGTAACCGTAAGTTTGTTTCTCTATGTCTGTGGGTCTGTTCCTCTTTTGTCGTTAACTTCGTCTCTGACTTTTGTTTAGATTCCGCATGGACGTGGTATCGTACGGCATTTTTCTCTCTTCTGGCTTCCTTCACACAGAATGACTATCTCTGTGTCCGTACATGTGGCCGCAAATGTCACTGGTTTATCCTTTTTCATGGCTGAGTAGTATTCCATGGCATAAATAGGACACCGCACCTTTGTCCACTCGCCAGCCGATGGACGTTTGTTTGGCTTCTTTCCACGTCCCGGCTGTTATAAATAGGGCTGCTGTGAGCATTGAGGTGCATGTGACTTTTTGAATTAGAGATTTCTCCTCACATATCCCCAGGCGTGGGAAGGCTGGATCATACGGTAAGTCCAATGTTAGTTTTTTAAGGAACTCCCATCCTGTCTTCTCTAGTGGCAATGCAGGCCGCCTTTCTGAAGCAGAGCCATGCTCAGAAAGTAACGGGTATTACTAGAGGTCAGGCATGAAGTGCAGTGAGCTTGGACTGTTCCAGAAGAAGAGGGCAGTCTGGCAGGGCTGGAGGAGGGTGACCAGGGGAGTGTGGCACAGGCAGGGTTCAGACCACGTGGGGACATGACAGGCTGGGACGAGGAGCCTGGGCTTCCAGTCATCCCTTGGTAACCATGGGGCACTGGTCCCAGGACTCCCCACACATGCCAACATTCATGGATGCTGATGCCTCTTGCATAAAATGACATAGGGCTTACAGACAATTACACGCACCCTCCCGTGTACTTTACTTTTTACATACAAACATTTTTTTCCCCCGAGTTATTGTCATTTGACAATGTTGTGTCAGATTCCAGTGTAGAGCACAACTTTTCAGTTATACACGAACATACGCATACATTCATTTTCACATTCTCTTTCGCTGTGTCCTCCTGTGCACTTTAAATCATCTCTAGGTGACGCGTGGTATGTAAGGCAACATCAATGCTATGCAAGCAGTTGCGTGTGTGTGGCAAATTCAAGTGTTGCTTTTTGAAACTTTCTGTTTTTTCCCGAATATTTTCAACCCGCATTTAGTTGAATCTGATGGATCGGGAGCCCCTAGATACGGAGAACCCCCAAGCCCTTCCCACCTGCTCAATTTCCACTGTCAGCGCTGAAGGGGACCAAAAAGAGGAGAAGAGCGCCCTCTAGCGGCTGGAAACGTTGAGGCAGTTCTTCAGCGTATGCAGCGCAGGAGAGAAGGTTTCGGGCCGACTAGCGCAAAAGGAGGGCCCGCCTGGACAGGAAGGAGGAAGGACGGCAGTGGAAGCCAGCTCGCACCCTTCCTGGAGCTAGCTGGTAGCAGTGAGGGATGCCGAGGAACTGGGGACACGTCGCGTGGGGGGGCAATCCTGGCCGCCAGGTGCAGGGTTCGCACGGCTGGCACCCAGTTTGCACGATCCAAATGACAAGGAGTGGGGGTGGGGGGAAGGGGCTGCCTCAGCACCGGGATCCCGAAAAGGGCCAGAGCGCCGTGACCTCAGTTAATGCGGCTCCCCTAGTAAGCCAGAAAAAGGGAACTATGAGGCAAGTTGTTGCAGGTTCCACCGCAGCCACACGGATAACTAGATCTCTCAGCTGACAGAACAGAAGCATCGGAGCCAGGAATCTTTCCTTTTCTCTTCTTCTGGACCTTGGGACAGGGAGCCAAACATCTCTGACGGGAAGCATCTTTATTCCGGTAGAGAGCTCACTTTTTCAGGAATAAGCATGGAGAGAAAGAGTACAGAGACGGTTTAGTGCTTCAAAGCGGAAGCCCGTCTGAGAAACGGTAAAAACATGCTTCTCAATGAAGCCGAGTTATGGCAAGAATCTAAAGCTGCTTATAGACAGGGAAGGGTTCCAAGTCCACCGCTCAAAAAAAATTAGCCAATCATGTCTCCATTTGATTGGGAAAGAAGTAAATAACTCAAAAATGGGAAAGACATGGGATTAAGTAGTGGTATTATACCTATATTTTCATTGTGAATGTAACAAACTTAAAGCAACTGTCTAAAAAGCAGTAAGTGTAGATCACGCGCTCACACACATGCACCATTGGGAAGAGCAGAGAGGTAAAATATGCTAAATGTATCATGATTGAGAAACAAGATCTAATAGATGATTTCGTTTTTGAGGCTCTTGTAGCAATACTGGTCGAATTAAATATAGAGTTATGAACTTCGAGATGATTTATAAACATTTAGAGAGAATTTTCCTTAAAAGGCAATATAGCTTCCAAATCACTGAAGAGAAAATTAACCTCAAAAACAATTCATCAATCCAGCTAAGAAGGAGTAACGGAGACCATATTTACCATCCTACAGTAAACCCCAAAGCGGATAAAATATATCAAGCAATGATTTTTAAGACCCGTGGAAACGATCATCCCGTAGGACCTCGTCCTGCCACCTCCATACCAAGGGTGCTAGGCCTCCTACCGCCACTACCCAGGATGTCCACCAGGTGGCGACATTGCCTCCCTTCGCTCCTGCTGCAGAGCCAGTCCTGAGCAGTCCTGTTCCAGGTTTCGGCAGGCAGCTCCCAGAAGCGCTCTCGTGGGCCTTGGTCCCTTTTAGCCACCAGCAAAGGGATCGAGGATGAGCAGTGAGCCTCCTTACTCATCGAAGATCTAGGAAGCTAACTGATTTCTGAGCAGCCCTTTACCCTCGTCTGCTGTCTGGTACTCTCCACCCGACTTGCAGAGTCCGTGGCTTGGGCAGCCGGCACGCTGGCCCCTGCCCATCAGAATCTGTTCCCCCGGCCAAGAGGCCACGCGCGGTCGTGAGCAGGTTTCCAGGCCTCTGGAGCCGGGCCGCTTGGACTGCATCCTGGCCCTGGGCTCGCGAGCTCCATGCCCTTGACTGAGTCACTTAACAACTCTAAGCTAGTTTCCCCATCAGTAAAATGAAGACAGAATCCATATCGGGGAAAAAATGAGAATCGGGGTGGGGGGGAGTACATTTCTGGTGATTGAAGATTATTTTCATTTTGAATTATACAGTGAGGGACACCATACAAGTTTTACTACTTCAGACTCCTAAGGGACAGCTTCTGCTTTTCTTAAAACTACTGCATGCACCTACACCCAAACACACGTGCAGACACACTGGCTCTGCTCCACATACATCCCCACGCACACACTCGGAGTCATGTGCCACACACACACCCATAACATAACACACAACCACCCACGTCCTCAGGCGCGCACACACACGCAAAGTCACTGTCACGTACCTCACACGTCCCCAGGTGTACGCGAGCGCGTACGCACACACACGTCACACACAACTTTGGCGTCATTCTAAAGCAACTTCCAATCGAGGGTCTCAGTGTCCATTGTTTCATCCGCTCAGAAGCTCCTGAATTCGGAGCATGAAGCAGGAGCCCCTCCACTCTGGAGAAGGTCTTTGCCCCTTGCAGTCTCAGCAGAGCCAAAAGAACTGCTCTGGTCCTTTGCAAGTGCAGGGCCAGAGCTTATCTGGTAGTTCCCATCGTATATTTGTCAACATTTTAAGCGCGGTAGGTTCTAAACTCCTGACTTTACAATGACACATTCATTCTAAGAGGGAAGGCCAGGCTCAACTTTAGAATTCCCAGACTCAAGGGAGTCCCGCACAGAAAGTGACAGTGTGGGGAGAGCCGATTCCCAGTGTCTGACCAATAGCCTGACCGTTTTCTTCCCAATGCGGGGTCCATCCCATGCCCCAAGTGGCCTCTTAGGTGCACAGGGGGACACTCAGTCCTCACATCCGGGCTCTGTCCATACCCTCCATGCCAACAGCTGACCGTTGGCCTCTGTGTGAGTCCTGGGAAGCTGAGCTCTGGCGAGAGCCGGTGCAGACACTAGAAGTGGGTCAGGGGCTGCTGGGGCAGGGCATTCGTGATCCTGGGTTTCCAGAGCACGGGGTGGAGCCATTTGGCGTGTCCCCTTGGCCCTGCTGAATCCATCCCGTGGAGGGCGTGTCCAGAGGGAGTGTCAGGGCCAGAGGGACCCTCTGTAGTTCAGGACCCAGGGCAGCGGGTTTGGGGAGGGCCCCCTTGCCGGGGTCTAAGGGCAGAAGCACTAAGGAAAGGCCTGAGGAGGCTGGAAGGTATCGTCATTCCCATCAATTAAGAAAACAAAAGCTCCCCGCAGGCGAGGGTGGGAAGGCTTTTGTTAGAACAAGGGAAGGCGCTTGCCAAGGTCTGGCCGGAGAAAGCTGGGGGCTTGCCAGGCTGATGAGGAACCGAGAGGCCATCAGCCTCGAAACACCGCCGCAATTCCTCCGGGCGACACTGAGGTGCAGTGAGACACGGAAAGCACGAGAAACACAGGCCCCAAACTCAGCAGCCTGTTGCTTGGTTCACTGTCCGTCTGTCGCCCCCTATGCTAGGAGCCCTTAGCGCATCACCCAGGGCTGACCCGGCTCAGGATTCCAGCTGATTGCCCACAGGTGGCATCACTTGCTGGTGACACGAAGCAGGCACGTTAGCCACCTCCCAAACTCTGAGGCTCCTCCCGGGAGGAGCCTGCGGGCCCCCAGTCCAGCCTCTGCGCCACCATGCTCCTTAGTGCCGCTCCCGCTTTGCTGCCCCGGCCTATAGCTCTGGCCGGAACCTCGCCGGATTGTCGATAAATGTCACCCACGCACCACGTCTAAGCTTGGGGTCCAGATGTGACCACAGCTCTTATCTTCTTCCCATCGATGGATCGTTCGGGCTTCTTGCCATCGTGTTGGCAGGAAGGCCAGCACTGCCCTGTTGAGGCCTCCCTGAAGACACATAGAAACATAGGACACAATGCAGCCCATCTCTCTTTGTTTAAAACACCTTTATTGTGGTACGATTTCTGTTCCGTCAATTAGACACATCTCACATGTAGTATTTGATGAATTTTCATAGACGTCTGCACCCAGAAAACCATCACCACCATCAAGATAGCTACCATTTCCATCACTCCCCAAGAGGGGCAATTCTCCAATGCCCATATTTTCCCCTTTCCACCCCCTTCCCGCCCTGGTAACCGTAAGTTTGTTTCTCTATGTCTGTGGGTCTGTTCCTCTTTTGTCGTTAACTTCGTCTCTGACTTTTGTTTAGATTCCGCATGGACGTGGTATCGTACGGCATTTTTCTCTCTTCTGGCTTCCTTCACACAGAATGACTATCTCTGTGTCCGTACATGTGGCCGCAAATGTCACTGGTTTATCCTTTTTCATGGCTGAGTAGTATTCCATGGCATAAATAGGACACCGCACCTTTGTCCACTCGCCAGCCGATGGACGTTTGTTTGGCTTCTTTCCACGTCCCGGCTGTTATAAATAGGGCTGCTGTGAGCATTGAGGTGCATGTGACTTTTTGAATTAGAGATTTCTCCTCACATATCCCCAGGCGTGGGAAGGCTGGATCATACGGTAAGTCCAATGTTAGTTTTTTAAGGAACTCCCATCCTGTCTTCTCTAGTGGCAATGCAGGCCGCCTTTCTGAAGCAGAGCCATGCTCAGAAAGTAACGGGTATTACTAGAGGTCAGGCATGAAGTGCAGTGAGCTTGGACTGTTCCAGAAGAAGAGGGCAGTCTGGCAGGGCTGGAGGAGGGTGACCAGGGGAGTGTGGCACAGGCAGGGTTCAGACCACGTGGGGACATGACAGGCTGGGACGAGGAGCCTGGGCTTCCAGTCATCCCTTGGTAACCATGGGGCACTGGTCCCAGGACTCCCCACACATGCCAACATTCATGGATGCTGATGCCTCTTGCATAAAATGACATAGGGCTTACAGACAATTACACGCACCCTCCCGTGTACTTTACTTTTTACATACAAACATTTTTTTCCCCCGAGTTATTGTCATTTGACAATGTTGTGTCAGATTCCAGTGTAGAGCACAACTTTTCAGTTATACACGAACATACGCATACATTCATTTTCACATTCTCTTTCGCTGTGTCCTCCTGTGCACTTTAAATCATCTCTAGGTGACGCGTGGTATGTAAGGCAACATCAATGCTATGCAAGCAGTTGCGTGTGTGTGGCAAATTCAAGTGTTGCTTTTTGAAACTTTCTGTTTTTTCCCGAATATTTTCAACCCGCATTTAGTTGAATCTGATGGATCGGGAGCCCCTAGATACGGAGAACCCCCAAGCCCTTCCCACCTGCTCAATTTCCACTGTCAGCGCTGAAGGGGACCAAAAAGAGGAGAAGAGCGCCCTCTAGCGGCTGGAAACGTTGAGGCAGTTCTTCAGCGTATGCAGCGCAGGAGAGAAGGTTTCGGGCCGACTAGCGCAAAAGGAGGGCCCGCCTGGACAGGAAGGAGGAAGGACGGCAGTGGAAGCCAGCTCGCACCCTTCCTGGAGCTAGCTGGTAGCAGTGAGGGATGCCGAGGAACTGGGGACACGTCGCGTGGGGGGGCAATCCTGGCCGCCAGGTGCAGGGTTCGCACGGCTGGCACCCAGTTTGCACGATCCAAATGACAAGGAGTGGGGGTGGGGGGAAGGGGCTGCCTCAGCACCGGGATCCCGAAAAGGGCCAGAGCGCCGTGACCTCAGTTAATGCGGCTCCCCTAGTAAGCCAGAAAAAGGGAACTATGAGGCAAGTTGTTGCAGGTTCCACCGCAGCCACACGGATAACTAGATCTCTCAGCTGACAGAACAGAAGCATCGGAGCCAGGAATCTTTCCTTTTCTCTTCTTCTGGACCTTGGGACAGGGAGCCAAACATCTCTGACGGGAAGCATCTTTATTCCGGTAGAGAGCTCACTTTTTCAGGAATAAGCATGGAGAGAAAGAGTACAGAGACGGTTTAGTGCTTCAAAGCGGAAGCCCGTCTGAGAAACGGTAAAAACATGCTTCTCAATGAAGCCGAGTTATGGCAAGAATCTAAAGCTGCTTATAGACAGGGAAGGGTTCCAAGTCCACCGCTCAAAAAAAATTAGCCAATCATGTCTCCATTTGATTGGGAAAGAAGTAAATAACTCAAAAATGGGAAAGACATGGGATTAAGTAGTGGTATTATACCTATATTTTCATTGTGAATGTAACAAACTTAAAGCAACTGTCTAAAAAGCAGTAAGTGTAGATCACGCGCTCACACACATGCACCATTGGGAAGAGCAGAGAGGTAAAATATGCTAAATGTATCATGATTGAGAAACAAGATCTAATAGATGATTTCGTTTTTGAGGCTCTTGTAGCAATACTGGTCGAATTAAATATAGAGTTATGAACTTCGAGATGATTTATAAACATTTAGAGAGAATTTTCCTTAAAAGGCAATATAGCTTCCAAATCACTGAAGAGAAAATTAACCTCAAAAACAATTCATCAATCCAGCTAAGAAGGAGTAACGGAGACCATATTTACCATCCTACAGTAAACCCCAAAGCGGATAAAATATATCAAGCAATGATTTTTAAGACCCGTGGAAACGATCATCCCGTAGGACCTCGTCCTGCCACCTCCATACCAAGGGTGCTAGGCCTCCTACCGCCACTACCCAGGATGTCCACCAGGTGGCGACATTGCCTCCCTTCGCTCCTGCTGCAGAGCCAGTCCTGAGCAGTCCTGTTCCAGGTTTCGGCAGGCAGCTCCCAGAAGCGCTCTCGTGGGCCTTGGTCCCTTTTAGCCACCAGCAAAGGGATCGAGGATGAGCAGTGAGCCTCCTTACTCATCGAAGATCTAGGAAGCTAACTGATTTCTGAGCAGCCCTTTACCCTCGTCTGCTGTCTGGTACTCTCCACCCGACTTGCAGAGTCCGTGGCTTGGGCAGCCGGCACGCTGGCCCCTGCCCATCAGAATCTGTTCCCCCGGCCAAGAGGCCATGCGCGGTCGTGAGCAGGTTTCCAGGCCTCTGGAGCCGGGCCGCTTGGACTGCATCCTGGCCCTGGGCTCGCGAGCTCCATGCCCTTGACTGAGTCACTTAACAACTCTAAGCTAGTTTCCCCATCAGTAAAATGAAGACAGAATCCATATCGGGGAAAAAATGAGAATCGGGGTGGGGGGGAGTACATTTCTGGTGATTGAAGATTATTTTCATTTTGAATTATACAGTGAGGGACACCATACAAGTTTTACTACTTCAGACTCCTAAGGGACAGCTTCTGCTTTTCTTAAAACTACTGCATGCACCTACGCCCAAACACACGTGCAGACACACTGGCTCTGCTCCACATACATCCCCACGCACACACTCGGAGTCATGTGCCACACACACACCCATAACATAACACACAACCACCCACGTCCTCAGGCGCGCACACACACGCAAAGTCACTGTCACGTACCTCACACGTCCCCAGGTGTACGCGAGCGCGTACGCACACACACGTCACACACAACTTTGGCGTCATTCTAAAGCAACTTCCAATCGAGGGTCTCAGTGTCCATTGTTTCATCCGCTCAGAAGCTCCTGAATTCGGAGCATGAAGCAGGAGCCCCTCCACTCTGGAGAAGGTCTTTGCCCCTTGCAGTCTCAGCAGAGCCAAAAGAACTGCTCTGGTCCTTTGCAAGTGCAGGGCCAGAGCTTATCTGGTAGTTCCCATCGTATATTTGTCAACATTTTAAGCGCGGTAGGTTCTAAACTCCTGACTTTACAATGACACATTCATTCTAAGAGGGAAGGCCAGGCTCAACTTTAGAATTCCCAGACTCAAGGGAGTCCCGCACAGAAAGTGACAGTGTGGGGAGAGCCGATTCCCAGTGTCTGACCAATAGCCTGACCGTTTTCTTCCCAATGCGGGGTCCATCCCATGCCCCAAGTGGCCTCTTAGGTGCACAGGGGGACACTCAGTCCTCACATCCGGGCTCTGTCCATACCCTCCATGCCAACAGCTGACCGTTGGCCTCTGTGTGAGTCCTGGGAAGCTGAGCTCTGGCGAGAGCCGGTGCAGACACTAGAAGTGGGTCAGGGGCTGCTGGGGCAGGGCATTCGTGATCCTGGGTTTCCAGAGCACGGGGTGGAGCCATTTGGCGTGTCCCCTTGGCCCTGCTGAATCCATCCCGTGGAGGGCGTGGCCAGAGGGAGTGTCAGGGCCAGAGGGACCCTCTGTAGTTCAGGACCCAGGGCAGCGGGGTTGGGGAGGGCCCCCTTGCCGGGGTCTAAGGGCAGAAGCACTAAGGAAAGGCCTGAGGAGGCTGGAAGGTATCGTCATTCCCATCAATTAAGAAAACAAAAGCTCCCCGCAGGCGAGGGTGGGAAGGCTTTTGTTAGAACAAGGGAAGGCGCTTGCCAAGGTCTGGCCGGAGAAAGCTGGGGGCTTGCCAGGCTGATGAGGAACCGAGAGGCCATCAGCCTCGAAACACCGCCGCAATTCCTCCGGGCGACACTGAGGTGCAGTGAGACACGGAAAGCACGAGAAACACAGGCCCCAAACTCAGCAGCCTGTTGCTTGGTTCACTGTCCGTCTGTCGCCCCCTATGCTAGGAGCCCTTAGCGCATCACCCAGGGCTGACCCGGCTCAGGATTCCAGCTGATTGCCCACAGGTGGCATCACTTGCTGGTGACACGAAGCAGGCACGTTAGCCACCTCCCAAACTCTGAGGCTCCTCCCGGGAGGAGCCTGCGGGCCCCCAGTCCAGCCTCTGCGCCACCATGCTCCTTAGTGCCGCTCCCGCTTTGCTGCCCCGGCCTATAGCTCTGGCCGGAACCTCGCCGGATTGTCGATAAATGTCACCCACGCACCACGTCTAAGCTTGGGGTCCAGATGTGACCACAGCTCTTATCTTCTTCCCATCGATGGATCGTTCGGGCTTCTTGCCATCGTGTTGGCAGGAAGGCCAGCACTGCCCTGTTGAGGCCTCCCTGAAGACACATAGAAACATAGGACACAATGCAGCCCATCTCTCTTTGTTTAAAACACCTTTATTGTGGTACGATTTCTGTTCCGTCAATTAGACACATCTCACATGTAGTATTTGATGAATTTTCATAGACGTCTGCACCCAGAAAACCATCACCACCATCAAGATAGCTACCATTTCCATCACTCCCCAAGAGGGGCAATTCTCCAATGCCCATATTTTCCCCTTTCCACCCCCTTCCCGCCCTGGTAACCGTAAGTTTGTTTCTCTATGTCTGTGGGTCTGTTCCTCTTTTGTCGTTAACTTCGTCTCTGACTTTTGTTTAGATTCCGCATGGACGTGGTATCGTACGGCATTTTTCTCTCTTCTGGCTTCCTTCACACAGAATGACTATCTCTGTGTCCGTACATGTGGCCGCAAATGTCACTGGTTTATCCTTTTTCATGGCTGAGTAGTATTCCATGGCATAAATAGGACACCGCACCTTTGTCCACTCGCCAGCCGATGGACGTTTGTTTGGCTTCTTTCCACGTCCCGGCTGTTATAAATAGGGCTGCTGTGAGCATTGAGGTGCATGTGACTTTTTGAATTAGAGATTTCTCCTCACATATCCCCAGGCGTGGGAAGGCTGGATCATACGGTAAGTCCAATGTTAGTTTTTTAAGGAACTCCCATCCTGTCTTCTCTAGTGGCAATGCAGGCCGCCTTTCTGAAGCAGAGCCATGCTCAGAAAGTAACGGGTATTACTAGAGGTCAGGCATGAAGTGCAGTGAGCTTGGACTGTTCCAGAAGAAGAGGGCAGTCTGGCAGGGCTGGAGGAGGGTGACCAGGGGAGTGTGGCACAGGCAGGGTTCAGACCACGTGGGGACATGACAGGCTGGGACGAGGAGCCTGGGCTTCCAGTCATCCCTTGGTAACCATGGGGCACTGGTCCCAGGACTCCCCACACATGCCAACATTCATGGATGCTGATGCCTCTTGCATAAAATGACATAGGGCTTACAGACAATTACACGCACCCTCCCGTGTACTTTACTTTTTACATACAAACATTTTTTTCCCCCGAGTTATTGTCATTTGACAATGTTGTGTCAGATTCCAGTGTAGAGCACAACTTTTCAGTTATACACGAACATACGCATACATTCATTTTCACATTCTCTTTCGCTGTGTCCTCCTGTGCACTTTAAATCATCTCTAGGTGACGCGTGGTATGTAAGGCAACATCAATGCTATGCAAGCAGTTGCGTGTGTGTGGCAAATTCAAGTGTTGCTTTTTGAAACTTTCTGTTTTTTCCCGAATATTTTCAACCCGCATTTAGTTGAATCTGATGGATCGGGAGCCCCTAGATACGGAGAACCCCCAAGCCCTTCCCACCTGCTCAATTTCCACTGTCAGCGCTGAAGGGGACCAAAAAGAGGAGAAGAGCGCCCTCTAGCGGCTGGAAACGTTGAGGCAGTTCTTCAGCGTATGCAGCGCAGGAGAGAAGGTTTCGGGCCGACTAGCGCAAAAGGAGGGCCCGCCTGGACAGGAAGGAGGAAGGACGGCAGTGGAAGCCAGCTCGCACCCTTCCTGGAGCTAGCTGGTAGCAGTGAGGGATGCCGAGGAACTGGGGACACGTCGCGTGGGGGGGCAATCCTGGCCGCCAGGTGCAGGGTTCGCACGGCTGGCACCCAGTTTGCACGATCCAAATGACAAGGAGTGGGGGTGGGGGGAAGGGGCTGCCTCAGCACCGGGATCCCGAAAAGGGCCAGAGCGCCGTGACCTCAGTTAATGCGGCTCCCCTAGTAAGCCAGAAAAAGGGAACTATGAGGCAAGTTGTTGCAGGTTCCACCGCAGCCACACGGATAACTAGATCTCTCAGCTGACAGAACAGAAGCATCGGAGCCAGGAATCTTTCCTTTTCTCTTCTTCTGGACCTTGGGACAGGGAGCCAAACATCTCTGACGGGAAGCATCTTTATTCCGGTAGAGAGCTCACTTTTTCAGGAATAAGCATGGAGAGAAAGAGTACAGAGACGGTTTAGTGCTTCAAAGCGGAAGCCCGTCTGAGAAACGGTAAAAACATGCTTCTCAATGAAGCCGAGTTATGGCAAGAATCTAAAGCTGCTTATAGACAGGGAAGGGTTCCAAGTCCACCGCTCAAAAAAAATTAGCCAATCATGTCTCCATTTGATTGGGAAAGAAGTAAATAACTCAAAAATGGGAAAGACATGGGATTAAGTAGTGGTATTATACCTATATTTTCATTGTGAATGTAACAAACTTAAAGCAACTGTCTAAAAAGCAGTAAGTGTAGATCACGCGCTCACACACATGCACCATTGGGAAGAGCAGAGAGGTAAAATATGCTAAATGTATCATGATTGAGAAACAAGATCTAATAGATGATTTCGTTTTTGAGGCTCTTGTAGCAATACTGGTCGAATTAAATATAGAGTTATGAACTTCGAGATGATTTATAAACATTTAGAGAGAATTTTCCTTAAAAGGCAATATAGCTTCCAAATCACTGAAGAGAAAATTAACCTCAAAAACAATTCATCAATCCAGCTAAGAAGGAGTAACGGAGACCATATTTACCATCCTACAGTAAACCCCAAAGCGGATAAAATATATCAAGCAATGATTTTTAAGACCCGTGGAAACGATCATCCCGTAGGACCTCGTCCTGCCACCTCCATACCAAGGGTGCTAGGCCTCCTACCGCCACTACCCAGGATGTCCACCAGGTGGCGACATTGCCTCCCTTCGCTCCTGCTGCAGAGCCAGTCCTGAGCAGTCCTGTTCCAGGTTTCGGCAGGCAGCTCCCAGAAGCGCTCTCGTGATCCTTGGTCCCTTTTAGCCACCAGCAAAGGGATCGAGGATGAGCAGTGAGCCTCCTTACTCATCGAAGATCTAGGAAGCTAACTGATTTCTGAGCAGCCCTTTACCCTCCTCTGCTGTCTGGTACAATCCACCCGACTTGCAGAGTCCGTGGCTTGGGCAGCCGGCACGCTGGCCCCTGCCCATCAGAATCTGTTCCCCCGGCCAAGAGGCCACGCGCGGTCGTGAGCAGGTTTCCAGGCCTCTGGAGCCGGGCCGCTTGGACTGCATCCTGGCCCTGGGCTCGCGAGCTCCATGCCCTTGACTGAGTCACTTAACAACTCTAAGCTAGTTTCCCCATCAGTAAAATGAAGACAGAATCCATATCGGGGAAAAAATGAGAATCGGGGTGGGGGGGAGTACATTTCTGGTGATTGAAGATTATTTTCATTTTGAATTATACAGTGAGGGACACCATACAAGTTTTACTACTTCAGACTCCTAAGGGACAGCTTCTGCTTTTCTTAAAACTACTGCATGCACCTACACCCAAACACACGTGCAGACACACTGGCTCTGCTCCACATACATCCCCACGCACACACTCGGAGTCATGTGCCACACACACACCCATAACATAACACACAACCACCCACGTCCTCAGGCGCGCACACACACGCAAAGTCACTGTCACGTACCTCACACGTCCCCAGGTGTACGCGAGCGCGTACGCACACACACGTCACACACAACTTTGGCGTCATTCTAAAGCAACTTCCAATCGAGGGTCTCAGTGTCCATTGTTTCATCCGCTCAGAAGCTCCTGAATTCGGAGCATGAAGCAGGAGCCCCTCCACTCTGGAGAAGGTCTTTGCCCCTTGCAGTCTCAGCAGAGCCAAAAGAACTGCTCTGGTCCTTTGCAAGTGCAGGGCCAGAGCTTATCTGGTAGTTCCCATCGTATATTTGTCAACATTTTAAGCGCGGTAGGTTCTAAACTCCTGACTTTACAATGACACATTCATTCTAAGAGGGAAGGCCAGGCTCAACTTTAGAATTCCCAGACTCAAGGGAGTCCCGCACAGAAAGTGACAGTGTGGGGAGAGCCGATTCCCAGTGTCTGACCAATAGCCTGACCGTTTTCTTCCCAATGCGGGGTCCATCCCATGCCCCAAGTGGCCTCTTAGGTGCACAGGGGGACACTCAGTCCTCACATCCGGGCTCTGTCCATACCCTCCATGCCAACAGCTGACCGTTGGCCTCTGTGTGAGTCCTGGGAAGCTGAGCTCTGGCGAGAGCCGGTGCAGACACTAGAAGTGGGTCAGGGGCTGCTGGGGCAGGGCATTCGTGATCCTGGGTTTCCAGAGCACGGGGTGGAGCCATTTGGCGTGTCCCCTTGGCCCTGCTGAATCCATCCCGTGGAGGGCGTGGCCAGAGGGAGTGTCAGGGCCAGAGGGACCCTCTGTAGTTCAGGACCCAGGGCAGCGGGGTTGGGGAGGGCCCCCTTGCCGGGGTCTAAGGGCAGAAGCACTAAGGAAAGGCCTGAGGAGGCTGGAAGGTATCGTCATTCCCATCAATTAAGAAAACAAAAGCTCCCCGCAGGCGAGGGTGGGAAGGCTTTTGTTAGAACAAGGGAAGGCGCTTGCCAAGGTCTGGCCGGAGAAAGCTGGGGGCTTGCCAGGCTGATGAGGAACCGAGAAGCCATCAGCCTCGAAACACCGCCGCAATTCCTCCGGGCGACACTGAGGTGCAGTGAGACACGGAAAGCACGAGAAACACAGGCCCCAAACTCAGCAGCCTGTTGCTTGGTTCACTGTCCGTCTGTCGCCCCCTATGCTAGGAGCCCTTAGCGCATCACCCAGGGCTGACCCGGCTCAGGATTCCAGCTGATTGCCCACAGGTGGCATCACTTGCTGGTGACACGAAGCAGGCACGTTAGCCACCTCCCAAACTCTGAGGCTCCTCCCGGGAGGAGCCTGCGGGCCCCCAGTCCAGCCTCTGCGCCACCATGCTCCTTAGTGCCGCTCCCGCTTTGCTGCCCCGGCCTATAGCTCTGGCCGGAACCTCGCCGGATTGTCGATAAATGTCACCCACGCACCACGTCTAAGCTTGGGGTCCAGATGTGACCACAGCTCTTATCTTCTTCCCATCGATGGATCGTTCGGGCTTCTTGCCATCGTGTTGGCAGGAAGGCCAGCACCGCCCTGTTGAGGCCTCCCTGAAGACACATAGAAACATAGGACACAATGCAGCCCATCTCTCTTTGTTTAAAACACCTTTATTGTGGTACGATTTCTGTTCCGTCAATTAGACACATCTCACATGTAGTATTTGATGAATTTTCATAGACGTCTGCACCCAGAAAACCATCACCACCATCAAGATAGCTACCATTTCCATCACTCCCCAAGAGGGGCAATTCTCCAATGCCCATATTTTCCCCTTTCCACCCCCTTCCCGCCCTGGTAACCGTAAGTTTGTTTCTCTATGTCTGTGGGTCTGTTCCTCTTTTGTCGTTAACTTCGTCTCTGACTTTTGTTTAGATTCCGCATGGACGTGGTATCGTACGGCATTTTTCTCTCTTCTGGCTTCCTTCACACAGAATGACTATCTCTGTGTCCGTACATGTGGCCGCAAATGTCACTGGTTTATCCTTTTTCATGGCTGAGTAGTATTCCATGGCATAAATAGGACACCGCACCTTTGTCCACTCGCCAGCCGATGGACGTTTGTTTGGCTTCTTTCCACGTCCCGGCTGTTATAAATAGGGCTGCTGTGAGCATTGAGGTGCATGTGACTTTTTGAATTAGAGATTTCTACTCACATATCCCCAGACGTGGGAAGGCTGGATCATACGGTAAGTCCAATGTTAGTTTTTTAAGGAACTCCCATCCTGTCTTCTCTAGTGGCAATGCAGGCCGCCTTTCTGAAGCAGAGCCATGCTCAGAAAGTAACGGGTATTACTAGAGGTCAGGCATGAAGTGCAGTGAGCTTGGACTGTTCCAGAAGAAGAGGGCAGTCTGGCAGGGCTGGAGGAGGGTGACCAGGGGAGTGTGGCACAGGCAGGGTTCAGACCACGTGGGGACATGACAGGCTGGGACGAGGAGCCTGGGCTTCCAGTCATCCCTTGGTAACCATGGGGCACTGGTCCCAGGACTCCCCACACATGCCAACATTCATGGATGCTGATGCCTCTTGCATAAAATGACATAGGGCTTACAGACAATTACACGCACCCTCCCGTGTACTTTACTTTTTACATACAAACATTTTTTTCCCCCGAGTTATTGTCATTTGACAATGTTGTGTCAGATTCCAGTGTAGAGCACAACTTTTCAGTTATACACGAACATACGCATACATTCATTTTCACATTCTCTTTCGCTGTGTCCTCCTGTGCACTTTAAATCATCTCTAGGTGACGCGTGGTATGTAAGGCAACATCAATGCTATGCAAGCAGTTGCGTGTGTGTGGCAAATTCAAGTGTTGCTTTTTGAAACTTTCTGTTTTTTCCCGAATATTTTCAACCCGCATTTAGTTGAATCTGATGGATCGGGAGCCCCTAGATACGGAGAACCCCCAAGCCCTTCCCACCTGCTCAATTTCCACTGTCAGCGCTGAAGGGGACCAAAAAGAGGAGAAGAGCGCCCTCTAGCGGCTGGAAACGTTGAGGCAGTTCTTCAGCGTATGCAGCGCAGGAGAGAAGGTTTCGGGCCGACTAGCGCAAAAGGAGGGCCCGCCTGGACAGGAAGGAGGAAGGACGGCAGTGGAAGCCAGCTCGCACCCTTCCTGGAGCTAGCTGGTAGCAGTGAGGGATGCCGAGGAACTGGGGACACGTCGCGTGGGGGGGCAATCCTGGCCGCCAGGTGCAGGGTTCGCACGGCTGGCACCCAGTTTGCACGATCCAAATGACAAGGAGTGGGGGTGGGGGGAAGGGGCTGCCTCAGCACCGGGATCCCGAAAAGGGCCAGAGCGCCGTGACCTCAGTTAATGCGGCTCCCCTAGTAAGCCAGAAAAAGGGAACTATGAGGCAAGTTGTTGCAGGTTCCACCGCAGCCACACGGATAACTAGATCTCTCAGCTGACAGAACAGAAGCATCGGAGCCAGGAATCTTTCCTTTTCTCTTCTTCTGGACCTTGGGACAGGGAGCCAAACATCTCTGACGGGAAGCATCTTTATTCCGGTAGAGAGCTCACTTTTTCAGGAATAAGCATGGAGAGAAAGAGTACAGAGACGGTTTAGTGCTTCAAAGCGGAAGCCCGTCTGAGAAACGGTAAAAACATGCTTCTCAATGAAGCCGAGTTATGGCAAGAATCTAAAGCTGCTTATAGACAGGGAAGGGTTCCAAGTCCACCGCTCAAAAAAAATTAGCCAATCATGTCTCCATTTGATTGGGAAAGAAGTAAATAACTCAAAAATGGGAAAGACATGGGATTAAGTAGTGGTATTATACCTATATTTTCATTGTGAATGTAACAAACTTAAAGCAACTGTCTAAAAAGCAGTAAGTGTAGATCACGCGCTCACACACATGCACCATTGGGAAGAGCAGAGAGGTAAAATATGCTAAATGTATCATGATTGAGAAACAAGATCTAATAGATGATTTCGTTTTTGAGGCTCTTGTAGCAATACTGGTCGAATTAAATATAGAGTTATGAACTTCGAGATGATTTATAAACATTTAGAGAGAATTTTCCTTAAAAGGCAATATAGCTTCCAAATCACTGAAGAGAAAATTAACCTCAAAAACAATTCATCAATCCAGCTAAGAAGGAGTAACGGAGACCATATTTACCATCCTACAGTAAACCCCAAAGCGGATAAAATATATCAAGCAATGATTTTTAAGACCCGTGGAAACGATCATCCCGTAGGACCTCGTCCTGCCACCTCCATACCAAGGGTGCTAGGCCTCCTACCGCCACTATCCAGGATGTCCACCAGGTGGCGACATTGCCTCCCTTCGCTCCTGCTGCAGAGCCAGTCCTGAGCAGTCCTGTTCCAGGTTTTGGCAGGCAGCTCCCAGAAGCGCTCTCGTGGGCCTTGGTCCCTTTTAGCCACCAGCAAAGGGATCGAGGATGAGCAGTGAGCCTCCTTACTCATCGAAGATCTAGGAAGCTAACTGATTTCTGAGCAGCCCTTTACCCTCCTCTGCTGTCTGGTACAATCCACCCGACTTGCAGAGTCCGTGGCTTGGGCAGCCGGCACGCTGGCCCCTGCCCATCAGAATCTGTTCCCCCGGCCAAGAGGCCACGCGCGGTCGTGAGCAGGTTTCCAGGCCTCTGGAGCCGGGCCGCTTGGACTGCATCCTGGCCCTGGGCTCGCGAGCTCCATGCCCTTGACTGAGTCACTTAACAACTCTAAGCTAGTTTCCCCATCAGTAAAATGAAGACAGAATCCATATCGGGGAAAAAATGAGAATCGGGGTGGGGGGGAGTACATTTCTGGTGATTGAAGATTATTTTCATTTTGAATTATACAGTGAGGGACACCATACAAGTTTTACTACTTCAGACTCCTAAGGGACAGCTTCTGCTTTTCTTAAAACTACTGCATGCACCTACACCCAAACACACGTGCAGACACACTGGCTCTGCTCCACATACATCCCCACGCACACACTCGGAGTCATGTGCCACACACACACCCATAACATAACACACAACCACCCACGTCCTCAGGCGCGCACACACACGCAAAATCACTGTCCCGTACCTCACACGTCCCCAGGTGTACGCGAGCGCGTACGCACACACACGTCACACACAACTTTGGCGTCATTCTAAAGCAACTTCCAATCGAGGGTCTCAGTGTCCATTGTTTCATCCGCTCAGAAGCTCCTGAATTCGGAGCATGAAGCAGGAGCCCCTCCACTCTGGAGAAGGTCTTTGCCCCTTGCAGTCTCAGCAGAGCCAAAAGAACTGCTCTGGTCCTTTGCAAGTGCAGGGCCAGAGCTTATCTGGTAGTTCCCATCGTATATTTGTCAACATTTTAAGCGCGGTAGGTTCTAAACTCCTGACTTTACAATGACACATTCATTCTAAGAGGGAAGGCCAGGCTCAACTTTAGAATTCCCAGACTCAAGGGAGTCCCGCACAGAAAGTGACAGTGTGGGGAGAGCCGATTCCCAGTGTCTGACCAATAGCCTGACCGTTTTCTTCCCAATGCGGGGTCCATCCCATGCCCCAAGTGGCCTCTTAGGTGCACAGGGGGACACTCAGTCCTCACATCCGGGCTCTGTCCATACCCTCCATGCCAACAGCTGACCGTTGGCCTCTGTGTGAGTCCTGGGAATCTGAGCTCTGGCGAGAGCCGGTGCAGACACTAGAAGTGGGTCAGGGGCTGCTGGGGCAGGGCATTCGTGATCCTGGGTTTCCAGAGCACGGGGTGGAGCCATTTGGCGTGTCCCCTTGGCCCTGCTGAATCCATCCCGTGGAGGGCGTGGCCAGAGGGAGTGTCAGGGCCAGAGGGACCCTCTGTAGTTCAGGACCCAGGGCAGCGGGGTTGGGGAGGGCCCCCTTGCCGGGGTCTAAGGGCAGAAGCACTAAGGAAAGGCCTGAGGAGGCTGGAAGGTATCGTCATTCCCATCAATTAAGAAAACAAAAGCTCCCCGCAGGCGAGGGTGGGAAGGCTTTTGTTAGAACAAGGGAAGGCGCTTGCCAAGGTCTGGCCGGAGAAAGCTGGGGGCTTGCCAGGCTGATGAGGAACCGAGAAGCCATCAGCCTCGAAACACCGCCGCAATTCCTCCGGGCGACACTGAGGTGCAGTGAGACACGGAAAGCACGAGAAACACAGGCCCCAAACTCAGCAGCCTGTTGCTTGGTTCACTGTCCGTCTGTCGCCCCCTATGCTAGGAGCCCTTAGCGCATCACCCAGGGCTGACCCGGCTCAGGATTCCAGCTGATTGCCCACAGGTGGCATCACTTGCTGGTGACACGAAGCAGGCACGTTAGCCACCTCCCAAACTCTGAGGCTCCTCCCGGGAGGAGCCTGCGGGCCCCCAGTCCAGCCTCTGCGCCACCATGCTCCTTAGTGCCGCTCCCGCTTTGCTGCCCCGGCCTATAGCTCTGGCCGGAACCTCGCCGGATTGTCGATAAATGTCACCCACGCACCACGTCTAAGCTTGGGGTCCAGATGTGACCACAGCTCTTATCTTCTTCCCATCGATGGATCGTTCGGGCTTCTTGCCATCGTGTTGGCAGGAAGGCCAGCACCGCCCTGTTGAGGCCTCCCTGAAGACACATAGAAACATAGGACACAATGCAGCCCATCTCTCTTTGTTTAAAACACCTTTATTGTGGTACGATTTCTGTTCCGTCAATTAGACACATCTCACATGTAGTATTTGATGAATTTTCATAGACGTCTGCACCCAGAAAACCATCACCACCATCAAGATAGCTACCATTTCCATCACTCCCCAAGAGGGGCAATTCTCCAATGCCCATATTTTCCCCTTTCCACCCCCTTCCCGCCCTGGTAACCGTAAGTTTGTTTCTCTATGTCTGTGGGTCTGTTCCTCTTTTGTCGTTAACTTCGTCTCTGACTTTTGTTTAGATTCCGCATGGACGTGGTATCGTACGGCATTTTTCTCTCTTCTGGCTTCCTTCACACAGAATGACTATCTCTGTGTCCGTACATGTGGCCGCAAATGTCACTGGTTTATCCTTTTTCATGGCTGAGTAGTATTCCATGGCATAAATAGGACACCGCACCTTTGTCCACTCGCCAGCCGATGGACGTTTGTTTGGCTTCTTTCCACGTCCCGGCTGTTATAAATAGGGCTGCTGTGAGCATTGAGGTGCATGTGACTTTTTGAATTAGAGATTTCTCCTCACATATCCCCAGGCGTGGGAAGGCTGGATCATACGGTAAGTCCAATGTTAGTTTTTTAAGGAACTCCCATCCTGTCTTCTCTAGTGGCAATGCAGGCCGCCTTTCTGAAGCAGAGCCATGCTCAGAAAGTAACGGGTATTACTAGAGGTCAGGCATGAAGTGCAGTGAGCTTGGACTGTTCCAGAAGAAGAGGGCAGTCTGGCAGGGCTGGAGGAGGGTGACCAGGGGAGTGTGGCACAGGCAGGGTTCAGACCACGTGGGGACATGACAGGCTGGGACGAGGAGCCTGGGCTTCCAGTCATCCCTTGGTAACCATGGGGCACTGGTCCCAGGACTCCCCACACATGCCAACATTCATGGATGCTGATGCCTCTTGCATAAAATGACATAGGGCTTACAGACAATTACACGCACCCTCCCGTGTACTTTACTTTTTACATACAAACATTTTTTTCCCCCGAGTTATTGTCATTTGACAATGTTGTGTCAGATTCCAGTGTAGAGCACAACTTTTCAGTTATACACGAACATACGCATACATTCATTTTCACATTCTCTTTCGCTGTGTCCTCCTGTGCACTTTAAATCATCTCTAGGTGACGCGTGGTATGTAAGGCAACATCAATGCTATGCAAGCAGTTGCGTGTGTGTGGCAAATTCAAGTGTTGCTTTTTGAAACTTTCTGTTTTTTCCCGAATATTTTCAACCCGCATTTAGTTGAATCTGATGGATCGGGAGCCCCTAGATACGGAGAACCCCCAAGCCCTTCCCACCTGCTCAATTTCCACTGTCAGCGCTGAAGGGGACCAAAAAGAGGAGAAGAGCGCCCTCTAGCGGCTGGAAACGTTGAGGCAGTTCTTCAGCGTATGCAGCGCAGGAGAGAAGGTTTCGGGCCGACTAGCGCAAAAGGAGGGCCCGCCTGGACAGGAAGGAGGAAGGACGGCAGTGGAAGCCAGCTCGCACCCTTCCTGGAGCTAGCTGGTAGCAGTGAGGGATGCCGAGGAACTGGGGACACGTCGCGTGGGAGGGCAATCCTGGCCGCCAGGTGCAGGGTTCGCACGGCTGGCACCCAGTTTGCACGATCCAAATGACAAGGAGTGGGGGTGGGGGGAAGGGGCTGCCTCAGCACCGGGATCCCGAAAAGGGCCAGAGCGCCGTGACCTCAGTTAATGCGGCTCCCCTAGTAAGCCAGAAAAAGGAAACTATGAGGCAAGTTGTTGCAGGTTCCACCGCAGCCACACGGATAACTAGATCTCTCAGCTGACAGAACAGAAGCATCGGAGCCAGGAATCTTTCCTTTTCTCTTCTTCTGGACCTTGGGACAGGGAGCCAAACATCTCTGACGGGAAGCATCTTTATTCCGGTAGAGAGCTCACTTTTTCAGGTATAAGCATGGAGAGAAAGAGTACAGAGACGGTTTAGTGCTTCAAAGCGGAAGCCCGTCTGAGAAACGGTAAAAACATGCTTCTCAATGAAGCCGAGTTATGGCAAGAACCTAAAGCTGCTTATAGACAGGGAAGGGTTCCAAGTCCACCGCTCAAAAAAAATTAGCCAATCATGTCTCCATTTGATTGGGAAAGAAGTAAATAACTCAAAAATGGGAAAGACATGGGATTAAGTAGTGGTATTATACCTATATTTTCATTGTGAATGTAACAAACTTAAAGCAACTGTCTAAAAAGCAGTAAGTGTAGATCACGCGCTCACACACATGCACCATTGGGAAGAGCAGAGAGGTAAAATATGCTAAATGTATCATGATTGAGAAACAAGATCTAATAGATGATTTCGTTTTTGAGGCTCTTGTAGCAATACTGGTCGAATTAAATATAGAGTTATGAACTTCGAGATGATTTATAAACATTTAGAGAGAATTTTCCTTAAAAGGCAATATAGCTTCCAAATCACTGAAGAGAAAATTAACCTCAAAAACAATTCATCAATCCAGCTAAGAAGGAGTAACGGAGACCATATTTACCATCCTACAGTAAACCCCAAAGCGGATAAAATATATCAAGCAATGATTTTTAAGACCCGTGGAAACGATCATCCCGTAGGACCTCGTCCTGCCACCTCCATACCAAGGGTGCTAGGCCTCCTACCGCCACTACCCAGGATGTCCACCAGGTGGCGACATTGCCTCCCTTCGCTCCTGCTGCAGAGCCAGTCCTGAGCAGTCCTGTTCCAGGTTTCGGCAGGCAGCTCCCAGAAGCGCTCTCGTGGGCCTTGGTCCCTTTTAACCACCAGCAAAGGGATCGAGGATGAGCAGTGAGCCTCCTTATTCATCGAAGATCTAGGAAGCTAACTGATTTCTGAGCAGCCCTTTACCCTCCTCTGCTGTCTGGTACAATCCACCCGACTTGCAGAGTCCGTGGCTTGGGCAGCCGGCACGCTGGACCCTGCCCATCAGAATCTGTTCCCCCGGCCAAGAGGCCACGCGCGGTCGTGAGCAGGTTTCCAGGCCTCTGGAGCCGGGCCGCTTGGACTGCATCCTGGCCATGGGCTCGCGAGCTCCATGCCCTTGACTGAGTCACTTAACAACTCTAAGCTAGTTTCCCCATCAGTAAAATGAAGCCAGAATCCATATCGGGGAAAAAATGAGAATCGGGGTGGGGGGGAGTACATTTCTGGTGATTGAAGATTATTTTCATTTTGAATTATACAGTGAGGGACACCATACAAGTTTTACTACTTCAGACTCCTAAGGGACAGCTTCTGCTTTTCTTAAAACTACTGCATGCACCTACACCCAAACACACGTGCAGACACACTGGCTCTGCTCCACATACATCCCCACGCACACACTCGGAGTCATGTGCCACACACACACCCATAACATAACACACAACCACCCACGTCCTCAGGCGCGCACACACACGCAAAGTCACTGTCACGTACCTCACACGTCCCCAGGTGTACGCGAGCGCGTACGCACACACACGTCACACACAACTTTGGCGTCATTCTAAAGCAACTTCCAATCGAGGGTCTCAGTGTCCATTGTTTCATCCGCTCAGAAGCTCCTGAATTCGGAGCATGAAGCAGGAGCCCCTCCACTCTGGAGAAGGTCTTTGCCCCTTGCAGTCTCAGCAGAGCCAAAAGAACTGCTCTGGTCCTTTGCAAGTGCAGGGCCAGAGCTTATCTGGTAGTTCCCATCGTATATTTGTCAACATTTTAAGCGCGGTAGGTTCTAAACTCCTGACTTTACAATGACACATTCATTCTAAGAGGGAAGGCCAGGCTCAACTTTAGAATTCCCAGACTCAAGGGAGTCCCGCACAGAAAGTGACAGTGTGGGGAGAGCCGATTCCAAGTGTCTGACCAATAGCCTGACCGTTTTCTTCCCAATGCGGGGTCCATCCCATGCCCCAAGTGGCCTCTTAGGTGCACAGGGGGACACTCAGTCCTCACATCCGGGCTCTGTCCATACCCTCCATGCCAACAGCTGACCGTTGGCCTCTGTGTGAGTCCTGGGAAGCTGCGCTCTGGCGAGAGCCGGTGCAGACACTAGAAGTGGGTCAGGGGCTGCTGGGGCAGGGCATTCGTGATCCTGGGTTTCCAGAGCACGGGGTGGAGCCATTTGGCGTGTCCCCTTGGCCCTGCTGAATCCATCCCGTGGAGGGCGTGGCCAGAGGGAGTGTCAGGGCCAGAGGGACCCTCTGTAGTTCAGGACCCAGGGCAGCGGGGTTGGGGAGGGCCCCCTTGCCGGGGTCTAAGGGCAGAAGCACTAAGGAAAGGCCTGAGGAGGCTGGAAGGTATCGTCATTCCCATCAATTAAGAAAACAAAAGCTCCCCGCAGGCGAGGGTGGGAAGGCTTTTGTTAGAACAAGGGAAGGCGCTTGCCAAGGTCTGGCCGGAGAAAGCTGGGGGCTTGCCAGGCTGATGAGGAACCGAGAGGCCATCAGCCTCGAAACACCGCCGCAATTCCTCCGGGCGACACTGAGGTGCAGTGAGACACGGAAAGCACGAGAAACACAGGCCCCAAACTCAGCAGCCTGTTGCTTGGTTCACTGTCCGTCTGTCGCCCCCTATGCTAGGAGCCCTTAGCGCATCACCCAGGGCTGACCCGGCTCAGGATTCCAGCTGATTGCCCACAGGTGGCATCACTTGCTGGTGACACGAAGCAGGCATGTTAGCCACCTCCCAAACTCTGAGGCTCCTCCCGGGAGGAGCCTGCGGGCCCCCAGTCCAGCCTCTGCGCCACCATGCTCCTTAGTGCCGCTCCCGCTTTGCTGCCCCGGCCTATAGCTCTGGCCGGAACCTCGCCGGATTGTCGATAAATGTCACCCACGCACCACGTCTAAGCTTGGGGTCCAGATGTGACCACAGCTCTTATCTTCTTCCCATCGATGGATCGTTCGGGCTTCTTGCCATCGTGTTGGCAGGAAGGCCAGCACCGCCCTGTTGAGGCCTCCCTGAAGACACATAGAAACATAGGACACAATGCAGCCCATCTCTCTTTGTTTAAAACACCTTTATTGTGGTACGATTTCTGTTCCGTCAATTAGACACATCTCACATGTAGTATTTGATGAATTTTCATAGACGTCTGCACCCAGAAAACCATCACCACCATCAAGATAGCTACCATTTCCATCACTCCCCAAGAGGGGCAATTCTCCAATGCCCATATTTTCCCCTTTCCACCCCCTTCCCGCCCTGGTAACCGTAAGTTTGTTTCTCTATGTCTGTGGGTCTGTTCCTCTTTTGTCGTTAACTTCGTCTCTGACTTTTGTTTAGATTCCGCATGGACGTGGTATCGTACGGCATTTTTCTCTCTTCTGGCTTCCTTCACACAGAATGACTATCTCTGTGTCCGTACATGTGGCCGCAAATGTCACTGGTTTATCCTTTTTCATGGCTGAGTAGTATTCCATGGCATAAATAGGACACTGCACCTTTGTCCACTCGCCAGCCGATGGACGTTTGTTTGGCTTCTTTCCACGTCCCGGCTGTTATAAATAGGGCTGCTGTGAGCATTGAGGTGCATGTGACTTTTTGAATTAGAGATTTCTCCTCACATATCCCCAGGCGTGGGAAGGCTGGATCATACGGTAAGTCCAATGTTAGTTTTTTAAGGAACTCCCATCCTGTCTTCTCTAGTGGCAATGCAGGCTGCCTTTCTGAAGCAGAGCCATGCTCAGAAAGTAACGGGTATTACTAGAGGTCAGGCATGAAGTGCAGTGAGCTTGGACTGTTCCAGAAGAAGAGGGCAGTCTGGCAGGGCTGGAGGAGGGTGACCAGGGGAGTGTGGCACAGGCAGGGTTCAGACCACGTGGGGACATGACAGGCTGGGACGAGGAGCCTGGGCTTCCAGTCATCCCTTGGTAACCATGGGGCACTGGTCCCAGGACTCCCCACACATGCCAACATTCATGGATGCTGATGCCTCTTGCATAAAATGACATAGGGCTTACAGACAATTACACGCACCCTCCCGTGTACTTTACTTTTTACATACAAACATTTTTTTCCCCCGAGTTATTGTCATTTGACAATGTTGTGTCAGATTCCAGTGTAGAGCACAACTTTTCAGTTATACACGAACATACGCATACATTCATTTTCACATTCTCTTTCGCTGTGTCCTCCTGTGCACTTTAAATCATCTCTAGGTGACGCGTGGTATGTAAGGCAACATCAATGCTATGCAAGCAGTTGCGTGTGTGTGGCAAATTCAAGTGTTGCTTTTTGAAACTTTCTGTTTTTTCCCGAATATTTTCAACCCGCATTTAGTTGAATCTGATGGATCGGGAGCCCCTAGATACGGAGAACCCCCAAGCCCTTCCCACCTGCTCAATTTCCACTGTCAGCGCTGAAGGGGACCAAAAAGAGGAGAAGAGCGCCCTCTAGCGGCTGGAAACGTTGAGGCAGTTCTTCAGCGTATGCAGCGCAGGAGAGAAGGTTTCGGGCCGACTAGCGCAAAAGGAGGGCCCGCCTGGACAGGAAGGAGGAAGGACGGCAGTGGAAGCCAGCTCGCACCCTACCTGGAGCTAGCTGGTAGCAGTGAGGGATGCCGAGGAACTGGGGACACGTCGCGTGGGGGGGCAATCCTGGCCGCCAGGTGCAGGGTTCGCACGGCTGGCACCCAGTTTGCACGATCCAAATGACAAGGAGTGGGGGTGGGGGGAAGGGGCTGCCTCAGCACCGGGATCCCGAAAAGGGCCAGAGCGCCGTGACCTCAGTTAATGCGGCTCCCCTAGTAAGCCAGAAAAAGGAAACTATGAGGCAAGTTGTTGCAGGTTCCACCGCAGCCACACGGATAACTAGATCTCTCAGCTGACAGAACAGAAGCATCGGAGCCAGGAATCTTTCCTTTTCTCTTCTTCTGGACCTTGGGACAGGGAGCCAAACATCTCTGACGGGAAGCATCTTTATTCCGGTAGAGAGCTCACTTTTTCAGGTATAAGCATGGAGAGAAAGAGTACAGAGACGGTTTAGTGCTTCAAAGCGGAAGCCCGTCTGAGAAACGGTAAAAACATGCTTCTCAATGAAGCCGAGTTATGGCAAGAACCTAAAGCTCCTTATAGACAGGGAAGGGTTCCAAGTCCACCGCTCAAAAAAAATTAGCCAATCATGTCTCCATTTGATTGGGAAAGAAGTAAATAACTCAAAAATGGGAAAGACATGGGATTAAGTAGTGGTATTATACCTATATTTTCATTGTGAATGTAACAAACTTAAAGCAACTGTCTAAAAAGCAGTAAGTGTAGATCACGCGCTCACACACATGCACCATTGGGAAGAGCAGAGAGGTAAAATATGCTAAATGTATCATGATTGAGAAACAAGATCTAATAGATGATTTCGTTTTTGAGGCTCTTGTAGCAATACTGGTCGAATTAAATATAGAGTTATGAACTTCGAGATGATTTATAAACATTTAGAGAGAATTTTCCTTAAAAGGCAATATAGCTTCCAAATCACTGAAGAGAAAATTAACCTCAAAAACAATTCATCAATCCAGCTAAGAAGGAGTAACGGAGACCATATTTACCATCCTACAGTAAACCCCAAAGCGGATAAAATATATCAAGCAATGATTTTTAAGACCCGTGGAAACGATCATCCCGTAGGACCTCGTCCTGCCACCTCCATACCAAGGGTGCTAGGCCTCCTACCGCCACTACCCAGGATGTCCACCAGGTGGCGACATTGCCTCCCTTCGCTCCTGCTGCAGAGCCAGTCCTGAGCAGTCCTGTTCCAGGTTTCGGCAGGCAGCTCCCAGAAGCGCTCTCGTGATCCTTGGTCCCTTTTAGCCACCAGCAAAGGGATCGAGGATGAGCAGTGAGCCTCCTTACTCATCGAAGATCTAGGAAGCTAACTGATTTCTGAGCAGCCCTTTACCCTCCTCTGCTGTCTGGTACAATCCACCCGACTTGCAGAGTCCGTGGCTTGGGCAGCCGGCACGCTGGACCCTGCCCATCAGAATCTGTTCCCCCGGCCAAGAGGCCACGCGCGGTCGTGAGCAGGTTTCCAGGCCTCTGGAGCCGGGCCGCTTGGACTGCATCCTGGCCATGGGCTCGCGAGCTCCATGCCCTTGACTGAGTCACTTAACAACTCTAAGCTAGTTTCCCCATCAGTAAAATGAAGCCAGAATCCATATCGGGGAAAAAATGAGAATCGGGGTGGGGGGGAGTACATTTCTGGTGATTGAAGATTATTTTCATTTTGAATTATACAGTGAGGGACACCATACAAGTTTTACTACTTCAGACTCCTAAGGGACAGCTTCTGCTTTTCTTAAAACTACTGCATGCACCTACACCCAAACACACGTGCAGACACACTGGCTCTGCTCCACATACATCCCCACGCACACACTCGGAGTCATGTGCCACACACACACCCATAACATAACACACAACCACCCACGTCCTCAGGCGCGCACACACACGCAAAGTCACTGTCACGTACCTCACACGTCCCCAGGTGTACGCGAGCGCGTACGCACACACACGTCACACACAACTTTGGCGTCATTCTAAAGCAACTTCCAATCGAGGGTCTCAGTGTCCATTGTTTCATCCGCTCAGAAGCTCCTGAATTCGGAGCATGAAGCAGGAGCCCCTCCACTCTGGAGAAGGTCTTTGCCCCTTGCAGTCTCAGCAGAGCCAAAAGAACTGCTCTGGTCCTTTGCAAGTGCAGGGCCAGAGCTTATCTGGTAGTTCCCATCGTATATTTGTCAACATTTTAAGCGCGGTAGGTTCTAAACTCCTGACTTTACAATGACACATTCATTCTAAGAGGGAAGGCCAGGCTCAACTTTAGAATTCCCAGACTCAAGGGAGTCCCGCACAGAAAGTGACAGTGTGGGGAGAGCCGATTCCAAGTGTCTGACCAATAGCCTGACCGTTTTCTTCCCAATGCGGGGTCCATCCCATGCCCCAAGTGGCCTCTTAGGTGCACAGGGGGACACTCAGTCCTCACATCCGGGCTCTGTCCATACCCTCCATGCCAACAGCTGACCGTTGGCCTCTGTGTGAGTCCTGGGAAGCTGCGCTCTGGCGAGAGCCGGTGCAGACACTAGAAGTGGGTCAGGGGCTGCTGGGGCAGGGCATTCGTGATCCTGGGTTTCCAGAGCACGGGGTGGAGCCATTTGGCGTGTCCCCTTGGCCCTGCTGAATCCATCCCGTGGAGGGCGTGGCCAGAGGGAGTGTCAGGGCCAGAGGGACCCTCTGTAGTTCAGGACCCAGGGCAGCGGGGTTGGGGAGGGCCCCCTTGCCGGGGTCTAAGGGCAGAAGCACTAAGGAAAGGCCTGAGGAGGCTGGAAGGTATCGTCATTCCCATCAATTAAGAAAACAAAAGCTCCCCGCAGGCGAGGGTGGGAAGGCTTTTGTTAGAACAAGGGAAGGCGCTTGCCAAGGTCTGGCCGGAGAAAGCTGGGGGCTTGCCAGGCTGATGAGGAACCGAGAGGCCATCAGCCTCGAAACACCGCCGCAATTCCTCCGGGCGACACTGAGGTGCAGTGAGACACGGAAAGCACGAGAAACACAGGCCCCAAACTCAGCAGCCTGTTGCTTGGTTCACTGTCCGTCTGTCGCCCCCTATGCTAGGAGCCCTTAGCGCATCACCCAGGGCTGACCCGGCTCAGGATTCCAGCTGATTGCCCACAGGTGGCATCACTTGCTGGTGACACGAAGCAGGCATGTTAGCCACCTCCCAAACTCTGAGGCTCCTCCCGGGAGGAGCCTGCGGGCCCCCAGTCCAGCCTCTGCGCCACCATGCTCCTTAGTGCCGCTCCCGCTTTGCTGCCCCGGCCTATAGCTCTGGCCGGAACCTCGCCGGATTGTCGATAAATGTCACCCACGCACCACGTCTAAGCTTGGGGTCCAGATGTGACCACAGCTCTTATCTTCTTCCCATCGATGGATCGTTCGGGCTTCTTGCCATCGTGTTGGCAGGAAGGCCAGCACCGCCCTGTTGAGGCCTCCCTGAAGACACATAGAAACATAGGACACAATGCAGCCCATCTCTCTTTGTTTAAAACACCTTTATTGTGGTACGATTTCTGTTCCGTCAATTAGACACATCTCACATGTAGTATTTGATGAATTTTCATAGACGTCTGCACCCAGAAAACCATCACCACCATCAAGATAGCTACCATTTCCATCACTCCCCAAGAGGGGCAATTCTCCAATGCCCATATTTTCCCCTTTCCACCCCCTTCCCGCCCTGGTAACCGTAAGTTTGTTTCTCTATGTCTGTGGGTCTGTTCCTCTTTTGTCGTTAACTTCGTCTCTGACTTTTGTTTAGATTCCGCATGGACGTGGTATCGTACGGCATTTTTCTCTCTTCTGGCTTCCTTCACACAGAATGACTATCTCTGTGTCCGTACATGTGGCCGCAAATGTCACTGGTTTATCCTTTTTCATGGCTGAGTAGTATTCCATGGCATAAATAGGACACTGCACCTTTGTCCACTCGCCAGCCGATGGACGTTTGTTTGGCTTCTTTCCACGTCCCGGCTGTTATAAATAGGGCTGCTGTGAGCATTGAGGTGCATGTGACTTTTTGAATTAGAGATTTCTCCTCACATATCCCCAGGCGTGGGAAGGCTGGATCATACGGTAAGTCCAATGTTAGTTTTTTAAGGAACTCCCATCCTGTCTTCTCTAGTGGCAATGCAGGCCACCTTTCTGAAGCAGAGCCATGCTCAGAAAGTAATGGGTATTACTAGAGGTCAGGCATGAAGTGCAGTGAGCTTGGACTGTTCCAGAAGAAGAGGGCAGTCTGGCAGGGCTGGAGGAGGGTGACCAGGGGAGTGTGGCACAGGCAGGGTTCAGACCACGTGGGGACATGACAGGCTGGGACGAGGAGCCTGGGCTTCCAGTCATCCCTTGGTAACCATGGGGCACTGGTCCCAGGACTCCCCACACATGCCAACATTCATGGATGCTGATGCCTCTTGCATAAAATGACATAGGGCTTACACACAATTACACGCACCCTCCCGTGTACTTTACTTTTTACATACAAACATTTTTTTCCCCCGAGTTATTGTCATTTGACAATGTTGTGTCAGATTCCAGTGTAGAGCACAACTTTTCAGTTATACACGAACATACGCATACATTCATTTTCACATTCTCTTTCGCTGTGTCCTCCTGTGCACTTTAAATCATCTCTAGGTGACGCGTGGTATGTAAGGCAACATCAATGCTATGCAAGCAGTTGCGTGTGTGTGGCAAATTCAAGTGTTGCTTTTTGAAACTTTCTGTTTTTTCCCGAATATTTTCAACCCGCATTTAGTTGAATCTGATGGATCGGGAGCCCCTAGATACGGAGAACCCCCAAGCCCTTCCCACCTGCTCAATTTCCACTGTCAGCGCTGAAGGGGACCAAAAAGAGGAGAAGAGCGCCCTCTAGCGGCTGGAAACGTTGAGGCAGTTCTTCAGCGTATGCAGCGCAGGAGAGAAGGTTTCGGGCCGACTAGCGCAAAAGGAGGGCCCGCCTGGACAGGAAGGAGGAAGGACGGCAGTGGAAGCCAGCTCGCACCCTACCTGGAGCTAGCTGGTAGCAGTGAGGGATGCCGAGGAACTGGGGACACGTCGCGTGGGGGGGCAATCCTGGCCGCCAGGTGCAGGGTTCGCACGGCTGGCACCCAGTTTGCACGATCCAAATGACAAGGAGTGGGGGTGGGGGGAAGGGGCTGCCTCAGCACCGGGATCCCGAAAAGGGCCAGAGCGCCGTGACCTCAGTTAATGCGGCTCCCCTAGTAAGCCAGAAAAAGGAAACTATGAGGCAAGTTGTTGCAGGTTCCACCGCAGCCACACGGATAACTAGATCTCTCAGCTGACAGAACAGAAGCATCGGAGCCAGGAATCTTTCCTTTTCTCTTCTTCTGGACCTTGGGACAGGGAGCCAAACATCTCTGACGGGAAGCATCTTTATTCCGGTAGAGAGCTCACTTTTTCAGGTATAAGCATGGAGAGAAAGAGTACAGAGACGGTTTAGTGCTTCAAAGCGGAAGCCCGTCTGAGAAACGGTAAAAACATGCTTCTCAATGAAGCCGAGTTATGGCAAGAACCTAAAGCTCCTTATAGACAGGGAAGGGTTCCAAGTCCACCGCTCAAAAAAAATTAGCCAATCATGTCTCCATTTGATTGGGAAAGAAGTAAATAACTCAAAAATGGGAAAGACATGGGATTAAGTAGTGGTATTATACCTATATTTTCATTGTGAATGTAACAAACTTAAAGCAACTGTCTAAAAAGCAGTAAGTGTAGATCACGCGCTCACACACATGCACCATTGGGAAGAGCAGAGAGGTAAAATATGCTAAATGTATCATGATTGAGAAACAAGATCTAATAGATGATTTCGTTTTTGAGGCTCTTGTAGCAATACTGGTCGAATTAAATATAGAGTTATGAACTTCGAGATGATTTATAAACATTTAGAGAGAATTTTCCTTAAAAGGCAATATAGCTTCCAAATCACTGAAGAGAAAATTAACCTCAAAAACAATTCATCAATCCAGCTAAGAAGGAGTAACGGAGACCATATTTACCATCCTACAGTAAACCCCAAAGCGGATAAAATATATCAAGCAATGATTTTTAAGACCCGTGGAAACGATCATCCCGTAGGACCTCGTCCTGCCACCTCCATACCAAGGGTGCTAGGCCTCCTACCGCCACTACCCAGGATGTCCACCAGGTGGCGACATTGCCTCCCTTCGCTCCTGCTGCAGAGCCAGTCCTGAGCAGTCCTGTTCCAGGTTTCGGCAGGCAGCTCCCAGAAGCGCTCTCGTGATCCTTGGTCCCTTTTAGCCACCAGCAAAGGGATCGAGGATGAGCAGTGAGCCTCCTTACTCATCGAAGATCTAGGAAGCTAACTGATTTCTGAGCAGCCCTTTACCCTCCTCTGCTGTCTGGTACAATCCACCCGACTTGCAGAGTCCGTGGCTTGGGCAGCCGGCACGCTGGCCCCTGCCCATCAGAATCTGTTCCCCCGGCCAAGAGGCCACGCGCGGTCGTGAGCAGGTTTCCAGGCCTCTGGAGCCGGGCCGCTTGGACTGCATCCTGGCCCTGGGCTCGCGAGCTCCATGCCCTTGACTGAGTCACTTAACAACTCTAAGCTAGTTTCCCCATCAGTAAAATGAAGACAGAATCCATATCGGGGAAAAAATGAGAATCGGGGTGGGGGGGAGTACATTTCTGGTGATTGAAGATTATTTTCATTTTGAATTATACAGTGAGGGACACCATACAAGTTTTACTACTTCAGACTCCTAAGGGACAGCTTCTGCTTTTCTTAAAACTACTGCATGCACCTACACCCAAACACACGTGCAGACACACTGGCTCTGCTCCACATACATCCCCACGCACACACTCGGAGTCATGTGCCACACACACACCCATAACATAACACACAACCACCCACGTCCTCAGGCGCGCACACACACGCAAAGTCACTGTCACGTACCTCACACGTCCCCAGGTGTACGCGAGCGCGTACGCACACACACGTCACACACAACTTTGGCGTCATTCTAAAGCAACTTCCAATCGAGGGTCTCAGTGTCCATTGTTTCATCCGCTCAGAAGCTCCTGAATTCGGAGCATGAAGCAGGAGCCCCTCCACTCTGGAGAAGGTCTTTGCCCCTTGCAGTCTCAGCAGAGCCAAAAGAACTGCTCTGGTCCTTTGCAAGTGCAGGGCCAGAGCTTATCTGGTAGTTCCCATCGTATATTTGTCAACATTTTAAGCGCGGTAGGTTCTAAACTCCTGACTTTACAATGACACATTCATTCTAAGAGGGAAGGCCAGGCTCAACTTTAGAATTCCCAGACTCAAGGGAGTCCCGCACAGAAAGTGACAGTGTGGGGAGAGCCGATTCCCAGTGTCTGACCAATAGCCTGACCGTTTTCTTCCCAATGCGGGGTCCATCCCATGCCCCAAGTGGCCTCTTAGGTGCACAGGGGGACACTCAGTCCTCACATCCGGGCTCTGTCCATACCCTCCATGCCAACAGCTGACCGTTGGCCTCTGTGTGAGTCCTGGGAAGCTGAGCTCTGGCGAGAGCCGGTGCAGACACTAGAAGTGGGTCAGGGGCTGCTGGGGCAGGGCATTCGTGATCCTGGGTTTCCAGAGCACGGGGTGGAGCCATTTGGCGTGTCCCCTTGGCCCTGCTGAATCCATCCCGTGGAGGGCGTGTCCAGAGGGAGTGTCAGGGCCAGAGGGACCCTCTGTAGTTCAGGACCCAGGGCAGCGGGGTTGGGGAGGGCCCCCTTGCCGGGGTCTAAGGGCAGAAGCACTAAGGAAAGGCCTGAGGAGGCTGGAAGGTATCGTCATTCCCATCAATTAAGAAAACAAAAGCTCCCCGCAGGCGAGGGTGGGAAGGCTTTTGTTAGAACAAGGGAAGGCGCTTGCCAAGGTCTGGCCGGAGAAAGCTGGGGGCTTGCCAGGCTGATGAGGAACCGAGAGGCCATCAGCCTCGAAACACCGCCGCAATTCCTCCGGGCGACACTGAGGTGCAGTGAGACACGGAAAGCACGAGAAACACAGGCCCCAAACTCAGCAGCCTGTTGCTTGGTTCACTGTCCGTCTGTCGCCCCCTATGCTAGGAGCCCTTAGCGCATCACCCAGGGCTGACCCGGCTCAGGATTCCAGCTGATTGCCCACAGGTGGCATCACTTGCTGGTGACACGAAGCAGGCACGTTAGCCACCTCCCAAACTCTGAGGCTCCTCCCGGGAGGAGCCTGCGGGCCCCCAGTCCAGCCTCTGCGCCACCATGCTCCTTAGTGCCGCTCCCGCTTTGCTGCCCCGGCCTATAGCTCTGGCCGGAACCTCGCCGGATTGTCGATAAATGTCACCCACGCACCACGTCTAAGCTTGGGGTCCAGATGTGACCACAGCTCTTATCTTCTTCCCATCGATGGATCGTTCGGGCTTCTTGCCATCGTGTTGGCAGGAAGGCCAGCACCGCCCTGTTGAGGCCTCCCTGAAGACACATAGAAACATAGGACACAATGCAGCCCATCTCTCTTTGTTTAAAACACCTTTATTGTGGTACGATTTCTGTTCCGTCAATTAGACACATCTCACATGTAGTATTTGATGAATTTTCATAGACGTCTGCACCCAGAAAACCATCACCACCATCAAGATAGCTACCATTTCCATCACTCCCCAAGAGGGGCAATTCTCCAATGCCCATATTTTCCCCTTTCCACCCCCTTCCCGCCCTGGTAACCGTAAGTTTGTTTCTCTATGTCTGTGGGTCTGTTCCTCTTTTGTCGTTAACTTCGTCTCTGACTTTTGTTTAGATTCCGCATGGACGTGGTATCGTACGGCATTTTTCTCTCTTCTGGCTTCCTTCACACAGAATGACTATCTCTGTGTCCGTACATGTGGCCGCAAATGTCACTGGTTTATCCTTTTTCATGGCTGAGTAGTATTCCATGGCATAAATAGGACACTGCACCTTTGTCCACTCGCCAGCCGATGGACGTTTGTTTGGCTTCTTTCCACGTCCCGGCTGTTATAAATAGGGCTGCTGTGAGCATTGAGGTGCATGTGACTTTTTGAATTAGAGATTTCTCCTCACATATCCCCAGGCATGGGAAGGGTGGATCATACGGTAAGTCCAATGTTAGTTTTTAAGGAACTCCCATCCTGTCTTCTCTAGTGGCAATGCAGGCTGCCTTTCTGAAGCAGAGCCATGCTCAGAAAGTAACGGGTATTACTAGAGGTCAGGCATGAAGTGCAGTGAGCTTGGACTGTTCCAGAAGAAGAGGGCAGTCTGGCAGGGCTGGAGGAGGGTGACCAGGGGAGTGTGGCACAGGCAGGGTTCAGACCACGTGGGGACATGACAGGCTGGGACGAGGAGCCTGGGCTTCCAGTCATCCCTTGGTAACCATGGGGCACTGGTCCCAGGACTCCCCACACATGCCAACATTCATGGATGCTGATGCCTCTTGCATAAAATGACATAGGGCTTACAGACAATTACACGCACCCTCCCGTGTACTTTACTTTTTACATACAAACATTTTTTTCCCCCGAGTTATTGTCATTTGACAATGTTGTGTCAGATTCCAGTGTAGAGCACAACTTTTCAGTTATACACGAACATACGCATACATTCATTTTCACATTCTCTTTCGCTGTGTCCTCCTGTGCACTTTAAATCATCTCTAGGTGACGCGTGGTATGTAAGGCAACATCAATGCTATGCAAGCAGTTGCGTGTGTGTGGCAAATTCAAGTGTTGCTTTTTGAAACTTTCTGTTTTTTCCCGAATATTTTCAACCCGCATTTATTTGAATCTGATGGATCGGGAGCCCCTAGATACGGAGAACCCCCAAGCCCTTCCCACCTGCTCAATTTCCACTGTCAGCGCTGAAGGGGACCAAAAGGAGGAGAAGAGCGCCCTCTAGCGGCTGGAAACGTTGAGGCAGTCCTTCAGCGTATGCAGCGCAGGAGAGAAGGTTTCGGGCCGACTAGCGCAAAAGGAGGGCCCGCCTGGACAGGAAGGAGGAAGGACGGCAGTGGAAGCCAGCTCGCACCCTACCTGGAGCTAGCTGGTAGCAGTGAGGGATGCCGAGGAACTGGGGACACGTCGCGTGGGGGGGCAATCCTGGCCGCCAGGTGCAGGGTTCGCACGGCTGGCACCCAGTTTGCACGATCCAAATGACAAGGAGTGGGGGTGGGGGGAAGGGGCTGCCTCAGCACCGGGATCCCGAAAAGGGCCAGAGCGCCGTGACCTCAGTTAATGCGGCTCCCCTAGTAAGCCAGAAAAAGGAAACTATGAGGCAAGTTGTTGCAGGTTCCACCGCAGCCACACGGATAACTAGATCTCTCAGCTGACAGAACAGAAGCATCGGAGCCAGGAATCTTTCCTTTTCTCTTCTTCTGGACCTTGGGACAGGGAGCCAAACATCTCTGACGGGAAGCATCTTTATTCCGGTAGAGAGCTCACTTTTTCAGGAATAAGCAAGGAGAGAAAGAGTACAGAGACGGTTTAGTGCTTCAAAGCGGAAGCCCGTCTGAGAAACGGTAAAAACATGCTTCTCAATGAAGCCGAGTTATGGCAAGAACCTAAAGCTGCTTATAGACAGGGAAGGGTTCCAAGTCCACCGCTCAAAAAAAATTAGCCAATCATGTCTCCATTTGATTGGGAAAGAAGTAAATAACTCAAAAATGGGAAAGACATGGGATTAAGTAGTGGTATTATACCTATATTTTCATTGTGAATGTAACAAACTTAAAGCAACTGTCTAAAAAGCAGTAAGTGTAGATCACGCGCTCACACACATGCACCATTGGGAAGAGCAGAGAGGTAAAATATGCTAAATGTATCATGATTGAGAAACAAGATCTAATAGATGATTTCGTTTTTGAGGCTCTTGTAGCAATACTGGTCGAATTAAATATAGAGTTATGAACTTCGAGATGATTTATAAACATTTAGAGAGAATTTTCCTTAAAAGGCAATATAGCTTCCAAATCACTGAAGAGAAAATTAACCTCAAAAACAATTCATCAATCCAGCTAAGAAGGAGTAACGGAGACCATATTTACCATCCTACAGTAAACCCCAAAGCGGATAAAATATATCAAGCAATGATTTTTAAGACCCGTGGAAACGATCATCCCGTAGGACCTCGTCCTGCCACCTCCATACCAAGGGTGCTAGGCCTCCTACCGCCACTACCCAGGATGTCCACCAGGTGGCGACATTGCCTCCCTTCGCTCCTGCTGCAGAGCCAGTCCTGAGCAGTCCTGTTCCAGGTTTCGGCAGGCAGCTCCCAGAAGCGCTCTCGTGGGCCTTGGTCCCTTTTAGCCACCAGCAAAGGGATCGAGGATGAGCAGTGAGCCTCCTTACTCATCGAAGATCTAGGAAGCTAACTGATTTCTGAGCAGCCCTTTACCCTCCTCTGCTGTCTGGTACACTCCACCCGACTTGCAGAGTCCGTGGCTTGGGCAGCCGGCACGCTGGCCCCTGCCCATCAGAATCTGTTCCCCCGGCCAAGAGGCCACGCGCGGTCGTGAGCAGGTTTCCAGGCCTCTGGAGCCGGGCCGCTTGGACTGCATCCTGGCCCTGGGCTCGCGAGCTCCATGCCCTTGACTGAGTCACTTAACAACTCTAAGCTAGTTTCCCCATCAGTAAAATGAAGACAGAATCCATATCGGGGAAAAAATGAGAATCGGGGTGGGGGTGGGAGTACATTTCTTGTGATTGAAGATTATTTTCATTTTGAATTATACAGTGAGGGACACCATACAAGTTTTACTACTTCAGACTCCTAAGGGACAGCTTCTGCTTTTCTTAAAACTACTGCATGCACCTACACCCAAACACACGTGCAGACACACTGGCTCTGCTCCACATACATCCCCACGCACACACTCGGAGTCATGTGCCACACACACACCCATAACATAACACACAACCACCCACGTCCTCAGGCGCGCACACACACGCAAAGTCACTGTCACGTACCTCACACGTCCCCAGGTGTACGCGAGCGCGTACGCACACACACGTCACACACAACTTTGGCGTCATTCTAAAGCAACTTCCAATCGAGGGTCTCAGTGTCCATTGTTTCATCCGCTCAGAAGCTCCTGAATTCGGAGCATGAAGCAGGAGCCCCTCCACTCTGGAGAAGGTCTTTGCCCCTTGCAGTCTCAGCAGAGCCAAAAGAACTGCTCTGGTCCTTTGCAAGTGCAGGGCCAGAGCTTATCTGGTAGTTCCCATCGTATATTTGTCAACATTTTAAGCGCGGTAGGTTCTAAACTCCTGACTTTACAATGACACATTCATTCTAAGAGGGAAGGCCAGGCTCAACTTTAGAATTCCCAGACTCAAGGGAGTCCCGCACAGAAAGTGACAGTGTGGGGAGAGCCGATTCCCAGTGTCTGACCAATAGCCTGACCGTTTTCTTCCCAATGCGGGGTCCATCCCATGCCCCAAGTGGCCTCTTAGGTGCACAGGGGGACACTCAGTCCTCACATCCGGGCTCTGTCCATACCCTCCATGCCAACAGCTGACCGTTGGCCTCTGTGTGAGTCCTGGGAAGCTGAGCTCTGGCGAGAGCCGGTGCAGACACTAGAAGTGGGTCAGGGGCTGCTGGGGCAGGGCATTCGTGATCCTGGGTTTCCAGAGCACGGGGTGGAGCCATTTGGCGTGTCCCCTTGGCCCTGCTGAATCCATCCCGTGGAGGGCGTGTCCAGAGGGAGTGTCAGGGCCAGAGGGACCCTCTGTAGTTCAGGACCCAGGGCAGCGGGGTTGGGGAGGGCCCCCTTGCCGGGGTCTAAGGGCAGAAGCACTAAGGAAAGGCCTGAGGAGGCTGGAAGGTATCGTCATTCCCATCAATTAAGAAAACAAAAGCTCCCCGCAGGCGAGGGTGGGAAGGCTTTTGTTAGAACAAGGGAAGGCGCTTGCCAAGGTCTGGCCGGAGAAAGCTGGGGGCTTGCCAGGCTGATGAGGAACCGAGAGGCCATCAGCCTCGAAACACCGCCGCAATTCCTCCGGGCGACACTGAGGTGCAGTGAGACACGGAAAGCACGAGAAACACAGGCCCCAAACTCAGCAGCCTGTTGCTTGGTTCACTGTCCGTCTGTCGCCCCCTATGCTAGGAGCCCTTAGCGCATCACCCAGGGCTGACCCGGCTCAGGATTCCAGCTGATTGCCCACAGGTGGCATCACTTGCTGGTGACACGAAGCAGGCACGTTAGCCACCTCCCAAACTCTGAGGCTCCTCCCGGGAGGAGCCTGCGGGCCCCCAGTCCAGCCTCTGCGCCACCATGCTCCTTAGTGCCGCTCCCGCTTTGCTGCCCCGGCCTATAGCTCTGGCCGGAACCTCGCCGGATTGTCGATAAATGTCACCCACGCACCACGTCTAAGCTTGGGGTCCAGATGTGACCACAGCTCTTATCTTCTTCCCATCGATGGATCGTTCGGGCTTCTTGCCATCGTGTTGGCAGGAAGGCCAGCACCGCCCTGTTGAGGCCTCCCTGAAGACACATAGAAACATAGGACACAATGCAGCCCATCTCTCTTTGTTTAAAACACCTTTATTGTGGTACGATTTCTGTTCCGTCAATTAGACACATCTCACATGTAGTATTTGATGAATTTTCATAGACGTCTGCACCCAGAAAACCATCACCACCATCAAGATAGCTACCATTTCCATCACTCCCCAAGAGGGGCAATTCTCCAATGCCCATATTTTCCCCTTTCCACCCCCTTCCCGCCCTGGTAACCGTAAGTTTGTTTCTCTATGTCTGTGGGTCTGTTCCTCTTTTGTCGTTAACTTCGTCTCTGACTTTTGTTTAGATTCCGCATGGACGTGGTATCGTACGGCATTTTTCTCTCTTCTGGCTTCCTTCACACAGAATGACTATCTCTGTGTCCGTACATGTGGCCGCAAATGTCACTGGTTTATCCTTTTTCATGGCTGAGTAGTATTCCATGGCATAAATAGGACACTGCACCTTTGTCCACTCGCCAGCCGATGGACGTTTGTTTGGCTTCTTTCCACGTCCCGGCTGTTATAAATAGGGCTGCTGTGAGCATTGAGGTGCATGTGACTTTTTGAATTAGAGATTTCTCCTCACATATCCCCAGGCATGGGAAGGGTGGATCATACGGTAAGTCCAATGTTAGTTTTTAAGGAACTCCCATCCTGTCTTCTCTAGTGGCAATGCAGGCTGCCTTTCTGAAGCAGAGCCATGCTCAGAAAGTAACGGGTATTACTAGAGGTCAGGCATGAAGTGCAGTGAGCTTGGACTGTTCCAGAAGAAGAGGGCAGTCTGGCAGGGCTGGAGGAGGGTGACCAGGGGAGTGTGGCACAGGCAGGGTTCAGACCACGTGGGGACATGACAGGCTGGGACGAGGAGCCTGGGCTTCCAGTCATCCCTTGGTAACCATGGGGCACTGGTCCCAGGACTCCCCACACATGCCAACATTCATGGATGCTGATGCCTCTTGCATAAAATGACATAGGGCTTACAGACAATTACACGCACCCTCCCGTGTACTTTACTTTTTACATACAAACATTTTTTTCCCCCGAGTTATTGTCATTTGACAATGTTGTGTCAGATTCCAGTGTAGAGCACAACTTTTCAGTTATACACGAACATACGCATACATTCATTTTCACATTCTCTTTCGCTGTGTCCTCCTGTGCACTTTAAATCATCTCTAGGTGACGCGTGGTATGTAAGGCAACATCAATGCTATGCAAGCAGTTGCGTGTGTGTGGCAAATTCAAGTGTTGCTTTTTGAAACTTTCTGTTTTTTCCCGAATATTTTCAACCCGCATTTATTTGAATCTGATGGATCGGGAGCCCCTAGATACGGAGAACCCCCAAGCCCTTCCCACCTGCTCAATTTCCACTGTCAGCGCTGAAGGGGACCAAAGGAGGAGAAGAGCGCCCTCTAGCGGCTGGAAACGTTGAGGCAGTCCTTCAGCGTATGCAGCGCAGGAGAGAAGGTTTCGGGCCGACTAGCGCAAAAGGAGGGCCCGCCTGGACAGGAAGGAGGAAGGACGGCAGTGGAAGCCAGCTCGCACCCTACATGGAGCTAGCTGGTAGCAGTGAGGGATGCCGAGGAACTGGGGACACGTCGCGTGGGGGGGCAATCCTGGCCGCCAGGTGCAGGGTTCGCACGGCTGGCACCCAGTTTGCACGATCCAAATGACAAGGAGTGGGGGTGGGGGGAAGGGGCTGCCTCAGCACCGGGATCCCGAAAAGGGCCAGAGCGCCGTGACCTCAGTTAATGCGGCTCCCCTAGTAAGCCAGAAAAAGGAAACTATGAGGCAAGTTGTTGCAGGTTCCACCGCAGCCACACGGATAACTAGATCTCTCAGCTGACAGAACAGAAGCATCGGAGCCAGGAATCTTTCCTTTTCTCTTCTTCTGGACCTTGGGACAGGGAGCCAAACATCTCTGACGGGAAGCATCTTTATTCCGGTAGAGAGCTCACTTTTTCAGGAATAAGCAAGGAGAGAAAGAGTACAGAGACGGTTTAGTGCTTCAAAGCGGAAGCCCGTCTGAGAAACGGTAAAAACATGCTTCTCAATGAAGCCGAGTTATGGCAAGAACCTAAAGCTGCTTATAGACAGGGAAGGGTTCCAAGTCCACCGCTCAAAAAAAATTAGCCAATCATGTCTCCATTTGATTGGGAAAGAAGTAAATAACTCAAAAATGGGAAAGACATGGGATTAAGTAGTGGTATTATACCTATATTTTCATTGTGAATGTAACAAACTTAAAGCAACTGTCTAAAAAGCAGTAAGTGTAGATCACGCGCTCACACACATGCACCATTGGGAAGAGCAGAGAGGTAAAATATGCTAAATGTATCATGATTGAGAAACAAGATCTAATAGATGATTTCGTTTTTGAGGCTCTTGTAGCAATACTGGTCGAATTAAATATAGAGTTATGAACTTCGAGATGATTTATAAACATTTAGAGAGAATTTTCCTTAAAAGGCAATATAGCTTCCAAATCACTGAAGAGAAAATTAACCTCAAAAACAATTCATCAATCCAGCTAAGAAGGAGTAACGGAGACCATATTTACCATCCTACAGTAAACCCCAAAGCGGATAAAATATATCAAGCAATGATTTTTAAGACCCGTGGAAACGATCATCCCGTAGGACCTCGTCCTGCCACCTCCATACCAAGGGTGCTAGGCCTCCTACCGCCACTACCCAGGATGTCCACCAGGTGGCGACATTGCCTCCCTTCGCTCCTGCTGCAGAGCCAGTCCTGAGCAGTCCTGTTCCAGGTTTCGGCAGGCAGCTCCCAGAAGCGCTCTCGTGGGCCTTGGTCCCTTTTAGCCACCAGCAAAGGGATCGAGGATGAGCAGTGAGCCTCCTTACTCATCGAAGATCTAGGAAGCTAACTGATTTCTGAGCAGCCCTTTACCCTCCTCTGCTGTCTGGTACACTCCACCCGACTTGCAGAGTCCGTGGCTTGGGCAGCCGGCACGCTGGCCCCTGCCCATCAGAATCTGTTCCCCCGGCCAAGAGGCCACGCGCGGTCGTGAGCAGGTTTCCAGGCCTCTGGAGCCGGGCCGCTTGGACTGCATCCTGGCCCTGGGCTCGCGAGCTCCATGCCCTTGACTGAGTCACTTAACAACTCTAAGCTAGTTTCCCCATCAGTAAAATGAAGACAGAATCCATATCGGGGAAAAAATGAGAATCGGGGTGGGGGTGGGAGTACATTTCTTGTGATTGAAGATTATTTTCATTTTGAATTATACAGTGAGGGACACCATACAAGTTTTACTACTTCAGACTCCTAAGGGACAGCTTCTGCTTTTCTTAAAACTACTGCATGCACCTACACCCAAACACACGTGCAGACACACTGGCTCTGCTCCACATACATCCCCACGCACACACTCGGAGTCATGTGCCACACACACACCCATAACATAACACACAACCACCCACGTCCTCAGGCGCGCACACACACGCAAAGTCACTGTCACGTACCTCACACGTCCCCAGGTGTACGCGAGCGCGTACGCACACACACGTCACACACAACTTTGGCGTCATTCTAAAGCAACTTCCAATCGAGGGTCTCAGTGTCCATTGTTTCATCCGCTCAGAAGCTCCTGAATTCGGAGCATGAAGCAGGAGCCCCTCCACTCTGGAGAAGGTCTTTGCCCCTTGCAGTCTCAGCAGAGCCAAAAGAACTGCTCTGGTCCTTTGCAAGTGCAGGGCCAGAGCTTATCTGGTAGTTCCCATCGTATATTTGTCAACATTTTAAGCGCGGTAGGTTCTAAACTCCTGACTTTACAATGACACATTCATTCTAAGAGGGAAGGCCAGGCTCAACTTTAGAATTCCCAGACTCAAGGGAGTCCCGCACAGAAAGTGACAGTGTGGGGAGAGCCGATTCCCAGTGTCTGACCAATAGCCTGACCGTTTTCTTCCCAATGCGGGGTCCATCCCATGCCCCAAGTGGCCTCTTAGGTGCACAGGGGGACACTCAGTCCTCACATCCGGGCTCTGTCCATACCCTCCATGCCAACAGCTGACCGTTGGCCTCTGTGTGAGTCCTGGGAAGCTGAGCTCTGGCGAGAGCCGGTGCAGACACTAGAAGTGGGTCAGGGGCTGCTGGGGCAGGGCATTCGTGATCCTGGGTTTCCAGAGCACGGGGTGGAGCCATTTGGCGTGTCCCCTTGGCCCTGCTGAATCCATCCCGTGGAGGGCGTGGCCAGAGGGAGTGTCAGGGCCAGAGGGACCCTCTGTAGTTCAGGACCCAGGGCAGCGGGGTTGGGGAGGGCCCCCTTGCCGGGGTCTAAGGGCAGAAGCACTAAGGAAAGGCCTGAGGAGGCTGGAAGGTATCGTCATTCCCATCAATTAAGAAAACAAAAGCTCCCCGCAGGCGAGGGTGGGAAGGCTTTTGTTAGAACAAGGGAAGGCGCTTGCCAAGGTCTGGCCGGAGAAAGCTGGGGGCTTGCCAGGCTGATGAGGAACCGAGAGGCCATCAGCCTCGAAACACCGCCGCAATTCCTCC